>NC_045778.1:65081192-65395657 GCF_008692025.1 Phocoena sinus | reverse complement strand
CTTTCCATTTTCCTATGCAGACACACACACACACACACACACACACACACACACACACACACACACACCACATTTACTTAGAGCTTAGAGTGGAATCATATATTCTATTTCGAGTTCTGTAACTCCTTTTATGCCCACTCAATAATCTTAAGACATTTTCATATCAACATTTTATACTATTGGAAATCACTGCAGAGTATTCTATCCGACAGTTGTAACACAGTTTTCTCAACCAGTCTTATATTGTTGGACATTTAAGTTGTATCTAGTTTTTTTAACGGCTTTATTAAGATATAATCCACATGCCATAAAATTCACCCTTGTAAGGTGAACAATTCAGTGGTTTTTAGTACACTTACAGGGTTCTGCAACCATTACCACTAACTAGTTTTGAACATTCTCATCACCCCCAAAAGAAACTCCATAGCCATTAGCAGTCACTAGACCCCTAGACCCTGGAAACCTCTAATTTACATTCTGTCTTTATGGATTTGACTATTCTCGACATTTCATATGAATGGCATCATACAATATGTGGCTTCCTTCATTCAGCCTGGTGTTACCAAGGTTCATCCGTGTTGTGTCGTGTATGAGTACTGCCTTTCTGCTGCTGCCGAGTAATATCCCATTGTACATATAATACCACATTTTGTTTATGCATTCATCAGTTGATGGACATTTGAGTTGTTATACTTTTTGGCTATTATGAATAATGCTGCTCTGAACATTTGTGTACAAGGTTTTATGGGAAAGTATTTTTCAGTTATCTGGGGGATATATTGAGGAGTAGAATTGCTGGCTCATAGGTTCACTCTATGTTTAACTTTTTGAAAAACTCCAGACTGTTTTCCAAAGTGGTTGTACCGTTTTACATTCCCATTAGCAATGTATGGAGACTCAGATTTCTCCACATCCTTGCCAGCACTTGTTTTTGTTTACCTTTTTTTTTTTTTTAAACCAATTGGTTTTTAACCCCACACAGCACCCAGACCTGTTCCTTGAATATAGGAACTGCCGAATCCATGTTTGCTTGGCTGATCATGTGCTTTTCCTGAAGCAATTTTTGCTTCTTCGAAACTCATCTACACACTTTGTCCCCCAAACACTGAGCCAGATCCAGCCTCCATCCCTGGAGATGGGGAAGGCTTTGTGGAGGAGGAAGAGTTTAATCTGGAAGACAGTTGTAACAAAGAGCGTGGATTTGGGAACAGGATCAACCGCTTGGGGCTTTAGTTCTATCACCTGTTAAGTGGGGGATGATCGTAGCACCGACCTCACGAGATGACGCAAATCAAACGCTCCGCACAGTGCCTGGGAGGATGAGGAGCTGGTTCTCCAGTTCGAGCTGGGGAAGGACACGCCACTCTGAGGAAAGAGCACTTGCAATGACACGCGTGTGAAAGCAAGTGTCTAGAGCCAGGTGAGCAGCTGAAGTGTGGAAACAAAGCCAGGCTGGTTCCCCAAAGGGCTCCTGGAATGCAAAGGAAGTTGGATTTCATCTTTGCCGTAAGTCATAGATTCTGGGCCGCGTGTGACAGGACCACGATTTGCTCCCTCTCCAGGAGTGTGAGGCTGGAGCAGAGAAACCAGTAAGGACACTGTTTAAATGAAGTTAGGTGAAAAATGAAGAGCCTAGACTAGGGCCATGACAATGGGAATAGAAAGAGGGGCCAAAAGGGGGAGAGATTTAGGAGGTAGCACCGATGGATACGGTGGCCATGTGGCCTCTGTTATGGCAGAGCGCTCTACAGATCTCACCTTACTAAATCCTCACAAGTCTGCAAGGAGGTACCCACTTTCCCAGTTACAGATTAGGAAACTGAGGCTTGAAGAAAGTAAGTGACTGGCTCAAAGTTGTAGCACAGGTATAAAATCTGAACCCAGCTCGGCCTACTCTCTTTGTCTTTGTGTCTCTCTGGGCAGGACTTAGCTGTATGGTAAAGCCTGGGGCACAGTGGAAGGGTTGGGAGAGCAGCGGGAGGACAGTTCTTCTCCTTGAGAGGCTTGGCTTGACTGGCATCTCAGAACTCAGGTGGGGCAGGCTGAGGGCTGGAAGGCCTCTCCGAGGAGCAAGAGAGAGGGTGAAATAAGAGGATTTGCCCAAAAGGAACTGAGATGTTTCTGATCCTCTCTCTTCCCCTGGGGGCTGGGCACAGCATGAAGCCTTGGAAACGAAGTGTGTTCAAGGTAGACCATGACCCAGCCTGCCCACGTCTGGAGTAAGGGTGATGGCGTGTGGGCCGGGGAGGAGGGCAGGCAGCCCCTACTTCCTCCCTCGTTTAGAACCCCATCCTGGAGTGAGACCTAGATCCTCTGGGCTTGGGGCCATGCTGGGAAGTCACAGGGCTGGTGGCTGAGGCCAGGCTCTCCCAGATAGCCTGGGGCCTCTTCCTGAATGCTGCCAGCAGCAGGAGGGCAGAGACCCCATTCCCTTGCAGGAAAAATGAACACTCCCAGTGTGCGGAGCTGTCCCAGGCCTGCCTCACAGGAGCAGGTGAGCTGAGGGGCCGTGTGGACATGGCACAAGATGCCCTGCTCACTGAGTCGGGAATGAGGGAGGGGCACCTGGAGGGGGGGTCCCAAGCTGCCAGGCCTCACACAGAACGGGGAGCCCTTTGCTTCCTCTTTCCCCCAGGCCCTACTCCCCATGGCCCCCTTCATGTGTGCATCAGCCTTTGTCCACGAGGCCCTGATCACTCAGCCTAAAGTTAGTGGAGGCCCAGATGGGGACATGGCAGGGAGCCATCTGGTCTTCTCCCAAGACCCTCAGCCCCCACCCCCAGTGCCTCGCCTGCCTCATCCCCAAACCACCCCCTGCTTCTCTGCCCCAGGGTCTTTATCCCTGTTTACTATCTTTCAACTAGGCGGCCTCAATACTCTGCACACAGAAAGCCAGCCAGCCGAGCGTGGCGATCCCAGGGCCCCCTCTCCTGCCTCTCTTTTCCTCTGGGTTCAGGGACTGGGGCGGCAGGGGGAGAGAGAAAGGCAGTCTGCAGTCTCCCCTCCAGCTAAAAGTGACCATGGCCGTGGTCTCTTTGCAGTCAGCTGTTTCTGCTGGACCACAGCTGGAACTCCTGGGGTGGCGGTCGGTGGCAAGCAGGTGCCTGTGAGTGAGGGGCGGGGTGGTGGGTCAGAGGCCCGGGGTACGGCTGTCATGGGACACGTGTCCTCTGATTGACTCCGGGCCTGGCTCAGTTAACCCTTCCGCTTGGAAGTGTTCTAGGTCACCAACAGGTGTGTCCAGTGACCCCTCCCAGAGTGTCACTGGACACTCAGCCACATCTCTCTGGCCACACGGAGGCCCCCAGCCACAAAGAAGGGAGGGGGCGGCAAAGAGTGAAGAAGGAGGAAGAGGAAGGAGACAGAGTAGGAGAGGCACAGTCGGGGTGGCCGTGTCCCGGGAGGAGCCTCACAGGCCCTGCAGTGACACGCGGACGCCTGGAGCACGCCAGCGCCACTGCAGGCGCTGGGCTCGCACTTGCTTAATCCCCAGCATCAACCCTACGCGCAAACGTGCTCACACTCACTTTAGAGCTGAGAGAACTAAGCTTGGAGAAGAAATCTGCCCAAGGTCGTTCAGCTGGTCCTCGGTAGAGCTTCCGGCTCCAGAGTTCACGTTTGCTTCCTTCTCGGCCGCTCAGCCTCTGCCTCGCCTTGTTCCCTCCCCCAGAGTGGAGTCCACGATCACGGCCCTGCACACCCACGACCCAGCGCCTCCTCACCAGGCTGGGCCCTGCCTTCTCCAGGGACGCACTTGGCCCGGTTTCAGGCCCCAGATCTGTTCTGGAAAGGCCTGCCTCACAGCAGGGATCACAGGAGCTTCCCAGCGTGACAGGGCCCAGCCTCCGTCCTCGGAGGAAGCTAGAGCAGAACAGATGGCTTCAGAGAGGCAAGGCTTGGGGGTCCCACGCGTGGAAGAGGTGACTTCTCTCAGGAGAGACCTAGGAGCTCGAAAGGATCAGGAGTCAGAGACACCAGCCTTTGAATCCTGATCCCCACTTACCACTGTCTTGGGCAAGTAGTTTAGCCTCCACTGGTCTGAAGATCCTTACTCAGAACAGGGTAATATTGCAGCCTGTCCCCAGGGGCATTGTTGGGAACACAACCGTCTTTATAAAGCACCCAGAGTGCTGCCTTGGACGTGGTGGGGGCACCACGCATACTAGCAGAGGTTATCATTCCTGTACTTTCTACCCCCAGACTGACCTCTCCCGGGGCCACACCACACACTCGTGGGATCTCAGGACAACATGGCAGGGTTTTGTTCACCTGCACACAGCATGGTCTGGCACTGACCTGAAGCTGCCCTCCTGGCAGGGCTGTGGGTTCACCTGCTTCATTCATCAGTGTCAGATGTCCTGGGGGCTTCCACGTGAGGGATCAGCCTTAGCTGTAAAGAAAGGGAAACTTCAACCTAATTGCTGACCAAGGTGGACAGCCAGCGCTAGTTTATGGGTTCGGTCCCTCCCAGAGTCTCCCTCTATCCCAGCGAGGGCAGCTCTGGTCCTCTGCAGAGGCCCTGCTCTGTGTCCCAGGCACACACTGCTCCAACCAGGGCAGACAAGCCCTGGGTCCTTGTCCATGAGCCGACAGCTTGGTGACGGTACCCTGCCGATAACCTCTCAGTATTTGTTGCTCCTTTTCTTGGAGAGGAGGCTGAGCACAGAGAGAAGGGTGGAAAACCAAGTGGGGTGGGGTGAGGGCAGCGCTGGGCTTCAAATGCACAGACCACACCCAGCGAAAAAGCCCTGCTGTTCACCAGATCTTCACCTTTGGCAATAAATTGATGCAAGAGGTCTCAATGCCTTCCCCTACCTCAAAGTATTTCCTCACAGTATTCTTTCAGTCACAAGTGGTTGAAAGATACTTCCTAAGAAGTTGACATTCTTCTTCCTTTTTACCTGAAAGGACGGTTTTGAGTGCCCCTATGGACTGGAGCCCCGGTTAATGGCCCGACTGACCTACATCTCACTCCAGCTCTGCCTCTGATGACAGCACTGGTTCCTTAGCTTCCAAACCAAGGAGAATTCTCTGTGCAAGGAAATGTGCCTTAGGAGACGAGATACCCGTGGAGCAGAGTTCCAGGGATTCCCCAGGCATGAATTCTCAGAAGAAAGGACAGTGTTGACCAGAGAATCCATCAGAAGTTTGTTTCCGAAGAGGAATGGAATGGCCAAGGCTGAAACGGAAAGTGGGGTAGGAGAGGTAGGGATTCAGTGCTTTCTCCTCTAACCCCAGCCGGTAAACCTGGCACGCCAAAGAGCTGGTCCTGCCCTGGATCAGGTCCCATCTCGCAGCAGTGAGGAGGCCACCAGCTACCTTTGGAGAAAAGTACTCATGCGACAATCAACGGCTGGGAGGGCAGCATCGGGAGAAATCTATATTTGGAAGAGGACACTGAACTGGGTGGGTGACTCCCTGGCTTATCAGGCCCCCACAGTCCAGCATGGCACCAGGGCAGATGGGCTGTCTGATCTCCACCCGATTGGGCTCGGTTCAGTCCCCATAAGAAGGAGGGCCTTGTCCTCACACACCCCTGTGCTGTGTCATCTTACTCCATTGACCCCACTGGCCTCCGTATCACAGCCAGCTGCAATGGGAAGAGAAGTTGGCTGGCTTTCAAAGTCAGGGGTGAGCAGAGGCATGGCCCTGCCCGGACTGGGCACATACTGGCGATGGCAAAAGGCAGAGGAGGTGCTTCTGCAGGAGAATTAACACATTTGATTCCAGGGGATTTAAAAGTGAGTTAAACAGCTCTGTAAGAATTCATTCAACTTGGAGTATTAATCACATTTCTCTCTGGTGAAAAAATAGCCATGGCTTAGATAAGTCAAGGTAGCAAATAGTTGAGAAAGCTTTCCATTCCCCATGGAGATGGCACAGCTGTGACCTCAGGCTGACATGTGCTTGACATGCACCTCTGACACTTACTAGCTACTACGTGACCTTGGACAAGTTATACATCCTCCTTGGGTCTCACTTTGATCATATGTAAAACGGAGAATAAGTTTTGATGAAATTAAACACAATCATGTATGTGAAGGACAGAACCTAGGACATAGCAGGTGCTGAATGGGTGTGTCCTTCTTCTAAAAGCGACCTTCCCTTATTTCTCATTGTCTTTACCATCTCATTTAACTAATTTGATATTAATTGACTAATTCTGATTATTTATTATACCCTGTGGTGGTTTTTAAATACGACTACAAATTCTTTGACACCCCTCTCTTCAAAAGGTGAAGCTGAATAGCCCTCCCCCTGAAGACTGGCTGGACTTGGTGACTCACTTCTAATGAAGAGGCTATGGCAGAAGTGAAGGTGTATGACTTCCCGGGCAAAGTCATAAAAGGCATTGTGCCTTCTGCCTTGTTCTCTCTTGGATTGTCTGCTCCATGGGCCACCCTGTCCTGAGGCAGCCTGTGGAGAGGCCCATGTGGGGAGGATCGAAGGCCTCCCACCAATAGCCAGCACCAGCTTGCCGACCCTCCCGGAAGCAGGGTCTCCAGTCCCAGTCGAGCCCTCAGAAGACGGCAGCTCTGGCTGACATCTTAGCTACAACCTCTTGAAAGATCCCAAGCCAGAATGCTCCTGAATTTCTGACCCAAAGAAATATAATCTGTGAGATACAATAAATGCATATCGTTGTCTTAAGCCTCTACATTTTAGAGTAACTTGTTACCTAGCAATAGCTAACTAATACATATCCATTGCCTTCCAAAGAGGTTTTGAAACTGCATCTAGGGCAAGGCATAGCTATAACTAAATGGAAAGCTATTAGAACAAGATTTGAAAGATGAGAGTGGAGTAATAAATGGGGTGGGTTTAGTTACGAGTCTGACTGTCCCCTTTAACCAGACAATCTGGTTGAAGACAAAACATAGCTCAAGCCTTCTTGGAAGCCAAGGCAAAAGTGGAAATTTGATGGGTCATATTAAGACTAATTTTTTTTTCTTTTGGCTCTAAATGAGGATCCGCATTTGACATGTGGGCCTTTAGATAAACAGCCCCACACAGTGTGGTGGATGGTATCGTGGTATCTTGCAGACATTCTACCTACTGTAGATCACACAGAGCATGTTTGAAATGGTGAGCATATAGTTCACTTATAATGATGTGTTTTCTGACAGTTTTCAGGAACACTTGACATTACAAAAATAGGGGAAAATATACTGCATTTAAAAAACTTTTAAAAAAAATATGTAAAAGTGTTTATAGTGAAAAGTCTCCCATCCCTGTCTCCTACAGGGCAATTCCCCTTCCCATGGTCAATCCTCTGTGACTGATTTCTGGCTTAATTTTCCTGGGATATTTTATATACATACAAATAATATATATTGTTTGCTTCGTTTATTACATGACTGGTAGCATACAATAGGCACTGTTCTGCTCTGCGCTTATCATTCAATATTGATATATGACTTGAAAATAACATTTACCCTAATTATCGTAATTTTTGATTTTCTGAGTTTTTAATATTTTAGTCAAAATTTGGAAATATAAAAGAGTCAAAAAAAAATAAAAAGCACACGTAATCCCAGTACCAAGTTATCACCACTGTTAGACTCACAGATATAGAGAACAGATTTGTGGTTGCCAAGGGGGAGCGGGAGTGGGGGAGGGATGGATTGGGAGTTTGGGATTAGCAGATACAAACCATTATATACAGAATGGATAAACAACAAGGTCCTACTGTATAGCATAGGGAACTATATTCAATATCCTGTGACAAACCATAATGGAAAAGAATATGAAAAAGAATGTATATATATGTATAACTGAATCACTTTGCTGTATAGCAGAAATTAACACAACATTGTAAATCAACTATAAAGATAAATTAAAAAAAAAGATATCACCACTGTTAAATATATTCTGTTTGGGTGTATTCTTTCCTGTCTTTCCCCTATGAATATGAAAGTGTATAATGTGTTTTATTATTCAAACTGTAGAAAGAATTTTACATTCTGGGCTCCCTTCCCATTTACTTTTACATAACCCCTTTCCCTCTCCCTCATGTTAACAATTATATTGTGAGCATATGCAGGTTTTTCTCATGAAGCATCTTAATTTTCTTACTAATGTTTTGCCCAGCCCAGGATTGATATGAACCTGCCTTTTCTGGGATTTCTCCATGGTGCTCTGAGAACAGTTCAGTCTAACCTCTGTCACCAGAGCATCCCCAAGATGCTGAAAACTGAAAATTGTGAAGCATCATTTAAGCTTGTTCATAGAGGACTTTCTTCAATTTCCAAGATCAGACAGTTAGGGCCACAAAGGCTGCAGATAACCAACCCCCTATGTTATGGCACTCGGCTTTCAAGGGACAAAGAGAGCTAGGAAATGTAATCCTTTCCAGCAAAAGCCCCAAAGTTACTTGCTTCCACGAATACACCTTAGAACCTACAGGATTCTCCCTCCCCCACTGTAGATTAGTGATTGCAGTGGCGCTGCCCAGGCAGTCTGCCTTGGGTAAACTCTTTGTCACTTAGAAGCCACTCTAGCCATGAGAGAGACAGGTTGGGGAAGGCTCCTCTGACATTGCTGCAAGTTCTAACGCCTGAATTTTCTACCAACTGACAAGAGGGTTGCATTTGGTGAATAACCTGGCAAAGAGTAAGAAACAGACTTGGGCTTTGAATCCTGGATTTACCACTTAATATGTAGCGGTATGAGACAATTTATTAGCTTCTCCCTTAACCTCAGGTTCCTGTCACTGCGGGAATGGGGATTAAATGAGATAATGTAATTCAAACATGTAGTACAATGCCTACGAGTGGTAGGCACTTGATAAATTGTAGCAATTATTCTTATTATTTGCTGTGCAGATCAAACTAGGAACTCCAATCAGGATTTTCACCTCAAGCCACTTCCTGACTTTGGCCATTTAAGGTATATGAGAACATCTTTTTGCTATGTACATATCGTTAACTTGTACAGTAGTGTCCATCATAAGCAACAAAAATGTGGCCTCTATGTTTGACCAAGCATGGTGGAAGACAAAAGGATGAACAAGGTGTAGTCTCTGCCTTCCCAGAGTTCACAATCTTGTAGGGGAGACAGATAATCAACAATGGTAATTTAAGACAGGCTGAGATAAGTTTGACCCTAAAGTGCCATTGGAGTTTGGTAAAGAAGGAAGTCATTTTGGTGAGAGTAACATCAATGGGGCCAGGTGGAGGATGCCTGGAGAGCTGGGAAGCTACCTGAGAGGCTGCAAGCCCTCTGCGGGGTAAGTAGGTTAAGGGAGATGGGTGTAAAGAGGTTCTGTTTGTCAGGGAGTGGGAACAGGTGCTCTGTGGACAACTACTGGAGTAGAGGACAGAATGATTCAAAGAGAGGATGATGACCAATCTGAGCTTTGACAGGTAAGGGCCTGAGGAAGCTATCCTCTCTAGTAGCAGGCTGGAGGAGTGGACTGAGGGGTCATTATGTGGGCAAGTGTGGCAAGACAAATCAGTGAGGCCTTCTGACTCAGGGGCAAAAGGCTGTAACCACAGCCGGAGGGTCTGGAGGACGTGCCACGTGGAATCAAAGCTGTTTTGGGGCTTCCCTGGTGTCGCAGTGGTTGGCAGTCCGCCTGCCGATGCAGGGGACACGGGATTGTGCCCCGGTCTGGGAAGATCCCACATGCTGCGGAGCGGCTGGGCCCATGAGCCATGGCCGCTGAGCCTGCATGTCCGGAGCCTGTGCTCCACAATGGGAGAGGCCACAACAGTGAGAGGCCCGCGTACCGCAAAAAAAAAAAAAAAAGCTGTTTCGCCAGCCTAAAGTCAGAGCCTCACTTATTCCAGCAGCAGCGGCAGGAGGAGGAAACGCAGACCACACGCTGATCGTCTTCTATCCAGGTAGTACTCTTGAGGAGCATCTCCTAGTGACCCCCAGAAGAGGGGCCAGACTCGTCACTAGAGCTCATTTTTCTGGGGTGAAGCTGTGCCTTCAGATAGAGAAAACAGGAGTTCCCAAGGAACACAGGGCCATTTTCACAGCTAGTGTTTCAGTAGCGCTTGGCCCTTGTCCTCCCAGGTAGGTTCTGGTGTGAAATATTAATAACCCATTCTGGCTGCCCTGCTGAGTCTTGCTGTCACACGGGGCTGCCTCCATTGTGAGAGGCAGGCCAGGCCCCTGCCTGTCTCTGCAGCACTCCCCTCCCTGCTTCGGCCGGAGCCACTTGACCCCCTCACGTGGGTGTGGGCTCCAGGACGAGTCCTGATGAGGCAGGAGCAACTAAGGTGGCTCTAGTTCCAGGCTCTGGGACTCACTCACAAGAAGCCACAGCTGTCTCCAGGCCCCTCATGACCTTGTGTCTTGGCTCCGAACCCTGCTTTGCTCCTGGGATCCTGAGCAGTATCACGTACCTCAGCTCTGATAACAGGATCCCCATCTGTCATTCTCCTTCCTTCTGAGTTTCTGTCCTGAAGCCTGAACTGTACTCAAGCCCCATAAGCCCGAGGTCCTGCCTTGATCTTGCCCTTGCCCCACAGGAAGTGGAGGAAGCGTTGCTCTTGAAGCTTAGGCTGGGGCTGGGGCTCCTACACGTGCTACAAGACTTCTGCAGTCCTGCTCTCCTGCTCCGGTGTCTGACGGGGACTTACATTTCCCAGGTGCGACCACTTTACTGGACTGTGCTCTTGGTTAACTGCCAGGTCTCCAGATTCCATGCTTCACCTGCTGGGCTGGACTTCCTACTAGCTGCTTCAGCTTAAGCTGTTGCCCCAACGCCTGACTTGGCTGGGTGACTGGGTAGAATTCCAGAGCTTGCCCCACCCAGTCTGCCCTGTTCTGCAGTTAACCGAGCCACGCTCAGCTTGACTTTAGCAAGTATATGTGCATGGACTCTTGCTCAATACCCACGTAAAGGTCAAAATGGAGACATGAGACTGTACTTACACAAAATCATTTCCCGTCCATGCTTCTACAATATAAAATTACTTAAAAGATATTTTAAAAAAGAAACGTCTCGGGCTTCCCTGGTGGTGCAGTGGTTGAGAGTCTGCCTGCCGATGCAGCGGACACGGGTTTGTGCCCCGGTCGGGGAAGATCCCACGTGCCGCGGAGCGGCTGAGCCCGTGAGCCATGGCCGCTGAGCCTGCGCGTCCGGAGCCTGTGCTCTGCAACGGGAGAGGCCACAACAGTGAGGCCTGCGTACCGCAAAAAACAAAAACAAAACCAAAACAAAACAGAAAAGAAACATCTCAATTACCACACAACATATTTTAAAGGGCTTAATACAGCCAAACATCCAGTTGCAGTGGGAGCCTCGCCCCTCCCTCTCCCCCTCTTCCTCTCAGCACCGAGGCCCGGTAGATAATATTTGGAATACATTTTTAGTTGTCTGAAGAGCCTCAAATGACCTTTATTTCAGCTGAAACAATTGAAGCCAACATTTCCAAAATAGAAATCAGGTAGGAAGTAATGTTTAACCTTAACTTGTTAGTCCAGTAAACACCTTTGGAAGAGTAGGCCTGTGCCTGCCAGCAAGTTGTCTGTATCTCCATGTTGTCTCATAAAACCGAGGAGGTCATCTACTCTGAAGTCAAAGTCTACCGAACCAGTCCCCACTGAAATCCAGCCCCTAGAGCATTACTCACCAGGAAAGGGCTGAGCTATAGAGTGCAGCCACGACTTCCTCCAGAGCCCCTGCTCAGTAAGAATCTTCAGAAGCTATTGCTTTTGGAAAAAACAATTAGTTTAGATCCTGCTCATGAAGGAGAGTGCTCTTACGTTAAGGAAGGACACATGCTAGTCTGGCAAATCGTTGAAAGGCGTCTAGCAGCACTGCAGCTCCAGGTCCAGGCTGGGACTGTCACTACCACTTTTTTTTTCAACCCAGGAAATATCATTTAAGTCAAGGGGACCAGTGGGAAATCCACAGAACAGTCTACCTCTTCTAACCAAACCACTTCCTCATTTCCATCCCCATCGGTTAGGATATTACTGCTTTGGGAAATCCAAGTTTTTTCTCGAAAAATCTCAAGTCTAAATATCAACCTGATAGGACATTCTTTGGTCTAAGAAGTCCAATAATTAACACAACAGATTGGTCCTTCCATAGGGCTCACATACTTACTGGCCTTTCGAGGGACAGTCTAATATAAGTAGACAAATAATGAGGAAAAATCTTGTCTATAAGAGTTTGTGCTACAAATTATTTCAAAAGCATATTAAAAAATTTAGAATAATTTCTTAGAAATTTATTATTTGCGTGTGTGTGTGTGTGTGTGTGTGTGAAAGCAAGTTTATTTAGAGAGATACACATTCCACAAGCAGAATGCAGTCCATCTCAGAAGGCAAGAGACTGAATGATTTCTTAGAAATTTGATATTCTTCAGTGAACATCTAAATTGGATTAATAAAATCAATGCTATTAATTTTAAGGTATAGAGTTTAGTGAGGAACTAGTATTTTGTCTAGTGACAGGAGTTACCTGGGACTGAAAATAAGGAATTTTTTTTTTTTTTTTTTTTACTATTATAAGCAAGGTCAATGCTGGCCTGCGAATGACAAAACCTAAAGTAGTTTGTGTAGGAGTAAAACAAAAGCTAGCTTAATCAATAACCTTCACCATTGCTTCAATATCAAGACTTAACCAACCAGAAATTATATAGGCCTTAAAAATAATTGTTGACTGGAGACATATCCATCTATCTGCTACCTAAGACATATAACATTTTTTGCTATGGAAGGAATATCTAAAGGTATCAGTTTATCATTTAAGGTATAAATGGCATTTAAAATATTACAGGCTGTAGCGCTAAAGAAAAGATCATCTTGAGGGGAAACATAGAAGACTGTAACAGAGCATCTGACAGACTTGAAATTTTAGGAAAAACAATTATTGATAAATAATATACAGGCTCCATTCTACAATGTTTCTCTTAACTATTCCCATAATAAAGTTTTAAACATTAATTTGCAGGGAATTTTAGATAACTGTGTATCTGTTCCTAGGTTACGATCCAATGGGCTTCCAAGAGAGACTGTAGCATAGCAGACAAGTGTGAGACGCAGACTTGAAGACCTTTGCTTGAATCCTGGCTAAGCCATCTCTGAACTGTATGTCAGGCAAGCACAACTTCTCTGGAGGACTGATTCTTCCTAAGTCAGAGCAAGATAACTAGGCTGTGAGCACGAATGAAGTAATTTGGTATGTATAAACTCTCCTCAACCTTATTCTGCATCTAGTAATGCATAATCAGAAAAAAGTTGCAAATCCAAGCTCATAGATATTTTGAAGGAATTTCCCTCAATTAACTAAAACTAAATATAGACCCAGGATTGCCCCCTAATGGTCATCTCTTAGAAATGAAATCTCTTTGAAAACTACTGAATTTGCAAATAGTTTTTTCTATCCAGATTTCTCCCAAAGTCTTGCTTATCCTTGTTCTGATCTCCAGCATGTACACTAGATTTTTCTCCAAGAAAGGTCATCTCCAAGTATGTTCATCTGAATAAAATTGTAAGTAGGTACAGTATACTTATCTTTAAAACTGCTTCTTGGGGGTCTTCCCTGGTGGCGCAGTGGTTGAGAGTCCGCCTGCCGATGCAGAGGACGCGGGTTCGTGCCCCAGTCCGGGAAGATCCCACATGCCGCGGAGCGGCTGGGCCCGTGAGCCATGGCCGCTGAGCCTGCACGTCTGGAGCCTGTGCTCTGCAACGGGAGAGGCCACAGCCACAACAGTGAGAGGCCCGCGTACCGCAAAAAAAAACAAAACAAAAAAAACTGCTTCTGTAACTAGATTAAGCAGGCTTTTCAGGTTTTTAAAATAACTTTCCTTAGAATGTCTCTCCTTGCCCCCAACATTGGAAATTAAAAAAAAAGCAAAAGAGCGTCTACCCAAGCCTTTTTTGCATCTTAAGCAAAAGTATAGATATCTTATCTTCTGGGTATTATGGTGAAGGTTCAAGAGCTGGTTCTTTATCCTAAAGGATGATGTTACCGCAGGTTGTTCCCACTTTCCAGATATTCATCAATTTCTTCATTCTTGGGGTAATTTGTTAAAAAAAAGTCTTCCAAATCAAAAGTTAATGTTTTATCCCAAATCTATATCCCACCTTATATCAAAACATGAATTCACCATGGCTGGACTTATAGTCCACATTAAGTAAACTGCCTCTCCCCCCAGAAAACGTACACTGGAGGCACATAGGGTCTGGCACTAGCAATTTTAGAAATCTGAATCTCTGAGTGAAATACTAGCACCCCCTTTTAGTTTTCTGCAAGCCTTAGTCTCTATCTACAAAATGAGGATAATATCATCTACTTTCTTAAGATGTTGGGAAGGCCAAATGAGGTAATACATGAAAAGCATTTAGCATAATCTTTGATAAACGGAAGGTATCAAAAAATGACAGATATTATCAGTTATCTCCCCCCAAAATGTCAGTTATTGAAGCAGGCATTATATTACCACTCACAGGCACGAAAACTCCTCTGAGGAGTTATATTCTACCGTGGTTTCTTTCTGAGACCACACCTCAACAATTTTCAATGTGTTCTCCAGAGGCACTGAGTCCCTGCTGGTGGTATTGGTATTGGTGAAATGGGACCTGCTGAGACAACTAGGTTGAGAACAGTCTAGAGAGGAGAATGATAAGCAACAAAGTCTTCCAAGTTCTGGGTATTTCACAACAAACATGGTGGTGCCTAGCAATTAAGAAAAGGGAAGTTAAGTTCAAGGACTAGAAACATAACAGGATTGTTAGGTCTATTACACCCTCTAGTGTCCACAAAGAAGATTGTTCTTTTTAAAATCCTAGTTTGGTCAAGATTGCAACTTTGATGTATATACTTCATCCTGGAGTTTAAAAAATAACCCACTTGCCTTTATGTGTTTTCTGCCTGTGTCAAAAAAGAAAAAATGCTGATGTTAAGAAAAACCAATGCTGTCACAATTTGATCCATTTGGTTCTCTTTATTCCCTGCTGAATGAAAATACTAATCAATAGAGGAAAAGACACAGGCAACATTACCTTTCATGCTATATGGACTCTCAAGTGAGAACTGAAGATAATTGCCTTTGTTGCTTTATGAAAGGGAATTTTGAAATGAGCATCTTTCTAAAACAGCAGTTTTTCACCAAAGGATTATTTACAAGCCAAGGTAATACTTAAATATGTCCAAGACTATGAATCTATCCTCTGCCCAAACCCTTCATTTTTATAACGGGTAATTATAGTAAAAACTTCAATTAACCAGAACCCTCAATTAACATGATTTCCCCTCTTGCACTCTATTTTTAGGACAAAGTTGTGGAAAAAAATCACAAGAAATCACTCATGTGAGGGATTTGGTTTGAAAATCTTCTAGGACAGATTATGCTATGTTTAAGTAGAAGAAAAATCTTGAATAAAATTACACTCACCCCATGATAACCAATACACAGGAAATACATACATAGCTGAACAAGAGCTAGAAGGGAGTGAAATATTTTGTGGAATGTTAATGTGGTGGAACTGTAACCTTTCTATTCTCTCTACTATCTTCTTTATTGTTACATTGTTACAGAAATAAAAATCAAAGAGAAGTAATCTATAAACTCAACACATATTCTGCAACATTTTCTATTCTACATCCATAGATTCTGAGACTGAGAATCAGAATCCTAAGTCCTTCAAAGACCTCTAGATGTCAGAGAAATAGTTAAGGTTGCCATAGCCTATCAAGAAACAAAAGTGGGTAACCTGGGGAATATTTCCTCCAAAATGCGCTGAAACAAGAAGGGTTTTATATAGTTGATTTTCAACTAATTTGAAAATAAATGTATTAGGACATTCCTTATTCAGAAGTGTCAGTCTTACTCAAAGTCTCACCGCAGTACAAAACTCAACAGTCCACAAAGTAATTCAGGATAAGTAACCACCCTTGAACTGAAAGCTCTTGATACCAAGTCCATCTATTTAAAATACTGTTTATTTGTGATTTTACATTAATTAGCATTACATCTAAGAGCAATATCAGATAACATTTATACACTTTCCACATGACACAGAGGTTCACTGGCTCATTCTTTATGCCAAAGCAAGTAAATAGAGGCATTAGCAAAAGGTGCAAATAGTTCACTGTTGCATTTAAAAAATATTTATGCACATTGCATTCATTTTATATATATTTTTTAAAAGTTATGGAAAAGCATAGTTCACAGGTTACTGTTTCTACATACGTTGTAATACAACATAAATGATGTAGAACATAAAAGAATCCTCAAATACAGAATTAAGCAACTGAAAGTTTCCACTAAGATTAAAACACTGATTCCAGTAGTTAGTGAGATCTAGAATGAACTTTCCAGGCTCCGTTTCAACTTTGCATCATCATACACTCACAGTCAAACAGAACCAGCCCCAGAGCACACTATCATCAGTGTAATTTTTTTTACACGCCAACTCACCCTTCAGAAATACTTTGGATTATTTTTACCCACTGACTATTTTGGATCATTGATTTTACATTGATTTGTGACATGACTTGGGTGAAAGGGAAATAAAACTATATTAAGCCTAGGTTTAAATTTGTATTTACATTAGAAAGAAAGTTAACTGAAAAGATAAGAAAAATTGGTAATAATTAAGAAGTGGTAGTTTTCTCACGGTGGGGGTGGGATTAGACCCACTGATTTCTTCTTGTGCTGCCTTCTGAAGATACGCAAGCTAAAAGGAGGATCTGACCCTTTTTAAAACCCAAATATCAACTAAGAAATAGAATGATTTTGGCAGAGAAGCAGAATTTTAGAAATTTGGGACAGGCGTCAAATAAATGACACTTCAAATCCTATCATGTCTATGAATCATTATCGAACTAGAATTCTTCTTCTCATGACACCTCTCTTGTTCCCTTCATTTTTCACTTTCTCTCTCATTCTTTTCCTTTCCGTTTGGTTACCTTATGAGGGCTTCTTCATTCATTAGTGATACTAAGAGAAAAATACATTATAAGGTTCAAATATGAATCCTGTTATGCCTTTAAATGCTCTAATCCCCTTTTGATACCAAGTCCCTGGATTCTTTAATTATATTTAAGTATACTTAGTACCAAGCAGCCTCAAATGTGCTCTACTGTTAAATGATTGGCTAATATGCTCAGACACTTTTATACTGAATGGCATACAAACATCTCAACATACAAAAATCGTTTTTGCCAGAGTTAAACTAAATAACCCATGTTATGTGTATAAAATCCCCTTTGTTGAAAAATAAGGGGCTTTCTAAACTAATAAAAAAGGAATTTTTCAAAAATTATAGTTTACCAAAATGATGTTTTTTTTTGCAAACAAAGTTACTTCAGGTGAGGAAATTTTTATACTATGAATAAAATTCCAAATGAATCTTTTCTTAAATTTAAAAAAACAATTATGTGCCAGTGTATACTAATGCTATAGATTCTTATCTTAGAAGCTTTTAAAGCATTCTGTTAATGCCCATTTTAACAATGGGAACCCAAAAGGGACAGTCAATAATAACGATAAAAAACTATAATCTGCTTACCAAGTGAAGCAGGTTTTGAGAAACAAAAATTCTCTCGCTTGTTCACTGGTAATTTGTTTCCAACAGATATTATGTAGAAGGCCTGAAGTAATTCAGACAGATATCTGTTTGTGGTGATTATCATAATACTTCATGAGGGCAGAGCTAATCAAAACTAGCAATTGTTTAAAAATTCAAAACCTTTTTTGGACATACAAAATGAGAGATGAATTTGAAAGTGTTTTTCATAATATGTTTTTCTTTTAGTAAAACCTCTTTCCAGTTCTTAAAGTCCAGTTTGCTACATACCCCCAATCTGATCTACCACTGCATATTAATGATCAACTTAAATGTGGTTTTCAAATGTGCAACGTCACATTGTAATAATAATAATTGCAAAAAGACTTTATTTAGGCTTCAACTTTCTCCTTTTTTTTGTTCTTTTTCAGAAAAGAAGGAGTGCGGAATTTCTTCTTTTTCTTGGATGGTGATTTTGAAGGTGAGCCTTCAGGTGACAGGACTTCTTCAGTTTTTTCTGGAGACTTAATGGTAATCTCGATGTTTTCTATGGTGGTGCTTGTAGTTAACCTGCTCACTCGCTCAGCAAGCTCGTCTTCAACACCATGCACGTCATCCTTGCCATTCACTATCAGGACAGGCATGTCCATGGAGATGAAGCTCTTGGAAAACAGCTCATGGTTTTCTACAAAAGGGGAGGATTTTTAAATTTTATATAGTCAACATCCTTGCTTTATTTTACAAAACTGAAGTGTTCAAGCAATGTACTTTAATTCCAGTAAAGATAGATCATTATTTTAATAGACTATGGGCCTATTAACATAAAGCTAATGCTCTTAAGTGGTATAAAGAGGACAAAGTTGTTAGACCAAAGAATGAAGGCTGGATAAGTCCAGTTGGATGACTTGACAGTTTCATTGTAAAGCAAGTCAGTATAAATGAGGAAGACAACATACATATATTTTTCTTTAATTTTGGGGTCACTGGGCAATCAAAATTGAAAAAGATTTCATGCTTCTGTTTGGAAGACATACGACAAACCAAATTTAATTTCACAAATTCTTAAGAACTATAGGTTGCCAATATCCAGATTAAGGTAAGTCAATAGATATGTTGAACAAAAGTAGCACCCCATTTAATAAAAAGTATTAAATTATTGGGAGCTTTAAGTAAAATCCATGGTAAACTTACTGTATCAGGTGTTCAATTTCTTTATATGAAGACAAATGACAGAGGGACAGACTCTAAAGATTAAGTCGGTGAAGGCTATGGGAAATTACATTGAATACCTTCTAATTTTTCAGGGATATTTTGCGGTGACTGAGTTTGAGACTGAATTTGTGAAACAGATGAAGCGTCATCTGAGAGTAATTCCTGCTCAGCATCTGTTGGATAAGAGTTTAGTTAAAAGCCATGCAAAACAAAGAAGCATAAGATTTCAGGGAGGTTAGTGCATACATCAAATACCTGCATACCCAGGGATGATAAACTCTTCAGCAATGAGCTGAGCATGCTAACAGTTATCCCACATATCGATAACTATGCAGTAAGAGGAGGTTAATGTGTTAACATTTCTGGCTGCTACTGGTAATTTTATACACATGCTTTAAGGAAGCATGGCTACTGGAAGCCCAGGCAAATAATATGTATGCATTTAACTTTTGCTAGAGTGTTAGAAAATCAAAACACATTGAGCAGCCAAATGAAAAGAAATATGAAAGCTTCACCAATGATGCTACATTAATGAGGCAGAATGCCTCACTGAATTTTTGATCAATATCCAATTAGTGATTCCTGTCAGCAATATTAGTGAGCTAATTCAGGTCGTAATGAATGTGGAAGAAACTATAAAGTTATATATAAAAGGTGATGGTTCTATTGTGCAATATTTGTTACCTGGCATCTTTAGGCTTTCAAAAAATAAGAGATTAAAGAGGGACATTTTACAAAATACAAAATCAGAGAAAGTTTCCAACCTTATGTTAGAATAAACAAGTTGAATAGTATCACCTAACATTTAGTGTAATTACATTAATGAGTCAGGTTGACTTGCTTTTGTGACAAAGACACGAACACACTTTTAAAAACTGTTCCCTGGATGATCCAGATGTCATTAGTTCTTTCTACATGATATCTAACTGGGACAAAGATTCTTTAACTATTGGTTCTGTTTTGCATAAAAATTTCAACTGTATGTTGAAGACGCTCTAAAGCAGAGGCTCTTACCCTCTTTTGGGGGTTACAGACTTCTTGCCCTCCACCTTGCACCCTTGCCTTCCTCAAATCTGTGTTGCACAAAATTAAGCATATATTTTTCAGATGACTCATGGACTGTCTAAAGCTTATCCAAAGACCCAAGATTGAGAACCCTTGCTATAAAGAATCTCTTATTCTTGAGAAAAAGGGAGCTAATATTCAATTGGCATTTTCATGAACAATTCTTAGATACAACCCTTGCTTAGGGTTCTGAAGTCAGATAAAAGCGACCTCACTAGAGTGCCCATGTACTTAAGGAAAGTCACATAAAAATTCTAGCAGTTTGTTTTATATTTTGATTTTGACATTAAATATTGACATCTTGAGACATCCAGTAACAATAGAGATTCTATAAAGCATTAAAGCCACATACTTGTTAATCTATAATTATGTCAAAGTAGAAAGTTTTTTTTAAAAAAGCCACATATTCTGAATGTTTAAATCTATTAATATATCTACATTTACTCTAGCTAGTGAGTCTTTACTCATCCGGGGATTTCACTTTACTATAGAAGACTTTTTGCTAGCAATCCGATTGCTTTCTGAGGAAAACAGTCTTCTCTACATGTTAACATAGATGGTGTGTGGTAGCTATTTGCATTTCAGTCCTACTTATTACTCAAGTAAGGACCGGGAGAGAGGATATGGAACAACTGATTGTAAAAGGAACATTAAAAAAAAAAAACCCTGACTGCCCTCTATCATCCAACTCAAGAGGCTCTGTTAGCAGTGTGGTTATCCTGGGCTTTATCTCAAAACAAACTGACCTTCCAGTCCTTGCTGTTTACGTTCAATTGCCTTCTTATACTCTTCAAGTTCTCCTTCTGTGAGATGACTGAAGGGGTTGGGAGGAGCTGGTGGGGCATGATCGTCATCTTCAAACTGCATGGTCTTGCAAAGAAAAGCACTGACTTGTTACCAAGAGCTTTACTTATATCTATATATTTATTTATATATATTTACATATATACACAATTTCACACACACACTTAAATGTATATATGATGTTTGTGACACCCCACCTCACAACAATCATAAGAAATGATAAAGTAACATGCTTTGTTTAAAATATTCATATCAGATTAATGCTTTTAGACTACTGATCCAATAGGCTAAAATTGCCAGTGATGGTTCCTCAATAAGCCTGCATAGGTCAATTTTAATAACTCTGAAAAAAAAAACTAAGCCAAGTTCTAGAAAGCTTCATATAACTAAGAAATATCTTAAAAAAAAAGACTTTGAAAAAAGTCTTAGAAAAATGAAACTGTACCAAAAGAACTTTAAATTTGCTACAAAAATAAACTTGTACCTATTTGCTCTAGAAAAGAAATTAATGAGACTTACAGCTAAACCTGGCAGATTGAACCCATGCATTTAAAAAAATTCCTCCCCAAACCCCACTAAAATGGTAGTAAAAGAACAACAACAAAAAAGTATTAGCTTTTAAAGACAAAAGAATGGAAGATGAGACAACAGAGGATGAGAAGTCATAACACATTGTTGGAAGATGGAAAGCAGGTGGAAGAATGGGTGGAAGAGCTGAGAAAGTTGGAGCCTTAGCCTTGCAAACGAGAAACCTGCTCATTTGCCCTGTGGAGGCCTGGTAAGGCTCAGGTATCACAGAAGGTGCTGTGAAGAAAAGCTGAAAAGTGGGGACAAGTTAGAAGTGTAAATAAGGAACATATAGATTCTCAGGTCCCCTTTCCTGTTCCACACAGCTGAGCATTTACTGCTCTCTCATCTCTGCAGAAGATCAGAGGCTTATTCTTCAGAACAACTGATTAGGGGACACAAAACATAGCTGAGGGTTCCCAGGATGATGGTGGGAGACTGGCAAGAGACTAGAGAATTCTCTGGATAAATTAAATGACCCCAGATAAAACAACTACAGATACTAACATCTGGGCATTCCTGAAAGAATCAACCTGGTCCACATCCAGTCACCCTACAGTGGAGCTCGCCAGTTCCCAAGCTCTGCACACATCTGAAGCTTCTGACTGGCTTTCAGTGTCTCATTCTTAAATACAGACAGACTACCACGGATTTCCAGACACTTGAGGAAAGTTTCCAACATGGAGGAAACCAGAATTAAAAAGAAAAAGGGAACTCAGAAGAAACAGACAATAAAGGCAGCCAAAGAAAATTTAAAATTGATTCCCTTACAGCAATAAGAGAAAATACTGTATCCAGAAAGACCAGGATGTTATTTAAAAAGAAAAAAAAAAAAAAAAAAAGGAACATTCAGGGAATAAGAAGTCTTAAAAAGTAAAAAAAAAAAAAAAATCAAAATAGAAAATTAAATAGAAGGCTTAGAAAATAAAGTCAAGCAAATCTCCCAGAAAGTAGGATTAAAAGACAAAGAGATATAAAATAGGAAAGAAAAAAATCAGAGGCTTAGTCAAAGAAATCCAACTAACAGTATATATATCCTGACAGAAAAAGAAATTGAAGGGAAAAGGACTACTTACCGGAGAAATACTTTAGAAAATTCCCAGGACGTGACTTTGCAGATTAAAAAGGGTTACTACATGCTAAAAGTGGAGACTAAATAGAAATTACTACAAAGCACACCATCATAAAATTTCAGAATAGCAGGAATGTAGAAAAGGTCTTTAAAAAAAAAGCCTACACAAAGGTACATGAATCACAATACTGTCCTACTTCTTAACAATGATGTGGAGCTAGGGGATAATACGGTGATGCTTTTCATTTTATTTGTAAACTAGAATTCTGTATCCATTACATGCACATTTGAAGGTAGAATACAGGTTTTCAGACTGTTACCTCCTATGTATCCTTTCCGAGAAAGCTATTAGAGGATGCGCTCAATGATAAAGGAGTAAGAAAGGAGTCTCCTTTCTTCAGTAGGAGACATACGCTGCAGGAAACAGGACTACGTATTGAGAAGCACAGGGATCCTCAGGATGGGCCTGTACATCTGGCCTGAAGAGCACCTAGTCCAGATCTGGACCAGAAGGACAATGACAAAGGGCTAGAACTGAGAGATTACCTGTTACTTCTGACCCTATGGAAAATAATATTAAGAAAAGTTCGGGAAGAACTAAGCCCCATGTATCCTAAGTACTAAGCCAATGAAAAAAGGAGGCAACTTTTTCTCCAAGGGGAGAAAAGTTGTATAAGAAAGGAAATGTCATCATGGAATACGACCTGGCTCAGCAGTAAGCGTTTAAAAATATAAACACTGAAAGCTGACTAGACAAAACATTGTGGTACAACCTTACTGGGAGAATGAAAAAGGGAAGAGCCTTGTGTAAACAGGCTAGATCCTCACAGTCCATAAAAGAAGTCACTACTGTCTCTCATTAATTCTAAGATGCACTTTTCTCCCACATTTTCTGATCCTGAAATTGGCATTCATCTTATAATTAGGTTTTTTTCTCTTTTAGTGATACATAAAATAATGGTACTTCTCATAGTTGATGAAATAGTTGATGAAATAGATTTGATGAAATAAAGTTGACATCTAAAACTGATAAACCAAGAAAAAGCAGGATAAAGATGCTCTTTGGAAACAAAGGTATATGCTAGAATAAAGTCCATGCCCCTAGACATTGGGAATTGAAGGTGACATTTTAAGTCTTGTGGATTCTTTGACTTTTTAACTTGTGTTTGTATTAACTTTAGTAAAGACAGATATTCATATTTAAAAAGCAAATAAATTAATGTGAAAACAAAGATCATATTGCTTTATGGACTTACAGAAGGAGGCTTATCCACAACAATTCCAGCAAGCAACTGAGATTGTGGTCCTGCTGTTTTCAAGTCATATCGATTTTGTTCTCGAATCTGAATTGAAACACAGTAACAAGTTCTTGGGGGCAACTCTGCAGGTGACCTTTGGCTTACTATTTGACCACCCCAGGGTAAGAGCCTCTTTAATTCCCACCTCCACAAAGCCCTCTTTTACCATCATAACAACTCACATTAATCTCCACTCTTCTTGATGTGTGATTTCCTATTGCCTTACATTATCAGAGGACTACATTTTTCACTAATACAGCAGAAATATGTCTAATACTTCTTCCCCGTATAGCCCGCTCACCAGAAACTAGAACAGAGCTGGAGTTACTCAATACAAGCTAAAATTATACAGAATTCAATTTCAAATTCTTCTGTATTTAAACCTCTAAGCGTAGCATTAATCAGATTCAGTCACCAGTGATTTAAACATAAAACAGCATAAAAAGGCCTCCTCTAGTCATAGAAGATCGACCATGTCTTACCTTATTTCTCTTTTCTAGTACCTCATTCGGGTTTGTGTTTAAAGGAACAAACTGATTTGGATCTTCAATTTTGATAGGTGTTCCACTACTAACTTTTGAAGAGTCCTCTGCTTTCATCCACTAAAGAATCAAAAATTTTCTAGAATGAAGCTTTGTGTTAAGGAAATATGGTAGGTTCTTGACAACTGTTTATTGACTCCAGTGGGTAGGTGCATACACTGCTAATATGTTAAAGAATTTCACTGAGTAGTTTTTAGTGGTCAATTAGTGTATCTCCCATACTAGTTAGAATCAGCATTCACTTAAAGAACAAACAAATGTCATTACTATTCACATGAATATTAAATTATGCCTATTTAAATTTTTTCCTTTTGGCATTTTAAATATGTTGGTGAAAATATTTCAAGCATATAGAGCTTGATCTCACGTTAACTCACATTCAGAGTTGATACCTGCATTCAAGTTTTAAGTGATGACGGCTAAGAAGTCATCAAAAAGGACTCAAGAAATCTCTTAAGATTTAGTTTTCCAGATTTCATTTTTATTTTTGGCTGGCAGAATGGGCCAAGCCCCTGACCAGCATTTTACAAAGGGGATAAGCTTGTAGTAATCTATAGTATAATGGCACCACAGGGGTGGAAGAGCCTTAAATAATTCTTCTCATTTACCCATTATATCCCTTAAAGAAAGCTAATATTCATCAAGATTAATGATGACTGGCCATTAGTTTCTGTCAAAAAGATTAATTCTGGGAAACTTATGTTCTTTTACTAGGAGATAAGAAATCAATATAGACTAGGGGAAAAAAAAAACTTTGATGCCTAGGTATTTCCATATTGAATACTACTGATTTATACGATAGTATGAACCAATTTTGAGTATCTATAGAATATTTAGTGATAAACACTCCAAAATTAAACCAAATCTGAGACAAAATGCTGAAAAATTTAAGATAACCTGTTTCTTTATCTACAAGATCTTGCCTATGTGCAGTAATTCACAAAATCTGGCACCGTTAGGTGTTGATAACTTTTCTAGTTCCGATTCACAAGTACAATATAAACTACAAAGCAGTATCATGCAACGGGTAACACTGGGCTCCAGAGTCAGACTGCCTGCATTCAAACCCTGATTCTACCATTCACAAATGATTAATTAATCCCTCTGTGCCTCCGTTTTCTCATCTATAAAATGGAGGAGGAAAACAGCATCCTTTCCATATTAGAAGTAAATGAGATAATTCATGTACGGCACTTAGAACAAAGTGCCTTGCACAAAGGTTACCTGAGAAGTTATAGTGATGTTATTGTTAATGTTATATTCTACTTCCCCAATATTTCAACATAGACCATTCAATTCATCAGTAAACTAGGCAAAATATTTAGTAAAGGCAAACCACGTAAAGTAGGGGCATACTGTGATTTTGGTCCTGGGACTGGTCTCCCCATTCCGAGACTCCTCAGGCACATTCACTTTCATGTAGGTATTTGGTGAGTTCAGCCATCTTGTTTTTTCACGCTGCTGCCTCTGTGCCATGTATTTGAGAGGAGAGAGTGGCACTGTATCATCTTCAAAGGAAAAGGCAGTCACAGTTGCTGGGATCTCCACATCACTCTTGTGCCTAGGCTTTTCTCGAATGAGAGGATGCCTGTAAGCATAGCCTGTTCTATACCCCTAGGGGAGGGAAAAACCACATTTGAAGCTATCAAACTTGTACCAAACACAGCATTTAGAGTCTAATTCTTTAAACAAATGATTCAATAAGACCCTTTTACCGAAAAACAAATAAAGGGAAGATCTTTCCAAACTCCATATAACCTCCACATAACACTGGAGTTGAAAATTAAGCAAATTTCAAGATCTGGTTAAAACTGATTTCGGCTGACAAAGCAATTTCCACTCACACAACTGTTCCTGACAAAGGTAATTTCAAAACTGCTCACCAGAAACATGTTCCTAGATAAAAACTGGTTTTCTGGAGGCCAAATCTCAGTGCTCATTTAAGTATTTTTTCCTGGGTCTGAAGGCAATCTGCCTTCTGACTCTTGTGCAAGAGGCTAATAACTAAGATAAGACGACAGTTGCATGTTTCACTGATTCTTAAAATACACTGAATTCCTTCCTAGGGTCACACTCTGGAGTAAGGAGCATGTTCCAAAACCAAAGGGAGATGGAAACATCTGCTCTTGAATCTGGAAACATGAAATCAAGGTTATGTTCAATTTTTCACCTACCAAATTGTCCAGAGTCCTCATCAGCCCTTCAAACTCAATCTCGCCAACCTTCCATTTTTGATGGGCACCCATATTCACTCCTCCTCCTCCAGATGCTGCCACAGCGTGAGTGGAAGCTTTATACTTCTGAAGATCCAGTACAAGCAGATTGTCTACTCCACCTGCCCCTGCTAATGCCCGCACCTGTAATCAATGGCAAAATATAGAGGCCCAGGACTGTAAAGACTAGAATGAGTAATTTCACTTTTAAAGAGGCATAAGGTTGATTCAGCAAATATCTGTAACACTTTCCGCCGGGCTGCCAACAAAGAAATACACTTGTGAAAGCAGGCAGCTGAAGTATCTTTTCCATCTATCTATACCTTCCAGGACTCTGACCCTCCCTGATGGAAAACACATTTAGAGCCATACCTTTTAATATATTTCAAGAAACGGAATTCTCTTGCCAAATTTTAAAGTTCTTTCCTTGCAGTTTTCCCATGGCAATCCAGTTAATACTTTTGTTGACAGTTATAATTTTAAAGGAATATAAACACTATACTGTGAATTTAAGAATATTTAGGCAGAAGTCAGCTCATTATCTCAATATAATTAAGCTTTTCATAGCCTCATGTGAGAAGAAGAGCGACCATTAAAGCAAAAAAGAAAAAAAAAAAAAGGTGGTTGTTAAGACAAGTTGGTAGAAAAAGTTTTTTCCCCCTTTTTTGCGGCCTTTCCAATAAATTCAGATTATTACCATTTGCTTCAAGAGAATCTGCTTGATTTTTCTTAAAGGGGGAAATTAGGGCCATTAAATGCATTCAGCTTCTCTGGGGAAAAAGTGGTTAATAAGTAATCCATTATAATAATGAGGCTGAGGCTATGGCATCACTGGAAACTGCATGAGTTCATAAAACTTCTGGCACTGCTCTTACACTTTTTATGAAAGTGTCCACAACACAGCTGGTCTATTTTGATAACTGTTAGTCACCTTTCTCAATTAGCGCCATATCACTAGAGGGTGAAAATGGAGAAATGTGCAATTATACCATCTTAAAAAGTAGGATTATGAGGAAAATGATGCTTATGAAGCACTTAGATTTGGTGTGTGTGTCTGTATATGAATTTTAATTTTCTTTCCTCCTGTTTTCAATTCAAGAGATACCTCAGTTGACCCTTTTTTACTCAAATGAAGCAGAACTTCTCTTAAAAGACAAAACAAAACAAGAAGCCACCAACTGATAGAACTCTGGAAATAAGTAAACACAATACCCAACATAACAAAGCAAAAAAAAAAAAAAAAAGATGGGGGTAAACAATTTTTCTTACCTGAATCTCACAGGCTATCTGCACATTAAAAATGTAATGAAAAGCCTCCTCAATTGTTTCTCCAAGTGCTACCACACCATGATTTCTGAGTACCAGCACCTAAAATAGAATCCCAGAGCAATCACTTTAAATAACTGGCATAGCTCACACTGCTTTCATCAACAGTAACAGCGACAAAAATAGCTCCTTAGATAGAAACTCTACTACATACCTTACAACTTGGCCCCAGAACTTTCTGCAGTTGAATTCTCTCCTCCTGTTCATCAAGTGACCCTTGGTAGTCATAATAGGCGACATCTCCCAGGATCAGGGACTCTTGAGAAATTGGAAGGATCCCACACTTCATGGAGGATACCTATTTGGTTGGGTTCATGCCAAGATAACACACTTAGTTACTAACTACACCTTTGTAGGAACTGGATTCTTCAGTCAGCTCAGGGAGCGCTGGCCTATTCACTGTGTTCACCATTCCAGCCCACCTCCCACTTTAGTTCTTCACTTCTTCAAGAGAAAAAAAAAAGACCTTTTGGGGATACTATTCAATTTACATGCTGTGCCAGATATTAGGAAAGAAGGCTTGCTCTAAAGAACTCAATGACCCCATTATTAAACTGATGAGTTCAAAAATGCAAATGCTATCTCTCCAGTTGTTTCCTAGAACAAGAGCATTTACTCCAAAGGGACTTTTGCTTTCTGGATATGCAGAGGATTAATACTTTGAAAATAACTTCAAATGGTGGGGTCTGAAAGAATGAAGATTATAAAGTATCATATAAGGAAAGCCATGAAAAAATACACTTCCCAGGGTCATTGTTGATTTTGGCCCTTCAGTGACTTACAGCTGCCGTTGCAAGGGTATGGATGTGTATCACACACTTAACATCAGGACGTGTTGAATAGATTGCGGCATGGGGACTGAAGCCTGTGTGGTCAATTTTCAAATTAGTACTTCCCTGATCAACCACTTCTCCTATTATATTGACTTTCACCTGGAAAAATCAGAAAGACACAGTTAACTGGCACACATGCATCAAAGTTTCCTGTGTTTCATGAGCTAAACCAGGGGGTGGCAAACTTTTTGTCAAAAGCCAGAGAGCAAATATTTTAGATTTTGTGGGCCTCTGCTGCAACTACTCAACTCTGCCACTGTAGTATAAAAGCAGCCACAAACTACTGTAAAAGAATGGGTGTGACTTTGTTCCCATAAAATTTTATTTACAAAAACAGGTAGTCTGCAACAAAACTTAGCATTTAGCAAGAAGCACAGTTTCCAAGAAACTGAATAACTTAAGCTCTTCACTGAAGGTCTGGGTAAGTCTGGCATTTACTGAACTGGCTGGAAAATGTTCATTTGCTAATTAACACTATAGTACCAGAACCAACGTAATTCCTACTCTTCTAGAGGCCAATGACAGTGGCTCGGGGTACAATCATGGAAAAATAAAATGCTAGAATGTCAGACCCTATACTCACACCAACTGAACTTTGTTTAAATCTAGCTATAAAATATACAGACTTTGTGGGGGTTTTTGTTTGTTTTTTGAAAAAACAAATTACAGAGTACAGGGTGAAAAAAATCAAGATTCTCTTCAAAACATAAATAGGTTAACTGATTAGACCAATTCATTTACAAGGCTCTTCAACTACCGTTTTTCTTGAACGCTAAAGTATTTCTTAAAAATCAACATTAGCTTTCCAAATTCTTCCCTGTTCACTAGTAAATGTTCTTCCATCCATACCTTTTCTTGTTCTGTCCTGTATTAAAAGCTAAAATCTGTCAGAAAAGTACAAGGAAGCACAGAAAAAGTAACATAGGAATGAAAATTGTACCAAATTGGAGGCTGTGGCTTCAGAAAAAGACAGGCCTCTGGGAATTATTATTATGTGGTCTTGCTCCTTACTTATTCTTACCTGGGAGAAAGAAAAAAAAAACCAAAACAATACAGATTTACTATGAGGTGTTCATATTTTGCAGTGTAAACATGACTAGGAATATATTTACAATGAATAACTGTAAGATATCTGGGGGGAAAAACAAAGCAGAAATTAAAGCTGTGCAGCATGAAACTTTCCTTGAAAAGTTTTCTTCCCTCAAGCCCTCAAATACTTGCTAAAAAATTCTGACATTAGTTTCTCATTTACTGGACTTACCTAAAAGTGTTATTTTGGGGATTCTAAGGTTATTTAGGGTCAGCTACATGCAGGAGAAACGAATGACAGTATTGTTCAACCCAATACAATATGGAAATTAAGGGGAAATGGGCAAAGGAAAGAGAATAGATTCTCTTCCTAGGAACGAATTAAGGTGGAAATGGAAGGGGAAACCAAGGAATAGCTGGAGGAAGGGATGAAAAGTTGTAGGAAGACTGCACCTCACATCTGTGCCATTTTCAACACACAATATTTTCATACTTTTTGCTTCCAAATATTGTCTTGTGTCCAAGTGGGGCAACATGAAAACAAGATGATGATGAATGGGAAAAATATATTAAAAAGATAAAGATGAGAGAGGAAACTTCCCTGGCCCCCTCTATTTTCCCTGCCCCAAGTGCTTTTTAAAGCATTTTTTAATATCACTGACTCTCAGATATAATTATCTTTAAAGCATTTTTTAATATCACTGACTCTCAGATATAATTAACACAGAGAGAGGAAATTCTGCCAGGAGGATTTCTTCCTGGATAGGTTCTGCGACTGGTCTGAATTAAGGAAACGACACAGATAACAAATGGAGAAGAACGTCGGGGTAACTGCAGCCTCTCCCTTAAACATAAGGTTTATATCAGGATGAGGTTGTGGTCCAGCGTGCTAGGTTCAGAGAATACCAGACTTCTGAGTAAAGGTGAGGAGCGTACAGTTGCCTTTAAGTTGGGATTTTAAAAAAAGGAACTGAAAGACGAAGGACTCACTGAAATATATGTATTTGCCAGGTGGGCCCATCCAAACAAATCTGCAAGTCTGTATAGGCTGGCAAGTTTACAACGAGTAAGCTTTTCTCCCTTCATGTACGAGGACGTATCTGTCCCAGGAAGGTCATTGATGGGTGTGACCATGCCGAGACCTAAAAGAGGAAAAATTGTGGAGAAAGAACCAGGTCAAATAATTCCTTACCTGAAAATTAGTTGCCAGGAAGCAGCCTGAGTTCGAGAGTGTCCCAGCCTGTAAATGATGATCTGAAACCTATCAGCCCACACAATGTTGCATTAGCTTATCTTGCTTCAGAGAAGTACACTGAGAGTAAAAATACGTATCAGCTATCGCCTTGCTGTTTCATCTAGTACTTGTTCGAGAGTGATGTTAGGGAGTCAGGCTCACACCACTGGGGAAAAATGGTCACAGGATCCCAATGGTAAAAGCGTGATTAACACTGAGGTTATTGCTAATTTTATGATGAAAAGATCTCAACAGAAAGCTATTGTACCTAATACCTCTTTTGACTTTTATTCAAACAAAAAATATTTAAGAATGCAGTCAAACAGCAGTCTGGTTTCTGCCCTCACCAAGCAACAAAAACGAGTCTTAATCTCTAATGACCCAATTGCTGAATTCAACTTTCACTCAGTCTTCATTCTCCTGGACACCATTTCCCACCTCTTTCCTAGACTTCTTTTCCAGGCCTGTGTGGTACTATCGTGGACCTCTTATGCCTTAGCCCTTATGGACTCTTGTTAGGATGCATGGCACACGACAGATAATCAATGTTATAGAAAAAGTGAAGAAAACTAGCTCAACATTTTAACTTTCCTGTTGATTCTGATAGAATGTTTCTCCCAAGCTGGAAGAGTGCGTGATTTTGGCACTCATCATTCTTCTCACCATCCATCTGCCACCCCCACCATCACCACATTCAAACCTGTTGCTAAGTCTTCTCTCCTCTTCCTTGGCTATGCCTTTCTCACTGATCTCTTCCTTCTTTTACCCGCAACCACTACTTTAGTTCAAGCACTTATAATTCACTTTGGGACTCTTTCAAAGATTCTTTAACCAGTATGTATGTCCCAACATACTGATCCACTTAGGAGTTCTACCCTCATCTTGCACGTTCCCACCATCATGTCTCTTTTCATACCATTCCTCTATTTGGGAAGTATTTGAATTCGTTGAACTCCTGTTTGTAAATCTTTAACCAAAAAGAAAAAAAAGGAAGTAACAAAGGAAGAAAGAGAAGGAAAAGAAAAGTCCCTGATGGTCTGGGACTCTGTGTACCTGCCCTGGTACAGCAGTGAGTTCTCTGCACGTCTCTCTGAGATGTAAAGTGCTTGGACTCAACGCCTTATGATTCTTGGTATCCTTAGTGTTCAGTCCACCAAATTGGTGCTCTCACTAAAGAACTGTTGAATGAATAAAATGTCCTAAACCCTTTTACACCAAGCTCTAACTGCTCCATCCTTTAAAGTCTGGTTAGTTGAGGCCTCTCTTCTTCCACAAAGTTCTCTCAGTCCACTTCAGCCAATAATCAATTCCAACTCTGAGTTCATAGCTAGATGACTTAGAAAAGGTCATTAGACAATTTCTTACCAGCTGCTTTGTAATTTTTTCCTCTACAGTTACCTTGCAGTTTTTTTTTTTTTTCTTTTTGCGGTACGCGGGCCTCTCACTGTTGCGGCCTCTCCTGTTGCGGAGCACAGGCTCCGGACGCACAGGCTCAGCGGCCATGGCTCACAGGCCCAGCCGCTCCGCGGCAGGTGGGATCCTCCCGGACCGGGGCACGAACCCATGTCCCCTGCATCGGCAGGTGGACTCAACCACTGCGCCACCAGGGAAGCCCTACCTTGCAGTTTTAATCTTTTGTGCATTCACTGTATGTCTCCTCAATTCAAATATGCATTTATCTGGGGCAGGGACCACATTTTATAACTATTTTGTAATCCTCACAAAGTGTAATAAATGTCTGGTTGGTATGAAAAAGTAAGAGATCCTAACACTATGTTACTCTAACTATTAGATGTTATAAACTTAAGGACTGAACCAGATCAGAATATGCTGCTAGAAATGTGCAGTGTACAAATTAGAGATGAAATGACTGTCTTTTAAACTTTACGAAACTGACGTACTGAGGGGAGGTGAAGTAAAGCCCGAGAAAGAATTGGCCATGATGTAATCTGCAATCTGTTGTAATGCTAGTAATCCAGTTGGATTGTGGCCTTTCTTCATCTGTTCTTGAATAAGGCATTCCAGGTCTTCCCGAAAGGCCTGTAATACACAAAAATAATCACTGAGCACATGCCTCTCGCTTGGAGCAGAACGACCCAAACATAACTTGCTCTGATGTAATCAGTCTTCTTCCCCCATCCCTCTCTTGAATAGCTTTCATGTACATTATTTTAAAACAAATATAAAACACAAAATAATAAAATTAAAACACTGGAAGAAGAAGCAAGAAGCTTGCTTTCAGGGGAGGGAAAATCATTAGGCATTCTTAATCTCAAAGCAAATGAGCTATACTACAACATCTATAATAGACAGGTATAGGTAAAAGCAACTTTGTTAATAATATGCAACTAGAGCACCAAGTACAGACTGATGTAAAAAGAGACCCATTCCTTGCCTAGCAGCTCATTATCTAGGTTAGGATAGAGTTCTTATCTGAATGAGGCATGACTCTGACTATAGCAACTCCCAGCAAAAGTTTTCACTAAGACATAGTAAATCATGGCTTCCATTTTACGATTTCCATGGCAATTCCGTAGCTCTATAAACTCTGCAAGCAAACTTATAAAAGCTGAGAGTTGATTACTCCCCTTATGCAACACTGTGCTAAAGAAAGAACTTTTCCCCCCAACTTCGGGTACTGTATGTTCCTGTCCTGGAGTGCTGCTCTTCTTTCTTTTCTTTTCTTTTTTTTTTTTTTTTTTGCGGGGTGGGGGGTTATGTGTGGCAGAAGCAGTATTTATATAAATAAAAATACTGAACATTAAGAGAAAATTTTCTATTCCAGTAACCCCTGAGTTGCTAATGATTCATCATTTGAAACATCTCCCAATCCTTCACGTTAGTTGAAATACCTCGTTTTGTATTTCTATCACACTCAACCAACACTTATTTTATTAAATTCATCATTTATTCTCTTGCTCATGTTTATATTCATTCATCTTAAACATGAAGGCTCTTGCAATATAAACCATCTAGACCTCAGTCTTCTGTTTGAGATTGGTTACATGTATAGCAGAATGCACTGCTGGAAATTAAGTTCAGTTTGTTCCCACCTCACCTAAGAGGGAGAAGGCAGAAAACTGCTTTGGAAACATTACCTCCAAGAGGGGTAGATATAAACACCATGGAGATAATTGGGAAATCCTCCTTAGAAGAGTGACTCTCTTTCAAGTCGCTGAGAATAGCCCTCCTCAGAAGGCTGGGAATAAGATCTCCTGGAGCAGTTGCTTAGATGTAGCTTTGCTTAGAGGATGGCTGAACACCTCTGAGGTTTTCAGAAGGAAGAACTTTTTAAAAAAATTTAAATAATGGCAGAGAAGCCCATGGTGAAAGTGGAAATGTGGTTGTGAGGCTATGAGGTGGTAGTACATATTAGAACCAGTACTGACTCATGCTTGTGTTGCTTTTAGAAAACTTTCTGCTCATACAGCAAATGGATGTTTGAATGATTAATTTTAAAAATACTAGCTGTGACTTTATTTGAATTCTGCGTTCATAGAGAAGTTTATACCAGTTAAACATGGTTTTTCTTTTACAAATTCAAGGCTTATTAAATATAAATCCTTAGCATAATTATAAAAAAATTCTAAACATCTAATTCCGTTGACTTTTATCTAGTTCATTTAAATACATGATTTAAACCGGAGAAACTATCGTATAAAATATTCTCTACAAAGACACATTATATCTATCAGAAAACTCCATTAGTACATTTCTAAGACCTTGTGAACATAAAATGGTTGTGAGCTGCATATAAGATGGATGGACGCATTCATACTGATGAGTAACATGAGTGCTTTACCATATTTAAGGCTGAAAGGAAAAGAATCTTCCAGATATACTCATTTATCTTTACATAAACTACAGAAAACTTCTAGATACCTGACAATGGGCCAAAATGCTCTTCTGAAACTTTATCTTCCCTTCAAAATCAAACTCTAAACTTTCCACAGTTCAAAGCAGCTATAACCAATATTCTGTGATTTAGTGTAAAAAAAAAAAATTTACACCTACTGTATGTATCACAATAGCTCTGAGAAGTAGTGTCATGTAATTTATTTTATTGAATGCACCTTATGTTATTCCAGGAAGAATTTAAGGCAGATTCCATAGATTAACATGACACAAAAATAAATATAGGTAAGAAAAATCAAGCTAATGAGAAAATAGGCATATGAAGGTAAGATAGAGCCAGGAATGAGGTTAAGATACAAAGAGCATACTATAAAATTGTATCATTTGCTAGAGATGGGCCAACTTTTATCTAAAGTCTCCAGCAGCCAACATGAATCAACACAATCGCTCAATATGCTGGTTTACGAGGGTTTTAAGAAATTAAAAAAAACCCCAACTAGTTGCTCAAGAGAATCACAACTATTTATGACCCTGATGAGAAATTTTTTCTGGGTGAATTGACAAAACTAAATAAGAAAGGTTGAAAAATTCGTTCACAGAGGTCACAGAGCTGGTAAATGTCAGAGGCAAGGACTCAGGTCAAATGCTTTTTTTATCAGTGAAAATGCTTTTTTTACTTCCATTTATCCCATAGTATGATGAGTACCATCCTAAAGCTTTGAGATGATCCACGGTGTCACAGAGGAATGTGAAGGAAAGCCCTTCTGTAATTAATTAAGAAAAAATAATGAATTTCCCCTTTAAGACTACTGAATTGCTTCTATGCAGTATAGAAGAAGAAAATAATTTTCAAAGTAAATGAAATGTCCCCAGCCTTTTTATATAGTTGACAGTGCTTCAACAGATATGAATTCTTCTATTCCAAAAGATTTAATATTTTTTGTCATGAACATTTATAACTCAGTTATTATGTTCCAAATATTTCTGAAATATTGTTCAGATAATTACCTAAGCCATAAAACAGTCAGTATGAAATTTACTAATGATATAAAATTGTTTCAGCTGGTTTTTAAAATTTATCAGTAAACTTAAGCTTTCGTTAAAATAATAAAAATTTTGTTTGTCTTTATGGTGGATAGTTAATCATATTCCTACTAAAATTCAATGTTGATAAAATAATCCTTTACAGTTGATTCATTTGAATCTCACAACCAAGTCCTGAAATAGGCAATGACTTGCTCACGGTTACACAGCTAACAAGTAAATGGAATAAAGATTCAAATCTCGAACTCTCAGTTGGGCACAGATATTTGCCTAATTTTATCAGAGATGGGTTGTATCACTGAAACCAAACACAGGCGTACCTTGTTTTACTGCACTTTGCAGATATTGTGTTTTTTACAAATTGAAGGTTTGTGGCAACTCTGCCGAGCAAGTCTATCAGTGCCATTTTTCCAACAGCATTATTTTAAAATTAAGGTATGTACATTGTTTTTCTAGACACAATGCTACTGCACACTTAATAGACTACAGTATAGTGTAAATATAACTTTAACATGCACTGGGAAACCAAAAAATTCGTGTGACTCACTTTATTGCAACGTTTGTCTTATTACAGTGGTCTGCAACTGAACCTGAAATATCCCTTAGGTATGCCTGTACAACTAATAAGGCAGCAGGTGTGCTGTGATCAGAAATATGAGTAAACCTCTTAGGCTAGATTAGAGCATTAGGTTATAATGATAGATAAAGCAAAAAAAATTATTCAGCAGATCTTGGAGTACCAAAACTTGCCCTCTTATAGCTAGGAATTCTCCTACCAAAGCAGAATGAGAAACTCAGTTATAAGCAGGGCAGCAAGATCACATGCTGGGGCTTCTGAAGTCAGATTAAACCAACAATTCCCTAGGGTCTCTACTAGAGAAGAGTCAGGTTAAAATATCAAACAACACATACACATATGTGGTTTTACAGCATAAACTGTCTTCCTTCTCAGATAGAGAAGAACAGAGAAGAGAAGGCAGTCCCTGAATACATGAATACATGAACATGAATAAGGCAGAGTGCCATCGGGGTGATAGATTCCTTAAGGCCTTCAAAAACCAAAATACAGTCCAATGAATTATGATTATAATCTTCAAAGTGTTGTCACAAAAGCATAAAAATGCTTTAAGTTAGCGATATTGTATTTAACCCTATGTATATATTTCCACAGAAACAGTTGTCTACTATGTGCTAGGCACTGCACTACATGCTTTTATGTTATTTCATTAAACTGTCACAACCACCATGTGAGGTCCATTTTTACCAACAAGGAAAAGTGAAGCTCAAGTTAAGTGAGTTTCCTAATGTCGCATAGCTATTAAGTGGTGCTGAGCCAAGATCCAAAACAAACACTATATGCATACATGATGTATAAAACATTTATATAAACAGATTAAAACTGGAAATGATGAGAAAATGGGCTGACCTCTAACTTAGGTCACAATAGTCTGGTACTCCAGGATCTCTACAATCTGTTAGGTCAATTTTTGGCTCTATCTCCCATTACTACCTCATGCTCTGGTAGCCTATGAGGTTTGCTGAGCATACTCTGATCACAACTTGTACTTTTCTATCCTTGCTCACTGTATTTTGTCAAATGGAAATGCTGGCTTCTACTCTTCCTCTACCAGATGAATTCTTACCCTTTACTCAACACTCATCTTAAAATGTCACCTTCTCCTTGAAGTCTGTCCTGTAATCACCACAGTTAGGAGGGATCTCCATATTTCTTCTCTTCTCACCCCACTTTGAATTATTTTAACATTTGCCTATACTACATTTAGGGTAGCTACCATGATTGTGATTTATTTTTCATACTTTACTATACAGTAATATCTGATGGCTGGGACTGTGTCTTTCACACTTCTAGAGTCTCCTGGACACAATTATTCAGTGCTCAATTATTATAATCGTAAGTTAGAGCTTCTTTTCTATATTTTCCTAGATAGAAGGAAAGAATGCAAAGAATCTGATCTCCTCTTGAGTTAATGATAGCAAAGATCCATTTCATAGGTTATTAGCACTGGAATCTGAAGTTCTAGAATACAGTCTTATCAGTCTGTCACTTGAATGAGAAATTCCTCCTGTGTATTAAGGCTTGTTCATCATCTAATGGGAGAAATTCAGTTTTTTAAAGTAAGAAATGAATCTTCACAGAAGTTTATACATTTTTGAAAAGTCATTTAATTCTTCAACTCAAACAAAATCCTACTTGAAAACTTGGTTTGTCCTCAGAACATTATAGTTTGGACAGCTCTCTCATCAAACACATGTCCAAAAAAGTGTGGTTAAAAAAAAAAAAAAATCACTAGGTGAAAAACAAAATGTTTAAGTTAGAGAGAGGGTGCCTGCCTTTAAAGCCTTCTCTGAATCTCCCCCGTTTCATTTGATACTTCTCCTGTCAATGTTGAAGGAGTGATCCTGTAAACTTTGAATTCATAAAGGTATGGATAAAAATAAACTTGTAAAAACACAAAAGATTCAGAGATTTGAGATTCATGTAAGGTCAGAGTATACTTTAAGTATACTCTTAAAGTATATACTTTAAGTATATACATATTCATGTATACTATACACCAAAAGTAGGAGTAATTTGAAACATCAGATCTTAAGGCTTCTGCATCTAAGATCAGAACTTTCAGGAGAAAGTGGCAATAGATGAAAGATTTTTTATTTTTAAATCACAGAAAAGAGAACCAATTTGATAAAAGAAACTGACTTGATATGATTATTTTGGTTAAGGCTAAAAAAAATTACATAGACTGACCTATAAGTAATGTCTAACTTAATGAAAATCAGTTAACAGAATACTGGTAAGTATCAGAACTGGATTTTAAATATCCACATCTGGATGTTCTACCTCATAATAATTACTAGAAAGAAAAACTGGAGCAAAAAGAAAAACAGATTACACACTTGCTGCTCCCAAGGCACCCTGCAATTATGCTATTAGATCTCTCCTAAAGTGGGATTAGGAGCATAACAAACTTACTTAGAATTTTTCCATTAAGAAATGTATTCATTTGGAAATAGATTACCACTGGTCCTGTTGAAAGGAGAAAACACAAATCAACCAAATCTTCTTCTGGATGATCTTTCTCCTGTATCTATGTGTCTTAATTAATATAAAGCTAAAAGTTAGAATAATATCTTTTATTAAAGCTGGTATAAAATAAAAAGGCAAACTAAGTTAATGAAGAATACTTGTATCTGAAACTTCTGAAGTGACCAGATAAATCATGGTAATTTTGACCAACTATTCTAACTGAGGTGATCTGTTAACATTTTAGGCCTTGATTACAGTGAGATTCTAACATGTATATGGCTTTGAAGTTTCTCCTATCTTTAAAATAAGTTTGAAGCATTACACACTGCCCTTTTATTAAGAAATGTTAGTGTGTCATGTGCCTGAGCAATCACCACCTACACTCCTGTTGTCCTATCTTTCAGAGTAACATTGCACACTTCTGTTACCAAGTCTAAATTGCTTCTTATAGTGATATGGCTTAAGAACGTTCATTCTTTTTCTGAAACCCACCAACTGATTGTCATTTAAGCAGTCAAATTCAGTAGGAGCTTGTTGGACAACATTCAAGTGTCTAATGACTCAAAGCCCACTCAGCTATTCATATATCCATCCATCCATGTATTCAGAATTTACTAAATATCTACTATGCACAATGAGCTATTAGTTTTCAACTTACATGATTCTTTAACTTTGATGAGGTCCATCATTTAATTCTAACAGTTTGCCCTGGACACTTCATTCCGAGACAAGGGCAATCATATATATGCCATCAGAGACATATATATGAGGAATATATTGGTCAAAGAAAACTTATGGATTCTCCCAAGTGCATTAACAAAATCTCTAGCTAAACAAGTTTACTCGCCAGCTCTTAATTTCTAAGACAAATACTTTCTTAAATTAAAAAAAAAAAAATGACAAAAGTATGTGAAATTCCTAGAAAGAAGTAATAACTTGGAGTTAGGATGAGACAAACTGCTCTTATTTTCTCAGCTCAAGGCAATAAGGTGTCAAGTTTGTTATCCAAATTTACAGACACCAAAATGTCTTATGATTCGAAACTCTTCTTGAGTTGGGTTGAATTAACTTGAGCAAGAGAATTTCAAGAAGAATGAAACAATAATATATGAGTGGAATTTTTTCATAGTTATTGAATGCTTTAAGTGGTACAGCCTAGTGTGTAAGGGTGTGAGCTTTGGAGTTTACATCCAGACCCCACCATTTAACTAAGCTTGTAAAAACTTCTGCAAGTTATTTAACGCCTCTAAGTTTCAGTTTATTCCACTGTAAACTAGGGATAGTAATACTTCTTTGATTGAGTTGTTTTGAGGATTAAATAGGATTTGGTACATAATAGGTGCCTGGTACATAGTAAGTGCTTTAAAAAAAAAGCATTATACTTTGCTTTTATTAGTTTTTCTCCTGATTTCCTTTCTTCCCAAATGAACTCAGCAATTAAAACAGAAGGATTACAAATTTGCTTCTTACGAACATGAATTAGTAATACCTTTGATTTTGATCTTTATTGGTTATGGGTTTTGTCCAACAGAGTGAACCCCAAAATTCACAGGAGACACAAAAAGGTTTTAAGAAAATTATATTCACAGAAACATTACAAGCTTGGACTTAAAGAAACAAAGAGAGTACAAAAAGGAAAGAGGTCTTTGAACTCTAAGACCTCTACAAGTGGAACCAAAAGCTCAGAGGGCAGAGCCAAGAACTAGGGAGACTCATTCCTACTAAGTAGAAGGACTGAATCTTCATCAAGGGAACTGCCAAACATTTGCCCAGGTGAATTTCAGAATTGCTATGGACCAGTGACTTTTTTGTACCCCCAATTTTCTCCCTTTTTGAACAGGAAAGTCTATAGCAGTTATCTTTGCCTGTCCCACCACTGGGTGTGTGTGGGGCAGACAACTTGTCTCTTTAGTTCTCCGGTCTATAGATTGAGAGGAACTGTACTTAAGAAATTACACTTGAGGAGTATCATCTATACCTGGACCATATTTAGATGATGATATTCTGGATTCAGGCTAATGTTGTAATAGGATGAAACTTTTGCAGGGGTGTTAGGAGATGGTGAGTGTATTTTGCATGTGGAAGGAGGAGATGGTGAGTGTATTTTGCATGTGGAAGGAAGGTAAATAAATTGTGGCAGACTGTGATACTTTTAAAATAAATTGTCATCAGAGAGTCGACAATCCTCCCCTCAAAAGGTGGAGCTTAATTCCTCTCCCCTTGAGTATGGGCTGAACTTAGTGACTCACTTCTAACTAATAAATATGGTGGAAGTGATGGTGTTTAATTTCTGAGATTAGGTCATAAAAGGCACTGCAGGCTCCTCTTTGCTCTCAGATACTTCCTCTGGGGGAGAACACTCAAACAGCCTCAGGTTAAGGTCCATGTGGCAAGGAACTGTAGCCTTTTGCTGACAGTCATGTGAGTGACCCATCTTAAGATCAGAAACTTCCACCCCAGTCAAGCCTTCAGATGCAGCATCCTTGACTGATGTCTTGACTGCAACTTTATGAGAGACCTTAAGCCAGATCCACTCAGCTAAGCTGCTCCTGAATTCCTGACCCACAGAAATGACAAGCTAATAAAAGCTTGTTGTTTTAAGCTGCTAGGTTTTGTTATTTAGCAATACAGGCCACCATGTATCATTTCCTGTGGTGAAAAGTTTGTTGTATTAAAAGAAATTTGAAAGCCATTGTCCTAAAACATGGCAGAAAGACAAAATGTATACACTTTTCCAAGTCTCTCACAAACAAGATTTTAAATTCACTAGCAAAGATCTAGGGAAAAAATGATCAATCCACAATTCTTTTAAATTTTCTTTGTTTCTCTCTGGGCTAAAAATTATCACTCTTGCTATATGAACATGGAAATGACAATCTACATACCTGCCCTTTCCCATTCTTTCATTAAATTCCCCTGGGCATAAGTAAAATTGATACTTTTAAGCCAATCTACAAGTAGCAATACACAAGTAAAAACATTAGGTAATCTCCTCACTGTTATACTGTCATTAGTTTAGTGGAGAAATTATTTTTAAAAAACCCTGGCATAGAAATGTAGTTTGGTACTTTTTCCTTTTAAATTTTTTTTTTTTTTTTTTTTTTGCGGTACGCGGGCCTCTCACTGTTGTGGCCTCTTCTGTTGCGGAGCACAGGCTCCGGACGCGCAGGCTCAGCGGCCATGGCTCACGGGCCCAGCCGCCCCGCGGCATGTGGGATCCTCCTGGACCGGGGCACGAACCCGCGTCCCCTGCATCGGCAGGCGGACTCTCAAACACTGCGCCACCAGGGAAGTCCCTCCTTTTAAATTTTAGTTAGAATTGAATGATCCTCTTTGGAGCACTTCCCAAAGAAATCTCAATATTTAATAATCTTGAACAAAATCTGAACTTCATCTCATTCTTTCAGTTACTTTATTCTATATATTACCATAATCCTTTGGCTAATGAGTTTGTTCTTCAAAGTGGAGTTCCTTTATAGAAGGAAATATATCTATATAATTAGCATGCTCTTCAAGTATTTATAAACATAGAAACTAGTCTGCATAAAAGAAGGCACTGAACATTTAGTCCCTCATGATGACTTTTCTGGTTAGTCTCCTTTTCATTGGGAAAAGGTTTCTTTAAGGGTTTATTTAAAGGATAGCTTTACATTTAAGCTATACTTAAATTCCTCAAAGCTTGCCTTGCTTTTATAACTTGTACTTGCTTTTATCTAGGCCACTGATATATAAGAATTACTCAGGAGTGGAATTCCCCTTTGGCTTTGGACTCAGCCTCTGTGATTAAATCCACAAGGGCACAACAAAAATGATGCACCAGGGCCACCTCAGGCAGTTCTATGTCTTGGTGTTTATTTTAGTACCTAAGTTGGAAATCTAATAGAACCCCAACCTGGGCATCGTGTGTCTACGTATGCTGAACTCTGTCTTAAGGGGCCCATGATCTTCATTATACATAAAGCTATGAATTCATTTTGCATGTTAAATCAAGCTGTTCACTCATTTTCTAAAACTTATATGTGACCTTTACAATTCCACTAAAGGTTTGTAAGAAACTTAACAAATCACTTGAATATGATTTACAAAGTCTGGATATTACTGTGCAGACAGAATTTTCAGCTTGAGTTAAGGTTAGAATCCATGTTTAATCTAGTTAGTTTGGTGCGTATGCATATATGTGTGCCTACATTAGGTGTATGTAACATTAGGCTGCCAAATCACAGACATCCTCATGAACCTTAAGTCTTCCTATGCTGCTCTGAGTGTCAAGATACCCAAAGGAAGAAGAAAGTATGTTCATGGGGTGTATCTATTTCTTGGTTCCTAACACTTCACTCATACCTTTATTTTCTTCACAGATATTCAGTCTGCAGTGGGGATCCCTGAGTTCAGTAGCATCTTTTGTCCTCCTTTAATGAAACATTACACTCAGAAATCACTCAAGAAAATTTATCCTACCAAGACGATACCAGTTTATTATTAAAGCCTCGCAAATTAAATTTATAAATTAGGTGCTTATTTTGCCTCTGAAAGACTGGGGACAACTAGTCACTCTTCCTCCACCCCTCTTCTAACCTGAGAGCATCACTGTATCAAGGTTTCCAAAGAGGAAGAAAAATTATAGCCTTCAAATTATTTTGACTCACCGGACTTTGCAAGATCTGAGTAACTCGTTTCCTCTGCTCCATCATATTGAAGTCTTGCCGTAGATCAGGAGACATGTTCCTCTCCCTTATGTATTCTGGGTCATTTTCATTGATGCGGTCAAAATACCTCTCTTTGTGAGGCACGCTGGGAGGAGGAGAAGTAGTGACTACGCCTTGGCTAGCATCTGAACTCATGCTTCAAGTCTGCCAATTCTCCTTGCTATCTGCATTAATAACCACAAAGTAGGACATTCATAATAAATTCATATTTTACACAGGTCATGCAGCACTTTTTTTTTTTTTGCCCTCAGAGTAACAGTGGCAACCTTCTTTAAAAAGTAGCTTTTCAAAAAATATTAGAACAATTTTTTATTAAGGTAAAAATATCTTAGATTACAATGCTAAATTGGAAATTGATATTTTCAGAGCTAGTGGCAACTTGTGGTTCAATTATAATAATGTCATCAACTGCTATATGAATTTTTAAAAGAAGCAATGATCAAAGTGTCCAAAAGTAAAATGCCACACCTATGACAGCAAATTTTCACAATTAGTGATTACTGTTAGTGGAGATTCTCTTTCCTCTCTTACTCATGCTTTTACGTTAGACCAAACTCTGGCCATATTTAATGATCATTATTTTATAGTGAATGTAGTTTTAGTTTATTAACACGTGAGAGAAACACAGTTGTAAGCTTTTCCAGTTCCAGGGGAAATGTAGGAATTATTAAGGTTGCCAAACTATATAACTTTAGCAGATAGTGCTTCAAATCCAAGTAAGAAAAAATAAAAAGCCGTTCAGAAAGCACAGGAACAGCTGATTCATTTAATTATTACTGACACTTAGGATAACCCTTGACTTTATGCCAGGGAAACAAATTCATTTGGGCTTTGCTACAGCTGAGCACCTAATCAACCAACTGTAGCTAGATCAACAGGACAGTTACTTAACATCCAACCCCAGCCCCTGGCTGTGATGGCTTGTGCTAGAAGTTGATGAAGTCATCTAACCCGGTGCTTCTCAGATTGTCTGTGGTGAAGGACTTTCTCCAATTTGCCGTAAACCAGTAGTTTTGTAAAATACAAAATAATGCATTTAGGTGTCACGGCAATGTCAAACTGCATGAAGTTTCTAAATGCTTAATATTATATTCTGTACTTGTCACGGACTGCAGTCTGCAGACTGGCACCGGATCCTGGACCACACTTAGAGTATCACTGACCTAGCAGAGAGTAACAGTCATTGCACACTGAAGGAATGCTTCCTCTAACTTTTAGATGTGATTTGGCAAGAGCCTAAATCAAGAGAACAGGACACCACTGATTAGTGTATCCCTTTACATAGTTGCTCTTTTGAACTGAATGTAGAAAGTGCAAAAAATGTGCAACAAGGAAGAATAAAAGGAAACAAATTTTAAATAAGAAATTGTAAAGACGGCTTTGCTTAACACAATTTTCTCTACAGGTGGTAACAAATGCAACCTGTTCAATATAAATGACTGGGTAACAGAAAAAAACATTCTCACTACAAAATGGTATTTATTCAACTGATTATTTGCCTAGTAAGAAGAATCACTTCATAATAAGGGAAATTAAATGTGAAAAATTCCAAGTATTCTTTTTCTATTTACGTAGAAAACTAAGGGGAGAGAAATATCTGTGGACCTGAAACTCTGAAGATTCTTCACAGCCTTGGATTCCTTCTCAGCAGAATAGTTTCTAGGTAGATCCAGAAGGGAAAAGGCAAGGGCCACCTTTTTTCTTAGGGATCTAAATCCCTGATAAAGACCAGAGATACCTGATCTCATCTTTTAAACACAATAACAACCAGTGAGGTTACTATATTTGTCTCTAATAATAGTCTTCTCTGATAGAATTCATTTCTAAAGCTGCCTTGACTCAGCCCAAGCAAACTCATTGCAAGACATTAAACATTCTTGCATTAATTCTGGTCCTGGAAATGTAAACTTATTCTGTTAAATAATTTTTGCAAAACAGTGTTAAAACTGTTTTCTTTTACTTGCCAACAACAATCTCATGCAGAACATTCTAAAAGCTACCTAAATTATTTTAGTGTACTACCCCAAAAATTCATGAAATATGGTTAAAAACACTTTATATCATATGGCTTTAATGAAATTCTGATTTTATGACTAGAAAGCAACTAATCAGTGAAGGAAATGTGAAAAATGAACTTTTCTATAACTGAGTCTTCCACATCTTAATTCATTAATTTAAAACTTGGGAGAAAACACTCAACTAAAGAATGAATATCTGATCATTATATGTGTTCTCCACAGGATAAATGGCCATTTTTTCTTCTTTTTGTATAACATCCACCATTAAGGAATGATCCTGGACATATTATATTCTTCCAAAAATTAGGTTTTGCTACACTGTTATTAGACTGGCACTAGCCTATGGTATTTTATGTATGTATGTATGTATGTATTTATGGCTGCCTTGGGTCTTTGTTGCTGTGCGCGGGGCTTTCTCTAGTTGTGGCAAACGGGGGCTACTCTTCGTTGTGGTGCATGGGCTCTAGGCGCAGGGGTTTCAGTAGCTGTGGCTCAAAGGCTCTAGAGCACAGGCTCAGTAGTTGCGGTGCACAGGCTTAGTTGCTCAGCGGCATGTGGGATCTTCCTGGACCAGGGCTCGAACCCGTGTCTCCTGCATTGGCAAGTGGATTCTTAACCACTGCACCACCAAGGAAACCCTAGCCTATGGTATTTATCATCATCTTGCTATTAACCAAAAATGTGGTGCACAGAGCACCAACTGTAAGAGGCTTTTTTCATATCCAGCTGGGTTATCAGCAGTCTAAAGGTCTAATCAATCTTTGGAACGTAGTTTTCTTAGAAGCTTTTTATAATAGGTCATTTGAACTCCTTAAAATAGTTTACTGCTAGCAGATAAAAATTTCAAGGAGAATGAAAGTTTTTTAAAAAGCAAACAAACAAACTCACGTATATTAGTAAATGTCATGCTGCTCTGGCCAAGTACAGAGTAAGTGGGTACTCAATAAATGGGACATCAATTAATAAAGAAATCAATTCTGTTTAGTTTACCACACTAGGTCACTGGCTATGAATAAGTCATTTTTAAAAAAGAAATTCCACAAATATTGCCTTCAGTTGGATTTTAACCTATTCCTCAGCCGCAAAAAGCTCTGTTTAGCCTAATGGAGGAACAGAGTTAGATAATAAGCTTATGTCTAACTGAATTTGCTGATGCTCATAAACTAATTTTATTAAAACACAGCAAAAAGCAAGGAACTGTTGTAGTAGATTCATTTTGTTGTCTCTGCACTGGTTTAAGAAACCGATAATAGAAACATTGATAAGTAAAAGCTTAGAGTTTAAAGAACTCTTGATGAATGCATTTTTAGATGAGTAAGGTAAAGAGGAAAATATATATAACCACCCATTTTAATAATAAAAGAACATATTATATACGTGTAACACTTTATATGGTTTATACCATGCTCTTACACCTTTCTATCTTATTTTACCTTTGCAACTACACAATGAGATAGAGGTTAATAATCTGGAGGTTCAGGGGGTTAAACATCCCGCCAAAAATCACACGGCTTGTGTCACAGGCAATATTCAAAGTCACAATTTCTGTCTCCTAGTCCACTTACAATGAAACATATCATAAAACATAAGAGGGCTACAAAATTTTGAGACTTTTAGTCGACATTCTGTCCTAAATATTAAACAATTCAGAGTTTATAGAATCTGTCAAAATTGAGGAAATGACACCAAAAAGGGGAAATAGGATTAGAAATGACTCAAAACACTCAGACCTTTTTAAAACTTCAAAAGCTCATTATTGAGCAGACTTGTGGTTGCCAAGGGGGAGAGGGGTGGGGGAGGGATGGATCAGGAATTTGGGATTAGCAGATGCAAACTATTATATATAAAATGGATAAACAACAAGGTCCTACTGTATAGCACAGGGAACTGTATTCAATGTCCTGTGATAAACCATAATGGAAAAGAATATGAGAAAGAATGTATATATATGTATAACTGAATCACTTTGCTGTACAATAGAAATTAACACAACATTGTAAATCAACTATACTTCAATAAATTTTTTTTTAAAAAAGCTCATTATTTAGCATGGCTTTTTAATACAAGAAGTTTCAAAGTTTTATGTACTTGGAATAAGAATTGGGAATTTATAAGAAGGATATAGAAATAAAGAATAAGAACACTAGTTTGCCATTTTGGTGCTCTTCTATACCTAGATACTCAACACTAAGAGCTTTACACAGATTTTTAAGCCAATCATAAGCAACAACTGATTATTTGCAATTTTACATATCAAATACTATAGACCGAAGTGTTATTTCAAGCCTAGAAAAAACTTAGGATCCACAAGATTATCTGAAATAAACAGAATTCAGAAAAAAAATAAGGGAAGCTTTAAGCATTATTTACAACAACCAAGACATGCAAACCTAAGTGTCCATCCACAGACAGATGGGTAAAGAAAATGTGATACACACACACAATGAAATATTACTCAGCCATAAAAAAGAAGGCGATTCTGCCACTTGCAACAACATGGATGGACCTTGATGGCATTATGCTAAGTCAAGTAAGTCATATAAAACAAAGAGAAATACCATATGATATCACTTATATGTAGAATTTAAAAACATCAGACTTATAGAAACAGAGTAGAACGGTGGTTGCCAAGGGCTGAGGGGTGGGGGTAATGGGGAGATGTAGGTCAAAGGGTACAAACTTTCAGTTATAAGTTCCAGGGACCTAAGGTACAGCAGGATGACTATAGTAACAATACTGTATTATATATTTGAAAGCTGTTATGAAAGTAGAACTTTAATGTTCTCACCATAACAACAACAAAATAAGTATGTGATGTAAGGCTGTGCTAACTAACCTTATTATGGTATTTCACTATACATGTATCAAATCATCACATTGTATACCTTAAACATATACAATGTTATGTCAATTATATCTCAATTATATAGTTACCCATAAGACACATATCACCAAATACCATTCTGGAAGATTAGCATACCAAAAGGAAAAGACTTTTTACTCAACCTAATAAATTTGCTTATACAATATAAAAATAAGTGGTTTCTATGCTTAGAGAGAACTCCTAAATTAGTCTGAAATAATGATAAATGGGCCACAGTTAACTAACGTGCTGTATATAAATATATGTCAGAGGTCCTCCTTCCTTCCTTCCAAAATATTTATTGGGCATCTACTATGTGCCAGGCTTTGTACTAAAGGTATGGCCGGAATGTTGAATCAAATCCTTCTGGGAGCTCCTAGAGTAGTTCAGAGGTTTCTATAACCCAGTGAAAAGGACTCTACCCATCATAAGGGGAAGCTTCCTAGAGAACATAACATTTTCTTACACTAAGGAAGGTACAGGCCCAGGGAAACAGCAATGTGCCAGGAAATAAAGTTAGCAACGGGTTAAACAGCACATCTTACAGAAGCAATTGCTTAAAGATTTGGTTAAAAATCAGTCCTACAGGTAACTTAAAGCATTTAAATACATTATTGTTATAATAAAAAGTTACATGAGTTTTAAAGAAACAGGTGAATTTCACACTTGCTTAGAAGGCAATGCAAACTTACTAACAGACTGATAATGCAAGCCAAGTAGTAATTTCCTACCATTTCTCAGAATTTTGTACAATATCAAGTGAAAAATTGGGTTGTCAAAGTGAAAACTTTACACTTAATGATTACTCTAGTAATCACTACTTATTAATGCATACACTCTATTCTCCTTCACTAAAAAGTTGACCCAGAAGTTTTTTCATAGTACTTCGTAATAAAGTTCAGTGGTTTTACTAAGACTAGGAAATCAAGCCTATTTCACCCACTAATGTTAAAATATTCTTTTCTGGGAGCAGGGGAATAAAGTAGTCTAAGGAAAATAACAGTATTAATAGGCCCCTAAAGATAGCAGCTAAGTAGACTTCTTTAAATAGAAGTTTTCTCCTCAAGCTAGTTTCAGGAGTAAGATTTTAGGTCCTTGAGCTTAAAAAAATTCAACAAAAACTAACAAGTCATAAGCAGTATATGTAAAATAGTGCCAGCTTTATTAGTCTGAGGCTGATTTTTCTCAAGTTGTTTTTCAAGCTTCTAAGTCAGAAATGCCACAGAAAATGCATGTGAGTTCACTTAAACCGGGTGTGAAAACCTTTCTACACATTTGTGTCAGTCTTGCCTGACCAGAGCCCTTATTCCATCCTACCAAGAGTTGTCGTTCTTAAATTCCATCTTTTAATTTGATCTGATTATGTCTGTCTTTCTTATAACCTTAAATGGCTTCCTGTCATCCATGGGATAAAACTATTCGTGGCTCACTTGTTTTCTCTTTCCCTCATCACCTCAATACATAGAAAATACAATTGCTTTGTCTGTAATAGAAACATCCAAGCTTAAACTTTCACAAATATCATATAAAGAAAACCCCAGTAAAACCCACCAAACTATCTTTACAATGCTCCATTTCAAATTCTTTTGCTTTTCTTCAAAATTACTGTATACATACAGAAATTCTAGTGATTCTCCAAAAGCTTTACAATATTCTTTAAAATGGCCCTTGCAAGAGAGCCTTCTCAAAAAAAAATGGTGAAGAAAGTGTACATCCATAGGTAAAGAAAAAAAGAGAAACAGAACCTCAACCTAAGTCTTATACCTTATTAAAAAATTAACTCACTTCTAAATATTAACCCAAAAGAACTGAAGACAGGTATTCAAACAAAAACTTGTACGTGAAATGTTCATAGCTGCACTATTCACAAGAGCCAAAAGGTGGAAACAACCCAAGTGTCCATCAACTGATGAACGGATAAACAATAAATATGGTGTTGCCACATAACGGAATATATATCCATAAAAGAAGTGAAGCACAGATACATCTACAACATGAATGAACCTCAAAAATGTTAGCTAAGTGAAAGAAGCCAGACACAAAAGGCCACACATATTATACGATTTCATTTATATGAAATATCCAGAACAGGCAAATCCATGGTACAGAAAGCAGACTGATGGTTGCCAGGGGCTGGGTTGTGCGGGGGGGGGGGGGGGCAGAAATGGGGGAATGACTGCTTAATGGGTACTGGGTTTCTGTCTGAGATGATGAAAAAGTTCTGGATCTAGATAGTGGTGATGGCTGTACAGCATTGTGAATGTACTTAAGGCCACTGAATCATACACTTCAAAATGGTAAATTTTACGTTATATGTATTTTACCATGATAAAAAATTAACTCAAACTAGATCAAATTAACTCAAAATAGAAACTATAAAGCTTCCAGAAAAAAAAAGAAAATCTTCAGGATTAAGTCCCAGGCAGTGTTTATAGATTTGACACCAAAACATGGTCCATAAAAGGAAAACTGATAAATTGAACTTCCCCTAAAATTTAAATGTTTATCTGCAAAAGACCCTGTTAAGAGGATGAAAAGACAAGCCATAGACCATGAGAAAACATTTGCAAACCGTACATCTGACAAAGGACTAGTATGTATAATATATAACAAACTCTGAAAACTCAACAGTAAAAAAAACCCAAACAATTCAATTAGAAAATGGGCAAAAGACATGAACAGCCATTTCACTGAAAAGGATACATGGTAGAAAAGCATATGAAAAGATGTTTAACATCATTAGTCATTAGGGAAACACAAATTAAAATCACGAGATACTACTACACAGGTCCCAGGATGGCTAAAACAAACAAAAAATAATGATAATCTCAGACGCTGGAGAGGATGCAGAGAAACTGGATCCCTCATACCTTGCTACTGGGAATGTAAAATGGTACAGCAACTCCAGTAAATAGTTTGGCATTTTATAAAACGAAATATGCAACTATGAAATGACCCAACAATTGCTCTCCTGGTCATTTAATCCAGAAAAAAGAAAACATATGTTCACACAATCTGTACACAGATAAAGCTACTATGGACATTTGTAACAGTCAAACACTGGAAATAATCTAGATGTCCTTCAACAGGTGAACGATGAAACAAACTGTGGTATACCCATCCTATGGAACATTATAAATATAATAAAATGGAATGAATTACTGATACACAACAGCCTGAATAAATCTCCAGTGAATTACACTGAGTAAAAAAGCCAATACCAAAAGATCATGTACAGCATGATTCCATTTATATAATATTCTTCAAGTGACAAAATTATAGAAGTGGGGGATAGATTAGTGGTTGCCAGGGGTTGGGAAGGAGTATGCTCTGGAGGGAGGGAGGGAGGGAAGGAGGGAGGCAGGTATGGTTATAAAAGGAGGTATGGCTATCCTTGTGGTGATGGAATTCTTCTATGTCTTGACTATGGTAGTGGATACATGAACATACACATGTGATAGAATTGCACAGAACTAACACACAAACATACATCCATACAAGTGACTTACAAGCAAAACTGGGAAAAATGTGAATAAGACCAGTGGATTACCACAATGTCAGTATCCTGACTGTGACATTACACTATGGTTTTACAAGATGTTACCATTGGGGGAAAGTGGCTGAAGGGTACAGGATCTCTCTGTATTAATTCTTATAATTGCATGCAAATCTACAATAATCTCAAACTTTAAAAGTTTAATTTTAAAAAAGGCCATTCCATAAGAATGTGATCAACTATAGAGCAGAATAAAGCTTATACTGTAGTTATTTTTACATATCTTTTGTACCAGAATGTATTTTAAAAGCAGTTCCGTCAATACAACTAAATTGCATCTGAATAAAAATGCATATTCTATTAGTGTCAACTGGTCACTGCAAAATACTTCTCATGATGATTAGTCTAGAGCAACTTTGGAACTTAACATCTGCTTACATAGCAGTTTACTCAAGTTAAGGACAATTAGAATATGAAGCCCCCGGGAGACAAAATAAAATACTGTAAAAAAGCATTTAACGGATACTGTTCAGATTTCAGTACTAGGCTTTATAAGCCAGGGCACACAGCAAGGGGAAACATTAACTCATCTGTTGGCTTTGTAAAGGAACTTTAAAAAATCTTGCTGTGGTCAGATCAATTTAAATATGATTGTTTTCTATCAGAAATTTTCACTTAGTTGAAAATAGTTAAAATGTTCTAGGAGCCTTAGCTGATTATCAGACTAAAAAACTTCTAATTATATTCTAAAAATTTCCTTGTATCTAATCCTGTCAAGAAGAAAGCAGAATGGTGCAGAGTACTGGACTGAGGACAAAGAGACCAGGACTCAAGTCTCTGCACGTCCACCAAGTACTGTGTGACTTTAGAGTAGCCATAGCACATTCAATCAATAAGTGTCTGAGCATCTACTACGTGCCAAGGTCCTACTATGTGGAGATAAAAATGGCAAATAAGACACGGTTCTTCCTGAGGTTTGCAGTCTAGTGAGGAATACGAAGAAGTAAGTAAGCAATTACATCATAAAGTTCCCAAGATTAACTGTAAAATAAAAGGGCTATCTCAAAAGACCCTTTAGATTTTCCTAGTTCTAACATCCTATGGTCCTACTGGTATCCCCTGATCTAGTCCCATAATGAGGCAGATAAGGAACCTTGATATAGCTTGATATTCATAACAGCTAGAGATTTTCCAACAATAACTAGAAATTCCTTACTTTAGAGATGGGTCATCACAGCATTTAGAAACAACTGTCAGTGCTGAGCTCTTGCTAAGTGCTAGCGGCTGGAATTTAAATGCATTAGCTCATTTGCTCCACATAATTCTATGAGGTAGGTATTATTATCTCCATTTTACTGATGAGGAAATAAAGTCACTGAGAAGTAACTTGTTTCAGGTCCAAGAGCTAGCAAGTGGTGGACCAGGGATTTAAATCTAGTCTGTTGATCTCTAAAGCTCATGGACTTAATCACAACTCAGACCCAGGCAGGGGTAACTAGTAGTTTCTTTTCAAATGCCAATTCCAGCTATTCGGTGGCACTGAGGGGTTGAAAAGGTTTTACTCAGGCCCCAGAAGAAAAAGTACCAGAATTACCATGGCTTAGAAGGGAGTCAGGCATCTTCACTACTGCCCCCTAAGGAAGGATGTTTTAAGGGAAGTAAGTGGTAGATTCTAGTTCCTCTTAACCCTGAACAACTAATTCTAAGCATAAATATTCCTGCTTCCAGGTGATATTTGGAACAACTCAGTTCCAGGACTCCTTCTCTTTAAAATTAACCAACCCTATTTTTTAATACCACATATACACAGTCATGCTTTCTACTACTTCAGAACAATATAAACACCAGTGCAAACCAGTATGAACTACAGTAGGGGAAAAAAATTAGTCTTTCAACAACATTCTCTGAATGGAAAATGATGCAGAAGACAGATTCTTTAAAAAAATAATGTTATAAAACTTGTTAATACTATGGGTTTTCCTCTGGCCATGCAGATTAGAAACAAGATACCAAGCATAAACAAAATTCTAGCTTTAAAAACATTATCCAAATATTTATGCAGTAACTATAAAATATGCATGTTTAAAGAACATTAGGTTCAAGACAAAATTAGATAAAACACTTTAGAATGATGGCTTTTGAACTTTTTAAAAATGGTAATCCACAGTAAGAAATACATTTTATATTGTAATCACATACAAATACATGAGATGTATAACTGAAACAAATTCAGGACATGATACTTTCCCTTACTATGTAGTATATTCTGGTATTTTCTATTTTAATCTCTTCCTTTTTTTAAAAAAATGCTCATCAAATTGATTTATGATCTATTAATAAGCTGTTATAATCTACAGTTTGAAAAACACTGCCCTAGGAACTCTAAGTCATGGTCAGATGGGAAATAGAAAGGAAAAGAAGAATGTGTGCGTGCATGTGCATGTGCGTGTGCGTGTGTGTGCGTGTGTGTGTGTGTGTGTGAAAGAAAGAGAGAGAGAGAGAGATGGGGGAATGAACATGTGCTAGAGAGATGGAAGGGAATAAGAAATGATTCTTTTTTTAAAAATATTTATGGCAGATTATAGCAATAAGATCCTAGTGCTTTGTGGGATAACTAGATTTTCCTCCATCTGGGCACTTAGAAAGTACCATCTGTACTACCCGACGTCAGGTTTTTTTTTTTTTTTTTTCCTTCATTTTTCTTGACTCATATCTACTTCTAGCTCAATTGTCAAGACCTCTTTGCTTATGGTTGTAGTCCCCACAACAGCAGAATACTCCACAGCAGCGGCTGAATTGAATTATTTTACTATATCACAACTCTTTCCAAAACAACCTTGTTTGTGTTACTTCTAGACTGGGAATGGTAAAAACAATCCTATGAAAAGTTATTACTTATAAAAAGTCTTTCCAAACTTGAAATTCTTGGTAGTTTTAACAGCTTTCTCTAGAACATAAGCAAAAAGATGGCTGTACTTTCAAGTACCAGGCCCATTGTTTGATATTTAAAACAATAATCAAAGATATGCCGAGACTTCAAAGCAGCATATTTGGTTAAAAACAACAACAACAAATGCTAGTTTATTTAGTTTTTCTTGATGAAAGTTACTATAAAATTGTGAAGGTATTTAAAGTTCTAGAAAACAACTTGCACTCTGCATAAACGATGACAAGCCACATCAGATAGACCACTGAAATTTTATTCATTTTAAACTGCAAAATACATGAACTACTTTCAACTGCTAGCCAAAATTTTATATACAGCTGACATAGAAATTGATAGATATGGAAAATTGAACAGAAGTAGATAAAAGTCAAGAAAAATGAAAAAAGAAAAACAGGCATTGAGTGGCAATGAGTAATACAGATGGCACTTTCTAAGCGCCCAAACAGAAGAAGATTTAATTATCCCACAAAGCACTAGGATCTCATTGCTATAACGGCTACTGATTCTATGAGAGGTCTCTTGGAATTTTTCAGACTAGATTCAAGGAACACGTTTTACTGATGAGAGGAAACTATAATCAGAGGTGTTGAGTAATTTTTCTAAAGCTACAATTTTTCTAAAGCTCAAGTATCAGATATTGCTATAAAATCATAATAATGACATTTATTAGTATTACCATATCATTCACAGACTGCCCCATGGCCATAATTTACCCTCAAATGAAATATAAGAAAAAAACAAGGCCCACCACACACAATTTATGCAGGTAATTTATAAATAGTATTGACTGAGAAGAATAGGCTATAAGGAAAGCCTAAAAATCCTAGTGCTTCTAGATAGACTTAATGTTATGATTGTCTTTCTGTCTAGCATGCACAGAAAAGTAGATGTACAAATGAGGTAGTTGTATAGTGGTGGTTTGCATGACTTAAATACCTAAGGAATACACTTTCTTTAAGTAACTAGATTTTTAAAGATTAAGAAGTATCTACTAACACATTACCAGTAAATTAAGGATCTGTCCTTTCACTTAAATTCTTTGAAGGCTTTGAAGCAAAAACTAAGAGAACAACCAGTCCAAATCTCTTGTTTTCTGGATTAGATAACTAATGAAGGAGGTCTTCATACAGAGACATGCCCAATATCATACACCTAACATCATCAGGGTGATCTAAGTTCTCCTAGCTCTTTATGCAACACAATATTGCCTCCTCATAATTGGCCTTCTTTTCTATCAGTACTTAGCAAACCAGATAAATAAGATACATAAGGACAAGGAGTATTAGGACATGGGCAGACCAAGAAGCTTAATGAAGTAGGCAAAGATGAGTAGTATCATAAAACATCATGGAACATTCCACAAAATTTTGAGTTCCAAACAAAGAGGAACTAAATACATGCAGGGTAAGGGCCCTTAAACTGGTTCAAGTCCATCTGAAAACACCACCACATGGGCAATGATCAGTATGTTGGAAGTTGTAACTGTTAATCTAGCAGATAACTGCTATGTCTTAATTAGAAGTTATCAGAATGACATTGACTGTGCCCTGGGTAACAGTAAATTATGTTCAAGTTTACATTTTTATCTCTAAAGTTAATTTAGCATCATTTTGAAAAGAGTTGAGGGCCTTTAACTATTTATAATGAAACAAATCAACCCTCGGAAAAAGATTATGTTGGCAATAATTCCACTGTACAGATTAAAAAAACTGAGATTTAATCATTTGCCTCGGACTACCAAATATTCTTCACCAAACAAGGAATTATTCATGGTTATAGATCTATCTTAATTAGGTGTGGAAGAGTTGACCAAAAAAGATGGAACGGCTCAAAGGACTGTTATTTCCTAGAAGTATACACAGCTATTACAAACTTAATTACCGTCTTTCTTTACTGGGGCACCTGAAAATATATTATAGGATCACAATATTCAGCACCAAAACAGAAATGGTAAATATTATCAAAGTAGTAAAATAAAAAAATCTTGTATGGCTGCCAAACTGGTATAAATGTGAAAATTTAACTCTCTGTGGTCTATTGCCAGAATCCTAAAATTGATCCAAATGGTCCTTAAATTTCTGAATACTTTTTTTTCTCTTCTGAAATGACTTCTGTTGAGTATATCTTTAAAATAAAACTATAAACTCTAAGCTTCAATACAAAAGTCTAGGAAAAAATGAATCTATAGTTGATTAGCAAAAGATACCATTAATCTGGGCCTGAGTCAAAAATGCAACTTAACTCAAAAAACTAAAAGTGGAATAACAGGGCTTCCCTGCTGATGCAGTGGTTGAGAGTCTGCCTGCCAATGCAGGGGACATGGGTTTGAGCCCTGGTCCGGGAGGATCCCTCATGCCACGGAGGAACTAGGCCCGGGTGCCACAACTACTGAGCCTGTGCTCTAAAGCCGGTGAGCCACAACTACTGAGCCCATGTGCCACAACTACTGAAGCCCATGCGCCGTACTCCGCAACAAGAGAATCCACCGCATTGAGAAGCCCACGCACTGCAACGAAGAGTAGCCCCCGCTTGCCACAACTAGAGAAAGCCTGCGTGCAGCAATGAAGACCCAATGCAGCCAAAAAAAAAAAAAAGGTAGAATACCATGTGATCCAGCAATTCCACTCCTAGGTATATATCCAGAAAAATGAAAACACTAACTTGAAAAGACACATGCACCCCAATGTTCATAGCAGCACTATTTATAATAGCCATGATATGGAAGCAACCCAAGTGCCCAGCAACAGAAAAATGAATAAAGAAGATGTGGTGTATATATATATACAATGAAATATTACTCAGCCATAAGAAAAAATGAAATTCTGCCATTCGCAGCAATGTGGATAGACCTAGAGAATATTATGCTTAGTGAAATAAGTCAGACAGAGAAAGACAAATACTGTGTGATATCACTTGTATGTGGAATCTAAAAAAATACAAATGTATATGCAAAACAGAAACATACTCAGATATAGAAAACAAACTAGTGCTTACCAAAGGGGAGAGGGAAGAGGAGAGGAGCAAATTAGGGGAATGGGATTAAGAGATATAAACTGCTATGTATAAAATAAACAACAAGGATGTATTGTACAGCACAGGGAATTATAGCCATTATCTTTTAATAACTTTTAATGGAGTATAATCTGTAAAAATAGGGAATCACTATGTTCTACACCTGAAATTAATATAATATTGTAAATCAACTATACTTCAATAAAAAAAAATCTGACAAAGTCAAGGAAAAAATGCCAACAATAATAAAACAAACTAGTAACAGTAACAGCAACCCTTTATGTTTCTAAGGGTCTTGTACTTTTAATGGAAGTTGATAGCTGGCTCAGCATTTACTAAAAAAACAGATATAAGAAAAGTATCACTGGAGGGCACAGCTATGAGAGTATTTTGGTCTCAAACTGTTTTAAGAATAAAAGCAATGCTGCTAATTAACATAAACTACTTTAGCAAACATGAAAAATACATCCTGTGCCAGTATAATTGGAACATAGTAGTAGTTCAGTATAACCATAATACACGTTGTTTAAGTAGGTGCTTGCTAGGTCACACTGAGCAGGGTGATCCAAAGACCAAAGGCATTCACTGCTGGATAAGGCAGAAAATGAATCTAACTTCTTTCTCACTAAGGTATCAGTAGTTGATGAAGAATATTTTATTGATCAACACTACCTGTTGCAAGGAACAGAGAGCTGGACTTCTGTACGTGAAGAGTAGGGGCTGGGGAGAACAGAGTCAGTCACTTGCTTAGACATTGGTAGGAATGGAAATAATGTTCACCGGTAACTTGGAAAAAACTTTCATTATAAATAGGTCAAATTTACCAGTTGTAATGGCCATGCGAGGGACAGAGTTATAAACTTGAAAACATGTACAAGAAGTTCAGAAGAAGTGTATTTTCTTGAAGCCTAAACTCAATCACTTTTTAGACTTAGCTCAAATTGTTCCCAACGTGAATCATTCGGAAAAGCAAAGACTGATTTTATATATATATATATATCTTATAAAATGATGAGTAAAACAATCAACCAGAGAGAGAGGCAATCTCTCAAGTATCCTGTAGAATCCAAAAACACATGGCCTCAGTGCCTTTACCCTCCTTTCTACAAAACATGATGAACGTTCTGTATATATTCCCTTAGTCATCATTTGTCTTCAACATGGAGTGTATTGGAAATGGTTGGGAAAAAACCAAAAGGTGGGGTTTTTTGTTTTTTTCCCCCCCTAAGAGAAGGTTGACAGAGACCAGTGGATTGATTACTCAGATGTGCCTCCAAGACATTTAGTTTCTGTTATTATGTCCCCTGGTATCAGTGAAAAATTTTAAATTGAAATCCAGGAAACTATCCAGAACTTGACAGCTCATGATAAATGAGAGGTTTAAACAAGTGGAATTAGTGGAGATTACGATTTTTAAAGAAAGATTCATTGCTCTCAATTTCTGGAGATACCTTAAATCGTTGGCTCTTTACTATTTAGTAGTCCTGGAAAAAAGCTTTTTTTTAAAAAAAAAATTACATGTGCAGCACTGAGCTTGAAAAATTTAAAGCCATTGCTTTTGACATTTTCTTGAGAGCAATGTTTGAGGAAAAATCACTCTTACCTATTACTGCATATCTACTCTGAAACCTCAGGAAACTTTTTCCAAAGTGAGTATCAGAATACAAGTAATATAGAAAACTTAACTCCCTCAAATTCCAATCTTACATATACCTATTTTTCAAAATTTCTGAACTCAAGAAGTTCTAGTTCCTCATTCTGAAGAAATGCAAATGATCCTACAAAAGCTCATTATTAAAAATGACTTGAGTTTTCAAATCAAAACATTCACCCAAAAGGCTGGTCTAGAAAACTGATTTGTTATAGTGGATGGTACTTCTAATGGTCCATTCCTAACGTGATTGTTGTGACCAGTGAGGGACAGTAGGGAGGCTGGCACGAAAAATATGAGGCAAAGCTCCTTATGTTAAAAATTGGAGGAAAATATACAAAAAAATCTTAAAGAACACAAGGTATGAGTACGTTCCAAGAGTTCATTTGGATCTACTATCAGGTATCCCAACTAAAGACTTCTGGCTTTCATGATTATAACTTATAAAATACAGCTGCAAAAGCCAATGCAAAAGCTGTAGGTAACTCGTTACTGCAAAGAAGTCATTTGAAGGAGTTCCTACCTCTAGATTTGGCTGGTAAGGAGAATTTCAAGATCATCACAACCGCATCTGTTTTCTTTCTATGGAGAGTCTAATACTGAGTCATGAAAATGCAATTTATTAAACATAGGTAATAGTACTTGAAAATTATTTCCAAAAATACTGGTCATAACCCACCATTTAAAACTCTGATAACAGTTTTAAGTGGAAATCCATGCAAAGAGATGTTTATCAACCTTGAAAATCTGTTTTTATAATAAAAAAACTATTTTTGGGAAACTAGCTTTTTCAAATGAATTATCCTTTAAATCTAAAGTTTGATATTACATCCTGTACTGGGGTTGAATAGTGTCCCCTAAAATTCATATCATTACCTCAGAATATGACCTTATTTGAAAATAGGCCCTTGGGACTTCCTTGGCGGCACAGCGGTTAAGAATCTGCCTGCCAATGCAGGGGACATGGGTTCGAGCCCTGGTCGGGGAAGATCCCACATGCCGCAGAGCAACTAAACCCATGTGCCACAACTACTGAGGCTGCACTCTAGAGCCCACGAGCCACAACTACTGAAGCCCACGTGCCTGGGGTCTGTGCTCTGCAACAAGAGAAGCCACCGCAATGAGAAGCCCACACACTGCAATGAAGAGTAGCCCCTGCTCGCCACAACTAGAGTAAAGCCTGTGCGCAGCAACGAAGACCCAATGCAGCCAGAAATAAATAAATAAATAAATAAATTTAAAAATAAAGAAGAAAATAGTGTCTTAATTTGTAATTAAATTAAGATGAGGTCATATTGGATTATGGTAGGCCCTAAATCTGATGACTAGTGTCTTTATAAGAGAAAAGTAAGAGAGATGTGGATACAGAGACACACAAGGGAAAAAGCCATGTGATGATGGACAGAGGCACAAACTGACCTGATGCAGCCACAAGCCTAGGAACACCAAGGATTGCTACCAACTACCAGAATCTGGGAGAGAGACACAAAACAGATTTTCCTCAGGGCAGCCAAAAGAAACCAACCCTGCTGACACCCTAATTTTGGACTTCTGGACTCAAGAACTGTACGAGAATAAATTTCTGTTGCCTTCAGTCACTCATTTTATGGTACTTTGTTATGGTAGCCCTAGAAAACTAATATACATACTGTTCCAATGGAATTTCCATCTTAATAATACCTATTTTAGGAGGCATTTCACCATCACAGCAGTGTAGATAGATAGCACACCTTTGCAAAATCAAAGTCAGCTCTTTGGGAATAACAGAAATCAAAATAGCAACCCAAATGACATTAACAAATAAATTTATTTATTTTTGGCTGCATTGAGTCTTCTTTGCTGTGCACGGGCTTTCCCTAGTTGCAGTGAGTGGGGGCTACTCTTTGTTGCGGTGCACGAGCTTCTCACTGCAGTGGCTTATCTTGTTCCCGAGCACAGGCTCTAAGCCGGCGGACTTCAGTAGTTGTGGCTTGCGGGCTCTAGAGCACAGGCTCAGTAGTTGTGGCGCACGGGCTTAGTTGCTCTGCAGCATGTGGGATCCTACCGGACCAGGGCTCGAACCTGTGTCCCCTGCATTGGCAGGCAGATTCTTAACCACTGCGCCACCAGGGAAGACTCCCGAATGACACTTGATATACCATTTGATATACGTAAGGGCAACGCAACATAGATGTCTTGCACAATGGTATGACTTTTGCAAACTATTACCATGTTAGATCAAGAACAATGTTTCCAAGAAAATATGAAGATGATATGAATGTTCTTGTCACATCAGATTCTGAACAGAAATTTCTTTGTAAAACTCCATGAAGATTCACAATGAACATCAACCACAAATTAGATGCAGTGGGCTCTACTGGTTCTATCATAGTTGAAACACTTAAAGCAGTTATCAAATTTTAAAATATTCCAGTCTGATGGAATGTCTTTTCATTAAGCAAGAGTGGATTTAAAAAGCCATTCACTCTGTTTATCAGATTTCTTGCCATGTGTACATACAAGCTGCATTTCTGCCCTTCTCCCCACGTTAGGGACCACTAAACCCTAACCTGCAGATTCAGCATCATGCCAGGCTCTGGGCCCCCAGGATTACGAGAAACCTTAAGAAACTAGTTTATCAGCTCCGCATCAAGTTAGTCTTGCTGCTGTTGCTCCCATTCTGATGTCTGACTTTCACTTTAGCAATACTTTTATCTGATTGTTAATAATCAAACTCTGTTAACCTCTTAGCCACTCCACTCACTCTAAAGCAGCCTAAATCCTTTTCTTGTTTTTCTATCAGGTAACTTCAAATACTTTCAAAACTGAAGATCTATGCCTGAACCCTCTTTCCCAGGTCTCAGTCTTAGACCCTTCTATCCGTTTCTACCATTCCCTAAGGTAACCTGATGGCTCACACCCTGGCTTACAGTAGGGGATTTCTGATGCCATGCAAACTTCCCTGGTATTAATTCCCTATCTAGGCTTCGACCAACTGCCACCCTTTGCCAAAACACCCTGTTCCTATGCACTGCCTACAGGCCAGGGTTTGAAACCTACTGCCCAACCTCCCTGACAGTTCACACACCTGGGCTTTTTCCTACTGCCTGTTGCTAGGAATCTGCCCTGTCCTCAAGGGTCTGCCTGGATTCCAAATCTTTGTCAGCCATTCAGCCACTCTGACTGTTACTGACACCATCGAAGTAATTTAGCTTTTGTGTTTTTCTATTAAACAAATTACATCAGAATTTTTAAAAACACAATTTTTGATGAAAGTATGTTTTTATGGGGAGAGAGGATTAATGGCCAGTAGTCAACATTTCCTGAGCATCTACTATTACCTAACATTGTTTTAAGAAGGCAGCATGTTTTAACTCATTTAATCCTCGTAATAACCTTAGACAGGTAGGTGCTATTACCATACTCATTTTACAGACAAAGAAACAGCATTACAGAAGTTACGTGTACAAGGTCACATACCAATATGTGTGCAGCTATGATATAAATTCAAGTAGATGGGCTCCAGAACCTGTGTTCTTAACCACTATACTATATTGCATCTCTACCTTCTGCTACCCTATCCCCATCCCTAAACTCCAATGATGTTTTCAAATTTTAAGTCATTTCAAATTTATACCTGTTAAGATCCTCCAGTAAATGTTTCCAACTCCTCCCCTACCCAGCCCCAAATCTAAGTCCCCAACTCTAATGTGAACTCTTTGAAATGATATATGTTTTCATAGGCTGTATTTTCTTACGATGAAGTTTACCTGAATGTAAAAGCATGAAGTACAGGGTGTGACACTCAGGAATTTGATGATTAAATCAGTAATAAATAAGTAAAATCCCTTGGTCATTCATCAAATTTCATCTTCTACAAAGTGTAATCTAAATTACAACTATAATTGTGAGCTTTAGAAAGAGGTGAGGGGAGTCCTCTGGATTATATATGCCCCATTATTTCATCTAGAACTGTGTTGGACATTTACTGCCATACAGGTTTGTCGATTCATTTAAAGAGGTCTAGGCTCTGACCTGGTATAAAATAAGATTTAGCCTTGCAAAGTAGGCCTAGTCAATATAAATAACAATCCTGAAAATGTGAGCAGACATTTTGATATTTTATGACAATTCGTATAAGAGAAACGAGATCAAGATTCTTTTCTGACATGAATAGTGAGGAGACTGAAGATAATAAAGAGACAACCACCCAAGCCTCTAATCCACAGCTGGAAACTGGTCTTAATAAAAAGTAAAAAAAAATCTGAAAGAAGACCTAAAAAGGCTAACTGTCCAATTCACGGGAAAAGAGAAAGCATTAAAAGAACTCATTGTTTAATTTATGGAGGAAAGTTTATCAAAAACAGCAGGCTGAAAAATACCTTTGTAAGAATAACAGAGAAACAAAACATTTATAAGTCCATATAACAACTCTTCCAAGAAATAAATACTGCCTTCCTTAATATTATCTAATTACAGCCAAAAGAGGAATAGCATCTTTAGAATTTAAAGGTGTTAGAGCTTAATAGGATATAAGGTATTATTACATCTAGTACTACCCCTCATTTCTCCATATGAAGAAACAGGTCCCAGGAGAGAATCTGACTTGTCCAAGTCCCTCACTTTATCTTACTCAAGATTTTTCATATTATCTAGAGCAGCATATGATACATAGAATGTAGATCATATGATCTATCAATGTAAGAAAAGATTTAAATATGAACTACATTAAAAAAATTCCTTTAACTAAAGGTTTTGGCAATAAACTAATTTCAAAAGCTACTGTATGTTAAATAAAATGTTAACTTTCATGAAAAAGGAAAATCACCTAATGCCTCAAGTACCGGTTTCTTGATTTTAAGGGGTTTGTAGGTATGCATTCAGAGTTAAAACACACAAAACAAATTTTCTTGATGTGTGCTTTCATAAGAATTTAGAGTCATTTATACCATTTTAAAATAATGAGAACACTTCTCTGTTAAGCTTTCATGGTAATTCACTAGAGAGAGTAAATTTTATGACTCAGCTTTTTGTGCTCACTTACACATGCCTGAATGGTCCACTTAAATTGCTTGCTATATTTTAAATTCAGGCCTGGAGTAGGATTCTTGTTTCTCTGAGGCTCACAAAGACTAGACTCACAGCTTAGTTCTACAGTGCCTATTTAGCTGGACTTAAAGCCTACATCAAGTAGTTTATTGTCAAAATAAAAAGCAATCTTCATGGAGCTTAGTAACTTAAGTAGCTCTCCAGAGTTTGGTAAATATTTTGTGTCTACTTTTTATCTCTATTGTCAAGGAAGTGTTCTATAGAGTGGTGAAGTATTATTTTACACATCTAAAAGGTACTATGGATACTACAATCCTTCAGGTTCATGGTTACAACTGAGAAGCACAAAGCCACCTACCATAATTTTCCAAACACACAATTTTCTTAGTCATTCCCAAGGTTTTCTGTTTGTTTTTTAAGCATCCTGGAGTCCCATCTTAATCAGTCTGGGGTTTTTAAAATTCAGGCTCTGAAAATAGCATGGAAAAGGCTTTTAAGTATACCCCACAGACTGAGAGGAAAATGATGACCCTCCCAAACAAAAGCCATTTCTCTAACTAATGCTTTGCTCACCTTATTTCTCACACACTTGGACTGTTTTCCCTGCTCACCTCCATCCATTCAAGTCTTCCACACTTTGTGGTGTGTTCAAAAACCAACTCCTTCCACGATGGCTTCCCAATCTCCTCTATCAGAATTAGCCCCCCCCCACCCCCCTTAGTGTTCCCAAAGCACTTTGTCATAGTCTGTGTTGCTTTTGAATTATCTGAGTATGTCTTTCTGCCCCAGTATCTGGGCCAACATCTTTTTCCTTTCTTCACTGTCTACTAACAGTAATACTCAATAAGGGTTTATTAAACTGAGTGAGGTGAGTAGGGCTATTGACTCATAATATCCCATTCTCTAGTCTTAGAGTAAACTAGGGCAGAGAATCTACAGCAACTCTTGAAAAGTGGGCTAATCATGGTTTGATCAGAATGGCGAGCGGGCTTCCCTGGTGGCGCAGTGGTTGAGAGTCCGCCTGCCGATGCAGGGGACACGGGTTCGTGCCCCCGTCCGGGAAGATCCCACATGCCCCAGAGCGGCTGGGCCCGTGAGCCATGGCTGCTGAGCCTGCGCGTCTGGAGCCTGTGCTCCGCAACGGGAGAGGCCACAACAGTGAGAGGCCCGCATACCGCAAACAAAAACAAAAACAAAAACAAAAACAAAAACAAAAAAAAAAAACAGAATGGCGAGCTACCCAAGATGGTTGAGGTAATGAAAAAGTAATCACAAAATAGTATGAAGGTATAAAAAGAGCAATTAAAAAAAATCTATACCTACTGCTGTGTTCTGAGACCAGATACAAATGGTGCTACAAAATGTCATTTTAAAATAAACAAAAAACTACTTATCCAGTCAATCAGTAAACACTAATACAGCTGTTAGGTAAAGAATATAAAGAGATATAAAGCACAGATCTAGGTTCTGCCCTTAAAGACTTCCCAGTTTTAACTGTTAAGAACTAAAATTCTCTATTGACCTCATGGAAAGAATAATAAAAAACAGTTTATGGGACTTCCCTGGTGGCACAGTGGTTAAGAATCAGCCTGCAAGTGCAGGGGCCACAGGTTCAAGCCCTGGTCTGGGAAGATCCACATTCCACAGAGCAACTAAGCCCGTGCACTACAACTACTGAGCCTGCGCTCTAGAGCCCGCAAGCCACAACTACTGAGCCCACATGCCACAACTACTGAAGCCCGCGCACCTAGAGCCCATGCTGCTCAACAAGAGAGGCCACTGCAATGAGAAACCCATGCCCGACAACAAAGAGTAGCCCCCGCTCACCGCAACTAGGGAAAGCCCGTGCACAGCAACCAAGACCCAACACAGCCATAAATAAATAAACAAATTTATTAAAAACAGTTTATGATAAATGCTAAATGAAAGATAAATATAAGATATCCAAGAGCTGTTGAGGATTGCTGATAAACAGAATTATGGATTAAGATAGTAAGGGAAGATTTCAATGAAGAGGTAAGGTCTGAGTTTCACGACGTATAAAATGAGGTGGTTTGAAATAGATGACCTCTGGGCTTACCTTCCAAATCTGAAATTTTATTGTAGTCTTATCACATAATTATATCAATAATAGTGACTTGATATTAACTAACAACCCCCTGAATAGAGTTTTCTTCTTAATCATTATGAAAGTAACAGCTTTTAAAAAGCTGTCAGTCCTCAAGTAAGCAGTTTTATCGAATCATTTTAATTTAAATATAAATATCCAAAACTGAATGTGATATATCTCACAAGAAGGTTTGGTATTTTGTAAGAGAACTTGAGTTGGAGGCTTTTTTTCTTTATACCAGTTTTGGTGTGGCTTCCAAAATTCAAAACAGGCTTTTAAGTGCACACTTTTTCATACCCAAAAGTTGTATTTGAAATCATTTAAATTATTCTTGTCTCTCTGTGGATAGGAAGTGAATAGAGTAAACCTGCAAAAGTTCATCACCACTATTAAAGCACTTTTTTCTTTGTTCTTTTTGACTGTCATGGCTTTTGTACCCAGCAGTTACTGATGATCAAATGTATTCTGAAGTTCAGCCAAAGTTTTTTTTTTTTTCTTTTTTTTTTTTAGGGCAACACTCAAAACAAAGCAAATATTGGCTTAGTTATGACACTTGTTGTTCTAATACATTAATAGCCTATTGTCCACTGTGGTTGTCTCAACAAGATAATACATTGAAAAACAGCGTTTCCTGATAGGAAGTGAATTCCCACTGTGTGTCACAGGACCCTAGCCAAAAGCTGGGCTCTAAAGGAGAAAAAGCAGTCCCTTCTGAGATTGCATACATAACAGACCAGAGTAACGATTAGACTTTTTCTTCCCTCTTGTTTAAAAAGGCTTTCTGCTTCAGCTCAAACTACAGTCTATTTGACTGATTTTGCTATCATAGGACTGTTTTTCTAAAATGGTTTCAAATATTTTAGACAAAGTTTGTTCAACATCCTGTAGGCAGCAGTATCCTGCATATTTCTGACTCTAGAGAATTTCCTTAGTTGTAAATGCCACAATGGATAAGGTAACATGACAAAGAAGATATTGGGATGTGTCATAAAGACACAGTGTGACCATTTTCAAGGTTAGTTTCATACAAGCAATTGTTTAAGCCATTATAATATACGAGGTACAATAATTGCAACGGTACGCAAAAATTGGGGCTCAATTAATCCACACATCACAAATGTGTTTATTTCATTTAGAATTTGATTAGTGAGAAACTGATGTCACTAGCAGAGCCACACACAGAAGAGTAACTGATACTGCCCTAACAAGGCATTAGTACCCCTTTTTAAATACTGAAAATGTACTTTTTTTTTCCATCTATTTTCACAGACTCAAACTTGGAGAACTTTCTCTGCCCAGTTCCACTTACCAGTGGATACTGGAAAACTCCAACAATAGAAGAACTAAGAACAGTTGTCATTTTGGTACATCCCAGTGAGACTGTCTCTGTCATCTAGGTACTCCCACCCTTTAATGCAGTGCTTGCCTCTTAGAAGGTCCTCAACACATTTTGCTAAACTGAACTATGTCAAACAATTGATACGAAAATTAACACAGAATTCTAGCATTATTTGGATAACAAATAATCTCTCGGGTTTTAGGGAAGTATACTTATTCAAGGTATGTCAAGCCTTCTGCTAAGAAGCTACGGTCACCAGCATGAAAACACACAGACTCCCCTACCTCCAGGCCAAGAAAATGTCTTTTTATCTTCCTGTTGTAATTATATAAATCAAACGAATTCTTATTCCATGTTGCTTTCAGGATAGTTGTCGTTTGATGGAATTATAACAATAAAATTGTGAAACAGGTAATGTTAAACAACCTACATGTGATGCAGCAAAAATTCCTGCTTCGGTTACTTTATAACTTTGCTGTGTAACTTGATAACTTTGCTGGCAGGATGGTAGCGCAGAGTTCACCTCTAAGGCTGCTTCCTCAGCACCAAGTCAGAAAACTTTAGCTATGTCAAGCAACATCAATTTTAGCATTCAGTGAAACAGAGAGATGGATTAGAGGGCTAGAATGTGAAAACAATTTAAACAAGGGGACTGAAGCCAAGTTTCAAAGCCCTCAGGATTAACTCTGAATGGCTGGATTCATTGAAAATTACAAAGATCCATTTTAAAAACAAACATCACCTCAGAATCTTCTCCTCAAGTATTCAAGCTTGATAAAAAGATTTGCTTTTACTTCTGGAATGGATTTTATACTTTTGAAAGTAATTTTTTAGAAAAGGAGAGTTTATGTAAAATATAGTATAATATTTAACTTCTCTCTCTCTCTTTTTTTTTTCCACATTCTTAAACTTTCAAATAGCTTAGGCCATATGGCAGGTCAAACAAATTACAGACCACACAATATACACAAAAGATGTTTTTAATTTAAATAACAGAAACTTCATACAATTTGGGTTATATAGCTTAAGTCAATATTAAAAATAATACTATGTAACTATTACAGCTGGAAGGGACATTAAAACTCATCTATTCCAATCTTTCATTTTATACTCAATAGATGGTAAAACTGAGGATCAAGGGGGTTAAGTGACAGGCTCACAATCTCACACTCCAGTTACCAGACTTTGAACCCAATGTTATTTCATTAATCTGCTGAAAAATGACTCCTAGGGCAGTCTTACCCACTCATGAATGGCTGGGACAGTGGGGCCTACTTTTGGTGTTCTAGCCAGAGGAAGAGAAGTTGGTGAGGGGTTTTTCCATTTCCACACAGCACTATCACCCCTTTCCAGTAGCACCTAGGTTCTGGGTTCTGTCCCAAAATGGAGGTAGGAGGGAAGGCTGATAGCCTAAGTATATCTGATGGGGAGAAAGGGAACAACTTGGAAATAATCCAGATACCTATCAAAAGATGAATGATTAAAAAAATTATAGTATACCCATCCATACACTGAAGTACCATACAACCATTAAAAAGAATGAGGCAGATACATAATGGTGTGTGTAGTATAATTTTATTTGGATTTTTAAAAAAGATGTCCACTCATATTCACAGAAATTTTCTGGAAAAATAGAGAAGAAACTCCCCACTGGGGCACAGCGTTCAAAGATTAGGGTAAGAAAGAGACGTTTTGTCATATGCCCTTTATATTGTTTCATCTTTTTACCATGTGCATTCTTTAAGTTATAAAATTAATACTTTTTAGAAGTACATTAAAGCAGAGAAGGGAACTTCTCTAGAGCCCTGAGGAAGACAAAGATGGGGTCTAACAAGGGTAATTTGATACTCTGTATCTAATCTATGTGACACACAGTTTATTTCTCTAGAAAAGACTTCCTAACCCTTTTCATGTCACTTTAGTTTTCACTAATACAGTGTGCATAAATAAAATTTGTATAGCATACTGGAGTAAAGAGGAGGGGGTTTGGGGGCAGCCATATGATAGGGCTAAGTAAAAAAAAAACCCACTCCATTTTCTCTGTATTACATAATTATTACAAGAAAAAAATAAGATAGAGTATTATTAGATATTGGCTATTGACTTTCTACAAAATTTCCCAATAAAAATCTATCTAGAAAATCTTCTAATTTCAGTATTTAACAGCAAACTAGTTGGCAAGCTTTGCTCTGGAGCAACTATAAAAGTCTAGGAGTAACTATATTCTCCTAGAGTTCAAAGGGACAGTAGAGGTCATCTAGCTCAGTGGATTGAAACACATTTTAAAAAAATAAACCAGAACAGAAAATATAGCAGTATGTTTTTTGCACTGTTAAGAGAAATTTATTTTAGAGATTAAGTGGTGTGTATGTGGTACATGTATTGGGTTGTGACGCAAAATATATTAAAAAAAAAAAGATTGAAAGCCACTTACCCAAGGCTATACAACTAATAATTGTACACTGAATATAATAGGCAATGTTTAATAAATGTCTACACAACACCTGTGGCAAGAGGTTCACCTAGTTCCTGCTTGAAAATTTATTTTCTTGTTGAGAACATCACTTATATACTAATTCTACTGCTCAGATATTAAACAGTAAATTTCCAAAATTTCTGATATACACAATTTGTTTGAAGCAAAGCTTTAGTTTTCATGTCATTTGTAAGAATGATTCTGGGTTAACATCTAAACATTTTTTCTCAAATCTAATACATTCCCTTTAGCATCTCTGGAATAAGCATGAGTCTTTTACCAAGAAAATTAGGGTATTCTAAGCTGGAAAAGGTCTTAGAGAGCTAACCCAAATTCCTAATTTTACAGATGTAGAAACTAGTGTCCAAAGTAAAAGCCTCTTAATTCCCAGGCTAGTGCTTTTTTCTATTATATCAGGTTTTTACTTTATTCTTATATCCTTGTGATGTTAGGAAATAGCTAAACACATTACTACTACCAAAGAGTAGTAGTTCAGCCAAGAGGAAGCTGAAGCAAGGAAATGATAGGATGTTTAAGTCCAGAAAGGATGACACAATGCCACCCCTGCAAGCTTTACAGAAATCTGCCGTTTTCAACCCGCAGCTTTAGATTTCAACTAAGGCAAATGATTCAACTTGCTTGTACTGAATGGGTGTGTCTGCCCCATAAGGGGACACAATGAACATGCAAGAGAGGAAGACAACAGTACAGACATCACAAAGCACAACCTCTCTCTCAACGTGCCCACTTTGATCAGTGCATAATCAAACACTTCACAGGCATTTAAAACCCAACTACAAAAAGAACTCCAATATGCGAGAAGGTTAGACCCCACTTGCAAAGAAATATTGCTGAATGTGGACCTCACTGAATAACAATCAATCTCCTATAGTTCAACTTACCGTTCACGTCACAAACTCTAGAAAGAACACAGAGGCACAGACAAGGCACAGAGCAGAACTCTGGGCTGCAGCCTTCCCCAACTCCTCTGACAAATACCCAACAGCAGAAGGACAAAGCATCATTATGACAGAAATAAAGGCTCTTTAGATGCTGCCTTTTTTTAATTCAATGAACCCACTCTTACACACAGAGTTCATGCCACGATGTCTCGAAATACAGTATTGCCAGATTATGCTATCAATGATTCCAATAAATTCAGTGCAATATTTTTAAGCATTTTTATCTTAAATAATTAGCACATTTGAGAGACTACCAGTATTTTCCTTAGTCAATGTCATCCCCCAAACAATTAAGAACAATTCAGTAAACAGTTCAAGAGGGGTAAAAAGCAAACTAACAGGAAAAAATTTAATTGAGTGATAAAGCCACAAGCTCCTCCCCAAGAAGAATATCACATTGCTAGCAGCTGGCACAAAATTAACCATCTATCTTATCTATGCTTCCCCCTAAGCTGTGAGCTATCGGTATTACAATAGACAATTTTGTACTTACTTATTAAAAAGAATGGAAGCTGCTGCACATATCTTAAGCTGGTTTTTGTGTAGCAATTCTGATGCAATGCTGCCCTAAAAATGAACTTTGTTTTAAACAGTGAGATATCCACACAGTGCGGTTAGAGCAGGGGTGGAGCCCACTCTGGGGGAAACAACACACCCAGACCGACTTCAGTGAGAGCAAACGGCACGTTAATGCTGCCACAACGTTTTTCAGTGCCTCAGAGTCAAAATTAATTGGGTTAAACCCTCTTCAGAGAAATGGGGGGAAAGTTCAGCTTTCCTGCCATGGAATGAAATATAGACATTTCTATTTCGTGAGGAAAGTAAAGACAAAATGCAAGGTAGGTCACGCAGCTCAGCCAACAGAATGTTAGGTGGAAGTGGACTACTGTAAAGGAAGTCCAACCATGCCAACTGCTAAGTTTAGCAACGGCAGCTTCTGCATATCTCAAGGTGTCAGCAGCACTGCTCTAGAACTTGACTTTGGCCTAGGTGGCCAAGACAGGGGACCTGAACATTATCAAGCATTAGTTATCCTTCTCTACCAATGCTCTAGTTCTCCTGGCAATACAGAAACAATAAAAGCATTTTCTTATCAACTAATTAGCAAGAATTGCCTTCAAAAATAAGGGATTTGACTGATGCTTTAATATTGAAATAAACACAAGGGGAAATTATTTTGATGAAAATCATTAATATGAGTACTATGCTTTAAAAAATTTGCAATCACCCACTTTTGCAAATAATTCCATAAGTTTTGATTTTTAATTTTTTTCTGATTTATTTCCAAATAAGATATTCAGGAGGATGTATACGTATTGTCTAAAAATCTTTAATAGCGTTTAAAATTTCAGTTATTGAAACTATTATTAAACATCCGATTATTGTTCAAAATGATTTTAATCAATACTACTTTCTGTATGCACATTCAGAGACGCACCAACAGTTACTTTTAACAGAATTCCTATAACCCATGAAATAAAAAAATAGGTTTCTCAGTAGAATACCCAAGCATGTAAAAAATAAGCTATATAATCATTTACATAGAATTTAAAACAAATAATGGAAATAGCTTTGGGAGAAGACTAGGAAAATATTTTTAATGATACATGTTGTCACATTACCCTCTCCAACTGCTACTCCCTCACACTGGAACAATAAATCAGTCTGGAGTATTGAATATTTCAATATTTTGAGAGATGGTCTAGAACACCCTCTTTCAGGATCCTGCGGGTAGGTGCTGACTGATTTCGTCTGTTGTTGGATTATGAGGTCACTCTTGCCATGATAAGTTAACCCATTCCAAAATCCTCCTTTCATAGTCCAAGTGCCTGATATAATTATGTTTTTCATCCATATACATAATTATGAATTGCCTGCTGCTATCCCTTGCTCTTCCCCACCTAACCCCCAAACTGAACAACTCAAAGGTAGCAGTTGGATATTACATTTGAAGAGTCCCGTCTTGATACTTTCTGGATTTGCACTGCTGGAAATGTCTGTTTTCAAGTCAAACTTCACTTTCACAGCTGCAAAGGAAATGACAAGAGAAGAAAAACACAGCCAATACATATCAGCAATTAATTCCATCCACAACTGCCCAGCTGTTTGTGCATGGAAGAATCAGTCTGTTTCCTTTTGGGGCTTTCACCACTGAAAATTGATACTGCATATTCAGAGACACAAGCTGTTTGTAACATGTCAGGAATGTGCGCAAGATCACACAGAGTTGAAGAGACAAAATGAAATCCAGATCTAGTTTTCTTGGGACTTGCCAGTATTATTTCATAGCTAAGAAAGAAAAGAAAAAGAAACCATAAAAACACCTCCATCACAGAGAGAGGAAAATACACACAAAAAAATTATCCTGTCTGAATATCACCCTACCAATAAGGAGGAAAATCTGCCAATGACATCAGATTTAGTAACAAGTATAGACACTCTGATTTATTGGCATAGACAAGGTGTGACATTGCTCGGAATCCACATGCCCGTAGTACACTAAATCCAGCCAATACTTTCTGGACTACACAGCTGCTTGCCCAATGCGTAGTTAGTCCTCAAAACAAAATCCTTATAAACGTGAAAGTTGTTGGGAACCAATGCTTTCACCAGTCATGCAGAAAAGCAAGTTTTTCTTGGTTAGTTCAGACATTATTTGGCACTTACAAATACCTGCCCGTTTCAGGGATTCAGGTAAATTTACAGATCCAATCTTCTAGTGTAACAGTCAAGTAATCAAATTTCTCCTTTCCTCTCCCATTCAGTTTTGTGGGTTTTAAATAAAAATACTCTCTACTGAGTGCCAGAGACTCATGTGCAACTCAAGAAGTATTCTATCCCCTTCTCTCCCTGCACTCCAACTCCAATTTTATCTCAAAATGTCTGTTTCACGTAAGTCTTGTAAAATGTCATTTTGTTACATTGCATTTTCAAATATACAGTGAGTCAAATAACTTGTGTTTTCAGTATGTAAAATGACTTGTGGTTAATTATTGTCATGAAAGTTAGAGAAAAGAAAAAGATGACATTTTTAGAACAAAATAATTCAAAACATATTTAAGCTATCTTACTGGGTTTTTTAAATATGAAACTAGGTATCCCATGATGGAATTCATTGTTCTAAGCACCTCCCCTCTCCCCTTTTGCTGCACAAGAGTTCATGTACTCCTAATGCCAGTATATTTTCAAGCACAACTTGGATGGCACACTCAATTTGGGTACCACTAGGGGATAGGGCTTAACCAGTGAAAAGAAGAAAAGCTCTCTGCTCCAAGTATGAGAGAGACATTCTGTAATCTTCAGAATGAAGATGCTCTCAAGTGCCAGAACTCAAACCAGCACAATGAGAAGCTGTCTCCAACTAAAGTGCTGTGAAAGCACGAAGTGTGATTTGTTAAAGAAATAGAAGGCATCTCAAACAAGTGGTAGACTGAAAACAAAGCACAAAACCAAAAAAAGGGTTTTTTCCTTAACAAACACCATCTGATCGAGGATATATCTGGGGTAGGAAAGGGGAGGAGAAGAAAAGTTTAACCTTTGGCTGATGGTGACACTAACTTATAGAAATATGGTATAACTATTAGTGACTCAAACAGCCACAGAGACGAGCTTTGCTTGGCAAACTTCAGCTCTGTGGGACACAGACTAGTTTGAAATGTCTAAGGGAAGGAACTTCCCCACCTACAAGGCTGGCTGAGGAAAGAAAAGGTCTCTCTGAGCTGTTGAAATCAGGTCACTTAAACTCATGATAGTCTAACTAGAGCCTTGGGTAGCATTAACAAAGACCATTCAGGAGAGGAGGCTGGAGATACGAAATTGTCAGCTCATATTTAAAGTGATTTTTTTCCCTCAACAATTTATTATGATAATATTTAATACTAATATATATGGATTTACTATTTTAGTCTTAAAAATTTTACATATACAGCAAATTTGAAAGAATTTTACAATAAGCACCATGCATGCACTAGCTAGATTCTATCATTAACACTGTTCTATACTTATTTTATCACATATCTCTTCAACTACCCATTCCTCTTTCCATCCATTAATCTATCTCACCTTTCGTGCATTTAGAGTAAATTACAAGCATTAGTATACTTCCCCCAAATACTTCAGCATACATATCATTACCTAGAGTTCAGTATTTGCTTATCGCTTTTTTCTTTTATGTAAAACGTACATACAATGAAATACAGAAATGTAAGTGTACACTTGTATAACCCCAACTGATGTCAAAATACAGAACGTTACCTTCACCCCAGAAAAGTTCTCTCATGCCTCTTCCCAGGCAATCCCCTTCTCCCACATTCCCAGAGGCAATCACTATTTTGATTTTAAAAGTGATTTTAAACAACTCCAAGTAGTCATGCCTTCGCAACTTGTGCATCAGAACATTCTCCACTACATCACATAACTTACACTTGGCTGAACAAAATGATCAGATATGAACCAAATAGATGGAAGGAGCCAAAGAAGAAATCATAAAGTTAAAAGGAAGTGTAGACTCATCTGCTCCAATTACTCAATTTCTTAGGTGAAGGAAACAAAACTTAGAAAGCTTTGGCTGCCTGTACCAGTCATCCAACTACTCAGTAATTTACTGGGTGGGCCTAGTCTAAGGCTTTTAGGCAGCAGCTCTACACTTCATTTTAGGGTGAAGAGAACAAACTTTGGAGATAATGCTGGTTCAGAGGAAGAGCTCAACCATTTACAGGCTATACATCTTAAACAAGTTTTTTGGTTTTGTTTTTTTTAAACTCCTTTGAGTCTCAAGTTTTCTCATCTGCAAAACAAGGAAAAGCTTAATTCATAAAGTTTTATGGATTAAAAGAGATAACATTTGTAAAGTGCCAGGCATATTGTTAAGTGATCAAAGGAAGGAAACACAGGAAGTGGAGGGAAAATTGACAGTACGAAGCACAGTTCAAGAATATGCACTTTCACATATTGCTTCTAAGTCCTTGTGCTACCCCGACATTTGCTCTCATTTTGCATATACATGCAAAGAAAATAACAGCACTGAGGCAAGCCGTTTTTCACATCTAAAAAAAAAAAAACAAAGGCTACTCCTTTTCTGTTTGCGTTTATGACAGAACTGGAGTGGTGGGGGGAGAAAAGCACAGACTTTTGACTTCATAGTGACCATATGTACCTTATATCCTTATCTGTCTTTGTATAAACAGCTCCCTTTTCCTGGACTGATCTTCCTTTTATCCACCAAATGAGGTCCAGTTAAAATCTAACGTGCTTTCCTAATCTACTCAGAACAAATTTAAAGCTCCTTCATCTGTGTTTCCATAATGCTTTAAATAACAGCATTACAGAGCTCCTCATCCCAGCTGGCTGCTTCCATGTGTTTCCCCTACTTGAATGGCAGCGCCTCTGCATCCCAAAGCCTAGCACAGAGCTTAGCACACTGAAACCATCCATAAGTATTTGCTGAATGGATATGCCTGGTTATGGTCAAAGTAGCAAAACAACTAAGTCTGAACACTCACCAAAAAAGGAAAGCAAAGTGCCAGAAAAATGGGGGGCAGGGAGATGATCACAGGGCATATTAAAAGGCATGAAATTTAGAAAAGATTAAAAGCCAATTGTGTGTAAACTTTTGTGTTCTCAAAGAAGTGACTGCCACTAAGCAGCTGAAGTGCCACTGGAATAATTCAGTGTGCTGTGTGTTTTATATACTTATCCCATGCACCACCCACAACAACCCTATCAGGCAGTACTATTACGTTCCTTTTATAGATGAGAATACTGAGACTCAAGGAGGTTAAGCAAATAAGGTCACACAGCTAGTGGCAATGGAGATAAAAAGCAGAGTAGTGATGTTTCATTACAAGTCATTTTCATATTAGGCCTACTTCACACACCGCGTGGGGAGGCTCTGCATTAAAGAAGACCCAAACAGTTGAGGGGCAACCAAATAGTACAAGAGATTCAACAGAGGGAGCAAAAATCAATGGCAGAAAAAAAGGCGTAGACAAAAAACAAACCAAAGCTGTGGTGATAAGAGGCGTGTGACTTCTACGTAGGAGTTATCTTCACAGAACAGTTCGCCGCCCGGAGTCATGAAACATAAGCCAGAGATGGCCCTAGAACACGTAGGAGTGCGAAAGAGTAGCTCTTACTCTCGGCATGGTTTTTTTTCCCTCAAACTAATTGTTCTCAGAAGTGATAATACAACATGGATAAAAATGCTGACCATGGTGTTCATGCTTCAGAAGATGATGAGAGCCTCACCAAGTTGATGAAATGAACTCTTGTCTGCAGGCATCTCTGGCTACATTCTGTAGTTTCTCCTTGAGGAATACCCAGGTTTTGCCTCCCTTGCAAAGATGGATTTATGAAGGAAAGCTTCCTAGAAGCCTCCACCTTGAAGTTTAAAGCCTCAAGTCCCACAGCCCTCTGGCTTACCTCCAACATAGCACTCATTACACTGGCTCACAATTGGCTGTTCATGGATATAGTTCTCACATGTGCTGTGAGAACCTGCAAGGCAGGGTCCCTCAGGACCTAGCACAGGGCAAGTTCAAAAAATATTATGGATGGTAAATGAATAATGTCCTTTGCCTATTTAATATTTGATAGATGGTTATCTGTCAAAAGAGGTAATACAGGATTTAAAGAGGAAGCAATTATAAAAAAGTCATATTATAGAAAAGGTTGGGGATAACTGAGACTTGGCTAATGTTCAAAACAGGTCTTTTTTTTCTGGATTAAAAAGAAATGTATTCAACATAACATACAATGATTGGCGAGTTAAGTCTAATGGAGCTGAGGCTGAAATTCAGTAAAACATTGGGTCTAAAGATTAGGCATGATCCCAATTTAAAACAAAAATTAACCGAACTAGTGAGCTTATATTGTATCTGAAGGTTGCCAAACTCCAAGTGGAAAAAAATGTGACTTTGACTCAACTATGGCATAATACTTCCAAAAACAATGCATTTCATTAACCACCTCTTAAAAGATGGCAAAGACTACATGAAAAGAAAAAAAAAAACAGCCACAGAAAAAAGTGAAGAATAAATATTTACGTGCTATTAAAAAACCAGCGTTCACAAATAATTTTTGCTTTGAGAAAAAGTCCAAAAACAGAACAGAAAACAAGCAAAAATAAAATGTAATATGGCCATGCAACATACGAAACATTCATGACACATGCAATTTCTTGTTAAAAGTATTACTTTTGTTTTGATCTGCACCATCCAAGGGTACGGGACTATGCAGCCATTTTTTAATTGTTGCTTTTTCTAAATATGAGGGAAAAACTCTTTAGTTGGAAAAATATGCGTCATATTTCAAATAACTTACCCAGTAAAAAAAGACATACCAAATTTTTTTTTTTAATCTTGGGGCATTTAAGTATTCTCTTCCTTCCAGATTCATGTTCTTAGCTTCAAAGACTGCTAATAAGATAGGCAGGAGGCCAAGCTGACAAATCACAGGATTTACAGGACTAACAATCTTCTCCAAGATCAAGCTCTGGAGCAGGGGTCTAGCATCCGTGGCCTGTTAGGAACTGGGCCTCACAGCAGCGGGTGAGCGGTGGGCAAGTGAGCAAAGCTTCATCTGCTGCTCCCCATCTCTGGCATTACTGCCTGAATCATCTCCCTCCCCCAACCCCAAGGTCCGTGGAAAAATTGTCTTCCAGGAAACCAGCCCCTGGTGCCACAAAGATTGGGGACTGCTGCTCTAGAGCACGTGCTGCCCATCCATGACAAGAACCACATCCCATCCTCTAAAACTAAAACAGCTTTGAGTCACCAAATCCCATCATAAGCTCTTTCCAAGACAGGGCAAGAGACAGGTTTAGGAATTTTCTCCCCATCTTCACTCCCATTCCTCAATGCCTCAGTGAAAGTATCCATGGATGGTTGGTGGATTTGCCAAATTTCTATTTCCTCAGGCAAACTGACAGCATGATAGGAGGTTTAATTAAAATAAAAACAAACACAAAACCAAAAGTAGCCTATAAACACATCTCTTTGCATCTGGAGACACTTCAGTTTACTGCATCATACTTCCTGCCCCCAAATATTACTAAAGGTGGAGAATATCAACTTGTTCTGTGCCAAATCTATACTATACTGATTTTAATCTACTCTGATTTTAGATTTTAAAAAATTATCTTTAAATTCTAAGTTGGTTAGTCAATTCATCAACTAATTTCTCTACTTTTCTGCTTAAATTCATTTATTCTTTGAACAACAACTCATTCAACACCTATCATGTGCTACAACTGAGGAGGTGGTACAGTTGGAGAATGCAAGACATGAATGAGACATGATCCCTGATTCTAAAATACTAGCAACTTAGTGGGTTCGGGGAGGAAGAAGGGAGAGGCGGTTTCTTAAAAATTTATATAGTACACTGTATGATTATAGATGTATTACAAACTCAGAAAGGAGCCAATATGGAAGATTCCTGAGAAGTTACACTGGAGTCTGGTCTTAAAAGGATGAGTAGGTATGAGGGGTAGGGGGCAGACGGGTATGCAAAGCAGCATACTTAATAAACCTGTCCTTTATCACATGGTTTTACTTTAAATAAAAGTATTACAGATCCATTAATACAAAAAGGAAATCAAAATTGTCACTAGTTAACAGCTTAACAGTGGTTCGTATAATTTAAGCTAGAGGAACCCTACAATCTACTAGCAAACCATACAGTTTTGTACCATGTGCTTTTGCTTTCACTCTAATCTTTTGATTTGCCTGCTAATAAAAGAAACTCAAAAGCCATTTATATCCTTTCTTGGAACAATGCTTGTTCTTACACTGCACTAACCAATGACTTAGAAATAATTAGCCAGTCCAACTGCAATCTGCCACCGTATCATCATGAAAGGAGGCTTAAGAATGCCCTAGGTTAACACAAAGGTCAGTAAACAAAGACTTGGTCAACCTGGCACAGATATACCACACCCTATGAGCTCAAAGCCTTAATGGTATCAAGCATAAAGCATGGTTGATTCAATGGGAGGGGCTAGGAAAAAAAAGAAAAACACAACTGATCACAAGCATTGTGTTTGTAAGGCACCTAAATGCTCAAGTTCGCTGGCCCAGAAAGATGCTGATACATACGTGGTTGGAAAATTTGGCTAATCTGATGAAAGGTGAAAAGAATGCCATGTTAAATTGCTGATAATAGACCACCCATTTTGATCAAGTTACTATTGATGTGAAAATGCCGTAAAGTTAAAATTTAAGATATGTTTCCATATCAAAGTACACATAAGTAACAAATCTCCCATTTTTATGGAGAGTATTATGAAGATCATTTACAACGCACACTATATGACAGCCTGAGTGAAAAAAATCTAAAACAGAAAAATTAAAGTAGGATTACTTATATTATGTGACTTCTTTATTCTAAAGATTCCTTTGCCAGGTTCTTTTAAATAGTAATCTCCCCCGCATTTAATATATTATATTAGGATACAGCCAATTTTTTAGAGCACATATTTTACATAAAGCAAGCACTATCTGTACTTTATATTCATGAATTCACATATATGATACCTAAGCTCTGACAAAAAAGAAAATAAAGACCTCCTGCAAAATGTTTGAACTAAGAGGTTTAATCCTAGTGTAGGAGTTTCGCAATGAAACATGTATCTTTGGACAGTGTGTAAGTAACTTCCTCAAAATATTGAGAGAAAAGGGAAAAACAAAACCTTATGAGAACTGCTCTTGAGCCTTTGAGAAGGGAGGTGACTGGAGCAGTATAAAAACTGGGTGGAAGAGGAAAAAGGAGGAGCTAAGACAGTAGATGAAGAGACAACTACGGAGCCAAGAGATAAGGAGGATCATGTAACTGTCGCAACAGTCTGAGGCCGGCACACCCACATGGAGCTATGCGGCTTATTTCAAGGGGGTGGAACACTGAGCAAGTGAACAATTTTGGTTTTGTTTAACTGAAAGGTTGAGCAATCCTACAAATGGGAGAAGTTAAAAGGGGTGTTTTTCTAATATAGAAAAAGGTAGGATATAATAAATGGTTATCATTTTTAAAACTATTAAAAGAAAAAGAGAAGTAACTACCTTATATATGAAAATGAAAAATTGAGACCTTTGAGGAAAAACACTATAAAGTCCATGTAAATCCAGGGCCACGTCATTTATTGATTGTCACGATAAAGCTTTTTATCCTGTGGACTACACCATCCTTCCGACAACAAGATGCCGGCAAAGTATACTGATGAGAATTTGGGGGGATGTGGATCAGTGTAGTTTTTCTTCAATCCAACTTTTGATTTGGCAGCTTACAGAAACAATTCTCAATGGCTGAGTTTTAAAAACTTACTCCAAGATAAGCAGGACTGTGACTCCAGTGGGCTATTTCCAAGTTGCCAAGCCATTAATCTAAAACAGCTCTCAAGTCCTTTAAACTGATTCCTGCTGGTCCAATATAATAAATGACATGATGTTTTAAATAAAAAGGGGAGAGGGAGGGGAAGAAGAAGGTTCAAACAGTACCTTTGGAGTTGCTGTTAAGTTAAAAAAAAAAAAACCTCGAAGTGGGAAGCAATAAGATAATACACATTTACTACTATATTTTTCAATCATGTGGCTACAAATTACAGAACGGATTTTGGATAGGCCTTCTACCACAAGCAAATTACTTTCTTCAATTTAAAGTTTAACAGCTATTTATTACATTTGCTACACTCTCAGAAATGAAAGCTGAAAACAACCCCCCCATAAGAGATATTTCAAGCTATTTGCAGATGATTTACTCCATTAATGACATCTCTTCATTCGTCTAGGCATTAATGAATACCTTCCTACAGGAATCGGAAAAGGGATACTGTATAGTCAAGTGTTTGCCTTTGTCATGACACAAAAGATGTACCTGATAAACCAGTTAAGCCATCAGTGCACCTAGACCAGTGTTTTTAGTACAGTCAGAACAGAGCTACCAGCTGCAGCTTTAGCATTCTGACTCGGTTGAACAACAAAAATTTGTAGATAGGGCTCAAAGGAGCAAACCTCTCTCAATATAAAGTCATTACATAGATCATACCACCACTATTAAGAAATACTCATGGAAATATACTTTTATTTCAATAATTTCAAAAAAACTAGACATTTAATTACATCACAAAGCAATACAAACAGCTTAAAACTTATGAAAGAATTCCTAATCATAGTCAATCAATTTACCAGGGTAAATTGGATCAAAGGGAAAAAGTAGAAGTTGCCTAGTCTTCTGAAAATGGTGTTATGAAGAAAAAACTGCTAAATTAGAAATCAGGTTTTCTTCAAGTCACAACTTACAGGGGTAGACAGAAAGAGAGTTCTTTCCAGAAAGTAGGGAGTTGTTATTAGACCGCCCTGCCACCACCCTCCCCTCAGAAGTCAGAATCCTGAAGGGTAATACCCTCAGTTAAAAGGTAGACCAAAACAACAACAACAGCAACAAAAAACAATCTGTCCACAAACAGAGGGAATTTAAAACACAAACACACACACACACACACACACACACACACACACACACAAAACCACCAAAAAGCCTTATCTGTCTTCTCCAGAGCACTGAGTGGGAAAAGAAAAACCTCTCCTGAGAATCTGTAACAACAGATCTATCCTCCCAAGAACTCGGGATTTGAATTTACACACCATCACGGGCCACAAAACCCCACGCCAAGAGAATAACCTGAAATGGTCTTACACCCCAACCAGACACCTGGCGAAAAGGAAACAGATATATTTGGAGAAAGGTGCTCTCAAAAGTGGGCCACCTAAGGATTCCCACAGATAAAATCCTGCCAAGTTCAAAATTCAGAATTACAAAGCACATGCGTAAACGAACCACATTAAACAAAAGTCAGCAGAAACAGAATAGAATTTGACACCTCCCCCATGCCCAGAACTGCAGACAATAGAATACTGAGACATAGACTGTAAAATGAGTATTTTTACCATGTTCAAAATCCTTAAAGATAGAATTAGAAGCAGGAGAAAGAAACAAGTTGTTATAAAGACCAATAGATTTGAAAAACTACTGAATAATTGAAAAAAACGTAATGAATGGAATAAACAGTAGACTAGACCCAAGTGGAAAGAGAATAAGCTGGAATACAGATTTGAAAAAACTAGCCAGACTGAAGCACAGAGAAACGGAATATGTAAAAGAGAGGCTAAGAAACATAGAAAATAAAGAAGTCCAACGTACTGGAATTCCTAAAGAGGAAATAGGACAGAGGTCATGTTCGAGGAGATCATGCCTAGAAGTTTTCCACAGCTGTCCAGAGACAAATCATCTGAAGGACTGACAATTAGATTTGCAGTGGATGTCAAAAGAAAAAATAAATATATGTCATGAGACAGAAATAATATTTACAAAGCGCTGAGAGAAGATAACTGTCAGTCTAGAACTGCATATCGAACAAAACTATCAAGAGTAAGTAAAATAAAACACTGTCTCACTAAAGTGTTCGATAAGCTCATTAAAGGAACTTTCAAAGGATTAATTTCAGAAAGAAATTAAAACTGGAAGGAAGAGCTGAGATGGAAGAAGGAGTGAGGGAAGAAACTGGTAAACAAGTGAGTAATTTCAAAAATGTTATATAAAACAATTCCAACAACAAATGTAGGGGGTTAAAAACAAGAACTAAAACCCCATCACATAAGATTGGAATGGAGAATAAGATTTAAACTGTTTTAAGATCCTTATATTGGTCAGAAGGGGAGAGCTATTACCTTTGTCTAGAATATTTTCAAAACCACTAAAACCAGTACTAATAAAACATGACACCCTAATTCTGCCTATTAGTAAAAGATCTGAACAGGCACTTCACAAAAGAGAGTATCTAAATGACCAATAAATACATAAAGAAGTGCCCAACATCATTAGTCATCAGGGAAATACAAATTAGAATCATAATGAGATTACTGCTATCTACCAATAAGGTTAAAATGAAAACAAACACAATAGGCTGTTAATATCAAGTATTGGCAAGGATGTGGAGCATCTGGGACTCCTGAACACTACAAGTCCTTGTGCAATTAGTACAGATATTTTAGAAAATTGTTTGGCATTATCTACAAAAGCTGGACACACACCTGCCCTGTAATCCAGCCACTCCTCTCCCAGGAACAGATTCAACAGAAAAACATACATAGAAACACCAAAAACAACACAAAAATGTTCATGGCAGAATTGTTTTTAATAGCTAAAAACTGGAAGCAGTCTGAATGGCCATCAACAAAATGGGTAGATTATTGTATGTTCATGTAATGGAATACACACAATGAGAATGAACTATTGTTACATGCAACAACATGGGGAAAAAAATGTTGAGCAAAAGAAGCCAGATACAAAAGAGTAGACAGTGATTCCATTTATACAAAACTCAGAAGGAAGCAACGCTAAGCTATGGTACGTCAGGATTACAGCTACCTTGCAGGGAGGAGGAAACGCCTGAGAAGGCATATCAGGGTGTTTGTTCCTGGTGTTCCGTTTCTTGATCTAAGTGAGGTTACACAGGGTTCACTCTGTGTATATTCACCAAGCTGTAGTATCTTATGATTTGTGCATTTTTCTATGTTATGTTTAACTTATACTTGAAAAAATTAAAACAATTTAAAAGAGAGAAAAGCCTCTTCTCTGTAGCAAAAAAAGCATATACAAATATTGAATCATTATGCTGTATACCTAAAACACAGTTTAATTATATCTCAATAAAATATATCTCAATTATAGAATATCTCAATTATATCTCAATAAAATAAATAAATATATATATTTTAAAAAAGCAAACAGTTAATCCTTCATTAATCCAGTCTATTTGCTATGGTAGATCTCCATACAAATGGATATTCCTCATTTCTCTACAAGCACCTGGATTTCATCTGTGTATTACAGCAACTATGTGCATCACAGGAAGTTTACTCTGTGTGAAGTATAGCACCAATTTGCTTCATTCCTTATAAAAATACTTCTTGAAGATGCTCTCATTCTGTGTTCCCAAAGGAAGGCTTAACTCCAGTCAATTCTCTCACTTAGACTTCCCCAAGGCCAACTAGCAGTAAGAGAAAAAGAAGACAATCCTTTTCTGCAATGTCCTACTCCAATAAAAGTGAGTGTCACTGAATAAGTCAATCCATTAGCCCCTACCGCCAGTCCACTACCTACACTGTCAGGAGGCCATCAGCCTTACCTGTGTCTACTTTGGCTGTAGTTTGTGGCTCTGCTGGATGGGCCTAACCATCTGGAACACTGTGGCTTCCTCCTTCTAAATCAAAAAGCTCAACTGGCTTACCTTCTTTTCATCTTTCATATGATATAGTGGGTGTTTGGAGAAATAGCCGTTAACATAATGAGAGAGACAGCCGCACTTTGTTCTAGCAGAGAACTCATGCTCCAAAAATGTAAAATACACCTGAAGGGACCTTTAAGGTCATCTAGTCCAATTCTCTCTTTTCACCTGTGAGAATTCAGGGCCCTAAGGCTGCTACCTAAGGTCACACAGAGTACTCATCTCCTGACTTCAGGCCAGTACTCTTTCCACTCTTACCATAAAAGTTAAAGTTGCCATTAAGGAAAGAATGCTCAAATTGGAATCCTCTTTCCTATGGAACTTGTTGATTGTCATTCTGCTGAATCATCAATGAACCATTCCATCCCAACTGAGATGAGATACTGAAAAACATTTCCAAGCTATCTGTTTAATGTCAAAAAATGAATTTGCACTGTTGAGAGCAACTTATCAGTGTAACAGACATTAGAATATGAATCCCAAAGAAGGAAGGGGCTCTGGGTAATTAGCATTGTTCCAGTGGCAATCAAAGATTTTTAGGATGGTAAGATGAAAGGTGTAATATCCTGAGGTTGTTCTGAGGCTTTAAGAGAGAATAAAGTGGTAGAATAGTTACAATACAGAGCAAGTATTTAGTTCTTTGTAAAGGAATTATCTGGTTTATAAAAGAAATAGAATGGCTTCAATTATAGCATGAAAACTTCTAAATGTTCTTGGGACCTTCTTTAAAAAATTTATTCAGAAGGGGTTTCTCCTTGTCATTCAGTCTTTGCAGCACACATATTCCATATTTAATTCACTCTCTGCCTCTAACCCAGTATTTTACTAATGTTCACATTCTAATCTGGGCATATATCCAACCCCTTGCTCCATGCAACACTGGAATAAACTTTAATATATTAGGAAATTAGAAAAATGAACGGGAGGGAAAGCAAATATATTTTCACACAAAGTACAGGATACAGCTGTGATCTGTCAAGCTTACGGGACTATCTCCTTAGCTAACAGTAAAGTTATAGGACTCTCCTTAGCTGAACAGGAAGTAGCAATCTAAAAAGTTTAAATATTCCCAAGCCCCAATTCTATTCCCTTCCCTTCACATATTCAGCACACACTCACCCTTTGACCAGGCCTGTGTTGAACACATCCATTCAAATAGCCTTGATGAAGTGTCAGTAGTCTACGGATGACAAGTATTTTTGAGAGTCCACAAGAATAACCTTTAACCATGACGTCCCCAAATAAAAAACCTATGTTGGTTGTACTCCTCTGAGGAAAGAGGTTGTAGTAAGAATGACAAAACCAGCCTTGGCTCTTAAGAAATTCATATTTGTATGAATGATCTTTAGTTTCCCATTTCTGAAAGTTGTTTCCATGGCATCAAAATATAACTTAAAAAAATAGAATTTCCTTTCATATCCTTTGCAGGACACTATGTAAGCTCACAAACAAGACACCTAACCCAGGTCCAGGGCAACAGAGGTGGAAAGGGAGCATTTCATAGTGGAGCTAACATGTGATTATAATATATACAATGTTTATGAGACTTACAAATTATATATATTTGATTTATAAATTATAATTTAAAAGGATAAGAGTTAGCCAAGCAAAGAAGCAGTGAGAGAGTGTTCTAGGCACTAGCAGCAGCAAGAGCAAAAGCAACGGTATATCTGGGACCAATGATAATTTAGCAGTAGTACAGCAAATCCTTCCTATAGCTCCACTTGATTTTTTTTTAGTTAATTTTTATTGGAGTATAGTTGCTTTACAATGTTGTGTTAGTTTCTACTGTACAGTAAAATGAAATAGCCATACATATACATATATCCCCTCCCTTTTGGACTTCCTTCCCATTCAGGTCACCACAGTGCATTAAGTAGAGTTCCCTGTGCTATACAGTATGCTCTCATTAGTTATCTATTTTATACATAGCTGCACTTTAGAATGGGTTTGATGCTGAAAAAGTCAGTTAGCTGGATACTTGGATGCTGATTAGAGGTGCTCAGGTGAATCAACAGGAGATCATATTCCAAATGGTAATTCTGCGTATATAAATAAGACAGGCTCAAAACAAAGGAAACAGGGATATGCTCAAATGGGTGTGCTTAGAGAAGGGAGGAAGCGGTGAGCATTTTAACCAAGAAAACACTATAGAATTACTTTCAAAAGAATACCCCTTTTAGTTGCTTGATTTTCCCAGCTTACCTTTTAAATCAACAGGAGGAGAGCACACCAGTGTTGCCACAATCCTTACAAAGTGTTATCACCATGGGTCTGACACACAAAAACAGAGCTCACTCTCAAACAGGAAGTCAAACAGGAAGTCACCACCTTGTCAATTAGATGGTACACATTAGAAATGAAAAGATCAGCTGTATGGAAAAAGCAATAAAAAAAACATGTGGAATGGAGAGAAGGAACTCTTTCTGAGATTTTGCCCTCTGCCACCACAGGCTCCACAATTTATGAACAGCTGGGAAATTTCCTTTTCACAGGAAAAGGATGACTTCTTAGTTCACATTAAAGTGGAAATGACAAACACTGACTGTATCACACAGAAAAAAAGGTGTTTCCTGAAGAAAGGAGACAGAGCACAGCCTTTATTAAAACACACACATGCATGCACACACACACACACACACACGAGAAGCAAAATACATGAATACAGCAAGCAGAAAAAAATCTTTTTCAAGAGATAAAGGAGAAAACAACTAAACCATGGAAATGTTTCACATGGTAGGAGTTAGCCTTAGTGGGATAATCATTTTGCCCCAGTGGGTTATCTCAAGTGCAAATAGGCTTAAGGGGAATGATAAGAACCTATTTGCACTTTATATTCATGCAAGGATTTTTATATATATTAAAAAAAATAAATGTCTAGTTTCAGTTTTTCTTCCACACACACACACAAAAAGGATCCATGTTTTATCACTAACTTATCACAAGTTCTTATAGTTCAGATTATTTCAAAGAATTGATGCTTAAATGGTTTGTTCTTTAAATAAATTACACTAATTCTTAAGCATATTCTTTCATTCAGCAAAAAGTATTCTCTGAGTGCCTACCCTGCACTAGATACCAGTTTACATGTTTGAGACACAGTGGAGTACAAGCTTCCTGCCCTCTCTGAACTTAAACTAGTCACAACTGTGAAGGATATATTTTAAAAATTGCTTTGTCTAGTTTTGTTGTACTGAATAGTAGCAGTGATTTTTAAACTTTACTGCAAAACAGAATCACATGAGGAGATTTTAAAAATCCCAGGCTGCATCCCATTCCATTTAAATCAGAATCTTGGGGATGAGACCCAAACATCAGTATTTTTTTAAGCTTCCTAGATGACTTCAAAGAAAAGTCATATTTGAGTACCAGTGAACTGGCACATCAGTTCTCATTGAAGAAATGAAGATAAAAATAAAGAATCCCTAGAAATAGATTCCTCTATGTTCTTCTCCCAATCCTACCAACTCAAAGTAAGAAGATTCATTGGGCGTACAGGACAATTTTCTTAGTGGGGAGGTGAGATTTACTTGCTATCCACATCAGCAACTCCCCCACCCCTCACCCTAGTCAAAATACAATTCCTGTTGGGGGGGCTACCAAGCTTGCCTTTTCTGCCTTCTGCTAGGACATCTGGGATAAGTGGGGACAAAAGAGTCATCTTGGAATATGCTGACACACATGAAGCATATAGAGGTGCTTCTATAATATGACAATCATAGTATAAGAACTTAATTGTTTAAAAAATTCTGCTTATTGGATCATTGTCTTAAATCTTAGGATCAAAAAGTCACACTGAGGTTCAAATTAGCAAGAAGGGGTTAGGCACCATTAACTCAAGTATATGTTTGATAAAACAAAATAATCCAAAATCAAGATGTTTTGGTTCTCAATGGGAAGAATACAGGTAAAATCATTAGGAAATGCCCAAATCCAAAGGTAGGTATTATTAATAATGTTGTGGAACTAAAGGGAACAAAAGACAGACAAAATTAAAGTCCTTTATAGAGCAAAATATAGTCCCTTTTTCATATTTCTATATGTTTATTTAAAAAGCAATTTAAATTAACTAGTAAGAGCAAAATGGAACTAAATTTTTCACCATGAAAGGACATTCCCTGCACTTAAATATCTCATAAAAGCTGATTTATAAAATTCTGAAGAGTTCCCATTCTAGACCTGCACAGATCTTTCTAGAGAATATACTTGATGATATCTTAAAAGTTCCATCTAGAAAGTCTGTCATTACCTAGTTTACAAACCCTTGTGCTCCTCCAGTTCACTATATCCATCAGACTTTACAGCCAAATCCTTCAGGCATGTCACTGATCCCTTCCTGGTTGTTTTCATTTCACGTGTGAGTCACAAGCATTTCTCAATATTTTTACCATGTGTTGTAATATCCACCACACTCAGTTTTTAGTATACATCTTTTCTCTTCGAAGTAAATATTCTAAATGCTTTAAGCATGTCCCATTAGTATGTCCCAAGAATGTACCTGGTAATAGTCCATGATTTAAAAATAGCTATTGGAAAAGTAACATCATACACAGACACCACAAAAATCACCATTTCTAAGATGGTAGAACCATTCATTATAGTATATTGCCTGTTAACCAAACAATACATTTAATCTCTTTTGACATGTTTATGTACAAAGTTCAACCGACATTACAGAGAATACATTCGAAGTTGAAGACATCTTTCTTTAATCTGTGAGTAGAGAGATAAAGAGATCTAGTGGCAAAAAACAAAGACACCTTTTGGTTAAGTAAAAATGCTTTCCCACATCTTTTCAAAGGAAGAAGTTTCCAGAGCAAGCTATTAGGGAAAATTACTGGCAATTATTTTTGGCTACATAACAACAATGTAATACACAGAGAAAGGTTAGTTGTCACATAATAACCAATTAGAAAAGTGTTGGGTGGGATGGGGTAGTGAAGGGGAGAGCTAGGGGTGTAAGGGAAGAATATGCAAGTATCACAGATTTCTTAAGAGTCTGTGTCACTGTCTACCCTCACCCCACCTCTTATCAATAAAGGCATCAAAGGATTTTGCCACCAAAGAAACTCTTGAGGAAATCATTGGAAATAACCTATTAACCACTGTTAATAACCTAGTGTTTCCTTATAACACTGACCACAGGAATCCAAACAACTTTCTAATAAAGACATGGGTCTGGAAAGAACCAAAATAATCTGATTATAATTCTATCTTCCCATTAGTATCGCCACTGTCCAAACAGTCCTTTTGGAAGCTGAAGAAAACCAATCAAGAGTTCTCCATTTGTTCTAGATACATGATGAGGGTACCTCTGAGGAAGGTGAGCTATAAAGTAACTTCATCAAGTTTCACTTGGGAGGGGTTGGAGGGTTAGATTTTAAATTTATGCCAGTGTTTTAAATTCAATACTTTTGTGAATCTATTCAGTGTTGACTGGATGAAAAATCTGATTTGTCCATTTCCCATTGCCTCTGTTAACCCTTGGTCAGAACAAATTAACACCCTAAACCACAAAGTGCATTTTTCACTTTCTGTACCAAATCCTGGAATTATTTTGCAAAAAATTATATTTCTTCCCAAAGCATAAGGAAAGATATTCTCCTACTTCTAAAAATTGTATCTACTATTGTTTGTGAAGGGGGGAAAAATCCTCAACTTCAGCTGGGCTGTAACCTTCAAAATAATTTTAATTCCCAATATAAAAGGAGGTCAAGACTAATTTTTTTTTTTTTTTTTTTCGGTACGCGGGCCTCTCACTGTTGTTGCCTCTCCCGTTGCGGAGCACAGGCTCCGGACGCGCAGGCCCAGCGGCCATGGCCCACGGGCCCAGCTGCTCCGCGGCATGCGGGATCCTCCTGGACCAGGACACGAACCCGCGTCCCCCGCATCGGTAGGCGGGCTCTCAACCACTGCGCCACCAGGGAAGCCCCCGAGACTAATTTTTTTAAACCTTGCTAGGTCTCACCTGTACTTTCCTGCTTTTTATAAGTATTACTGTTTGTGCCTGAAATTGATCATTAAAGGAAACAGCTGATTAGAAAACATACCATTCAATCCAGGAACAGAAAGTTTGGAAATGCAAAATGGAAGCCACTCTGGTATGCAATTTATTCATGGAACTAATTATTTGAGGCTCATCAGAACCCTTTTGAATTATGTCAGCTCAAGGATTAAGGCTTTCCCTCCAGGTCTAAGCCTTGGAACAGAGGGAGGGTGACAGTTATGCAGCTAGTCATCTCATTAAGAACATTTGGGGTTGTGATGTGATTTTTGGATTAATGTCTTTGTTGATGTATAAAAACCTGTTTGCAATTCAACAGCCTTCCGGTCATAAGCTCGTATGCTACCACAGGCACTATAATAGTCTGCATGTTTAGCTAGGCCAAAAGATTTCTTAGTGGTTGGCTTGGATTTACAATAAGTGTTCCATTTTACCATTACTGTCTAATTCCATTAAGAAAATTGGTATGATGAGCTTTTATGTCATCTAATAAAACATACTGTGCAAAGAAAGTCTAGATTGCAAAAAGATTACATAGCCCCTTTTATGTATAGTGCCTTCTAGTTTACAATACACTTTCACATCTATGGTTTCATTTTATGCTCAAAACAACTCTAAAATTATACCTCCATTACACAGATGAAAATCTATCAAGGACACAGAGTTAATAAATAGCATGATTAGGACTGGAATCCAAGTCTTCTGATGCCTGCCTCTTTATTCTTAGGCATACTTTAGAAACTTAAACTTTCAGCATATCAGTTTTTTAAATTAAGGTTTCCTTAGACTTACAATATGAAAAATCAAGTAAAAATAATAAGTTATTAACATTGTAAATATTTATAAAGACTTGAACCTTAGATAATCCCATCACCCCAATAATTTATATTGTGAAATTTTTTCAGTTTTGTTTTATTGTGATAAAATACACGTAACATATAATTAATCCTCCTAACCATTTTTAAGTGTACAGTTCACTGGTATTAAATACATTCATAATGTTATGCAACCATCACTACCATCCATCTCCATAGCTCTTTTTGTCTTATAAAACTGAAACTCTATCCCAATTAAGAAATAACTTCTCGAGCTTCCCTGGTGGCGCAGTGGTTGAGAGTCCGCCTGCCGATGCAGGGGACACAGGTTCGTGCCCCGGTCCGGGAAGATCTCACATGCCGCGGAGCGGCTGGGCCCGTGAGCCATGGCCGCTGGGGCTGCGCGTCCGGAGCCTGTGCTCCGCAACGGGAGAGGCCACAGCAGTGAGAGGCCCTCGTACCGCAAAAAAAAAAAACAAAAAAAAAAAACTTCTCATTTCCCCTCCCCAACCCCTGGTAACCACCATTCTATTTTCTGTCACTTCAAGTGAAAATTGTAGAATCTCATATAAGTGGCGTCATAGAGTACTGGCCTTTTTTTGACTGGCTTATTTCACTTAGCATAATGTCCTTAAGGTTCATCCATGTTATAACATATGTCAGAATTTTCTTCCTTTTAAAGGGTGAATAATATTCTATTGTAAGAATATGCCATATTATGTTTATCCATTCATCCACTGATGGACACTTAGGGGCAAACCAGATTTTTGATTGACTCTGCCAAATATGGAACACTGTACTCAGCACTTAGCCCAAAAAACATGTATTTTAAAGCAAGTAACGTTCAGGAAGTACCACATGTAGTATCTCTGAAATTAAGGGTAAGAGTGATAAGCAGCTGAGTGGTCTATGTAAAGACACTGATTTATCACTATTTTCTACATCCACACAATGCCAAAATAATTCAGAACACTTGGGCAAGAAGTTCAACAGTTCAATCAAATACTGTGAATACATCTGCCTGGATGTTTTTATCACTACAGCTTTCTCCTGTTTCTTGTCTTTCTGGTATTTTTTCCAGTTTGACATCATGTCAATCAAGGAAGATTTCAGCAGCATTTTAACAATTAATACTATTGGGAACTCACTAGATGCTAAGCACTTTACTTGAATTTCATTAAAGAATGAGAAAATTAGCTCCTAAAGACTGGCTTTCTTCAAAGTTTTGTCACAAGTTGGGTGGCAGTTCCAGAATATGAATCTAGGACCTCTAACTCTAAATCCAGTGCTCCATCCATTACACACAAATAATATTAGCATTATCTGATAGTACTAAAATATTTTGTGACTAAGAGTTACAGCTCTTACATTTTATACTACATTCTTGAGTTCTGAAAATGTATTATTATAAAAACCATACTCATATTTACATACCATTCCCCAGAAATAAATTTAATCACAGTTTCTGAGGTTTCCTTTCATACGTTTTCTCAGCATATAGAAACAGAAACATTCTTGTTCACACTTTTTTTAAAGAAAACCTCATATTATATTGTATATTCTGTTCTACACCTTAGTTTTTAAATGAATAAATATGTAATGGACATTATATTCTAAATCAGTATAAACAGAATGATGCCATTCTTTAATAGTTACGGTGAATGATTATGCCATCGTCATCCCCCATTTTCAGGTTTTTTGTTTTTGTTTTTTTAATCATAACCAACTCTGCAGTAACAGACATCCTTGTACATATAACTTTGCACACGTTTTGGAAGTAAAATGTAAGGTAAATTCCTAGAAATGTCATTGATGGGTCAAGGGTTAGGGACGTTTAACCTCTGATAAATATTGACAAATAACCTTTCATGAAATTTGGACTTATTAACAGTCTCATCACCACTGTAGACATTAGAATTAAAGTTTCACTTATAATTTCTGTTCCAGGGGAATCTTACTCATTTCTTTACTCAGTGAAAACATTAATGCTCAAGGAAAAGGAATCAGTGGTTCTATTAACTTTCCTGCAAGATTAGACTACTAATTATCAGTGAAGGTTCCATTTACTGTTTTTAAGTTAAAAAAAAATCAAGCTAAAAAAACAAATAATTCAAGTACATTCTGTGATATAAACTTTGCTACTTTAAATTTATAGAAAAAGAATAGTCTTGGTATTAGAGCATAGCACTTGATTCTAATAGAGTATTACTAGAAATGCTGACATAAAATACATCTAAACACCCAACAGTGACCTTGTAAAATCCAGATAGACATTTTCTAAAAGTAATAACCAAAAAGATAATATATGAAGGAGTGCTCACTGAAAAGTGAAAAGCTTTCATATACCATATTATTTGCCATAAAAAAGAAATATTCACATTAAGTCCAAACAGAAACTGGCATTATTTAAATTCACCTACCTTAAAGGGAATCTAAAAGCATCCTTTTTATTACTATTGAAATAAATGGGAAAATGTAGAAAGATGACTAACGGTAAATTGTTGAGTTTAGTTTTCCCTCTTCTGCTATGATCTTATGCTCTCAGCCATCTGGATTGTATTTACTGTCCTATTGGGAAGCTATATTTGCTCACTAACAAAAGTAAAAGCTCTATCTTTCCTATTGTGTTTGCATAGTTATTCCCATATGCCAGGCCAGGTATTCTGCCCACCTCAGAATGGATTCTTTAAGGCCTCATGATTATTTATTAATGCAACAGAATATGCTATACTTCCTTACAATATTGTTGTTTCTGCACTACAGTTGAACAACGGTTTCTCTAAGCTGTAAGGAAATTCCTTTGTCCTACTCCACCTTCTCCAGCAACCCTGTCACTGTAAGGGCCTTAGTGCCTGTGATAGTTAATTTTATGTGTCAGCTTGACTGGCCACAGATGTCCAGATTAAATGTTATTTCTGGGTGTGCCTGTGAGGGTGTTTCTGGATGAGATTAGTATTTTAATCGGTGGATTTAGTAGACTGCCCTCCCCAATGTGGATGGGCATCATCCAATCCTGTGAAGGCCTGAATAGAACCAAAGGTGGAGGAAGGAGGAACTCGCTTCTCTTTCTGCCTTACTGTTTGAGCTGGGACATCTCATCTCACCTCCTGCTCTCAGACTGAGATTTACAGCATGGGCTACCCTGAGAATTTTAAAATTAAAAATTAACTTATTTTTAAAATAACTATACTTCAAGAGCACTGCTCCTGCCATAAAATTCCATTCCCCAACACCCCTCTGTCTGTTCTCTGTATTTATGACTCTGTTTCTGTTTTATCTTTGTTCATTTGTTTTGTTTTTTAGAGTCCACATATAAGTGAAATCATTGGTATTTGTCTTTCTCTGTTTGACTTATTTCACTTAGCATAATACCCTCTAGGTCCAACCATGTTGCTACAAAGGCAAGATTTCATTCATTTTTATGGCTGAGTAATATTCCATTATATAAACATTATATACGTGTGTGTGTGTGTGTGTGTGTGTGTGTGTGTATATATATCAATATACCAATCACATCTTCTTTATCCATTCATCTATTGATGGGCACTTAGGCTTCTTCCATATTGGCTATTGTAAATAATGCTGCAATGAACATAGGGCTGTATATATATTTTGGAATTAGTGTTTTCATTTTCTTTGGGTCTTTACCCAGGATTCCACTGTCTTTAGGATGACAAATACTTCATCTCAGTGGTCATAATTTGTGACCTATGGACAAGCGTTATGGCATATGGTAAATATTACTTCAGAATCATACCAGATCTCAGCAGTGCTTGGATACAAACTCCATAAAACAAATGAAAAAAGGGACACATTATCCTGGATTATGACAGTATTTCAGGTTTTACTCTTCTCCAATTTTAAACCAATATTTTCAAATGAGTATTTTATAATGCTTCATCAAGCATTATATGTATGAAGTTCTGGAAGCACAAACATAAAAATATATGATTCTTACTGTCAAGAAGCCAATGGTCTAATAGGCCAGAAGACACAATAATACAAAATGATAAATTCCCACATAAGGTCTCCCATAGGATATACTCAAACTATGAAGTCTAATTTCTATAACCATAAGTTTCCTTTTTCTACTAAGTATTTAGCAAATTTTCTTATAAAAGATACATAAGAATATGTTCTCTAATTCTCATTCCTTCCAAACCAGAAAAATCAATCCTTCCTTTGAACCACCACAGCTGTTGAGCTGTACCTTCTCACCACTTTGTACTTTATACCATAATTACTTAAGTACACAGCATGTCCTCTCCAAGCGACTTGATATTCCTTGAGGAAAGGATCTATTTCTGATTTATCTTTGTATCCTGTTTAAAATATTTTAAAGAATTAAAATATTTATTGAATGAAGAATTCAGAACCCCATGAAATAATTTGAAAAAAAATCTTAGTTTCAAGGGATTAATGTAGCTTTTAAAATTTCCCCTAGTCTACTCTTGAGAGAATTTATTCAGGGGAAAAATGTGGCTTCCAACGGTGATATTTTTCCCCCCCTCAAAAAAAGGTAGGTTCTTTTCACCCTGTCATTCTTCCCAGGCTATTCATCCTTGGTTGAAACAAAAAAATAAAAAATCAGACTAATTTAACCATAAAAAGAGTAACAGCAAATGGGTAAGTAAAATATCTAAACACACTCAAATATAACTTACACAGTAAAGGTAGAAAGTCATAAGGAAAGACTAGCTATACTTTAATAATAGGGTTGTTAGAAAATACTAAGGTGGGGGATCAATTCCTTTACATGATAATGTTATAGCTTTCTCTGAAAACATTAATTCAGATACAGTTGAAAATAAATCCTCCTTTTTCAAAAATATACATGCACAGATTTGAAAAGTTTCTATTGCATGATTTTAAAATATCAAAAAACTTGATGAATATATTAATCTTATTTTTTTTAGTGCTTAAAGTTATTTCAGGAAAAAAAATTCATCTGGATTTAAAGGCTAAGACAACCTCAAGTAAAGTTACAGTTACTACAAGAGCAGAAAGTGATGTCCACCTGTAAAGAGCAAGCAGATTGACTAAAAACTGAACTGGCCCAACAACCATACAGACCAAGGTCTCTAGCACACAACTGAAGTGCAAACAAAATTACTATGTCCTCCCTAGGCTATTCCACAGCCTGGAAATAAGTTTTTTAAATCAACATTCTTGACCACTGAACCAGGATTAATCATTACTGGCCCAGTGCATGTAATTTGCCGAAAAGCTTAAATACATAATAATTCATGAAAAACAAAATAAAAAGTGACCCATTAAAACTCTGAAGTAAAAAAAAAATGCATTCTACTTTTTTTTCTCAAAGTTTTAATAACTAGTTTAGATCAAAATTAATTTAAATTTTCTTTGGTAGGTATATAATTTTAGACAAAGAACAAAATCAAGTTGTTTTACCATTAGTGGAAACCTTCTTATGAAATAACCGGATGATGGAAATTGTTGAAGAAGTACTTATTTGTAATTACCAGGATAATTAGATTTTCCTGAGTTTAAGACATGAAAAAATTGATGGAAAAAATTACCAGACAAAATAAGTTATGAGTAAGATTATTATTAATATTGTATTACTGTGTTAAATCTAAATTAAAATCCACATTACATGTAATTCCAGAATATTCCCTGACTAATAATAGCATTATTTTAATTGAAATGAATTATTTTTTCTCCTTTTAAAACATGAGGTTTTTCTGTAAAAATATTTGTAGGATTATTTCTCACATAGGATTTCTCTTATAGGATTATTTTATTTATAGGATTTTTTTCTAGTTCACCTAACATATATTCCTAAACACCTCCAAGTCACTTGGGCAAAACCGAATTTGACAAACACATTGCCATGAACAAGCAAAACACTTTTGTACTAGTCAAACCTCCTGAACGCCTGGGCTCTTTGTAACCTTCTGGCTCTGCCTGCCTCCCGAGATGATAATATAGAATGTTAGTATAAACTAACTAATAGTTATTTTAATATAGTTGTGTTTTTAATCACCTTATTCTTCTTAATGTTAATGTGGTTTCTAGTTTGCCCACAGAATAGGCAACTGTTTTCTAATTATGACAAGCTCTGATACAAACAATAATGCCTTTAAGAAACAACGTTGTTCGAAAACTACGACAGAATTCCTTACCTACAATTATCTAATCACAAAGTATATTTTCAAAAAGAATGAGGCCTCCTTTTGCAACATATAAAGTCATAAAATCTTCAAGAAGATTTTTCTAAGATAAGGAATTTAATACAGGGCTCATGGATCCCAAGAGCTTCCATGGATAAACTTCAGAAAAATTAATTTGGATTCTCTCAAATTAAATACAAAATTATATGTGTACTTTTCTGGGGAGAGTCCATAGCTTTCATCAGATTCTCAAAGTAGCCTGTGACCTCTGAAGAGTTTAGGAAGTGATCTAACTAGATTGGGAGTTTTAAGTATGGTTTCTTTGGTACATGCCTATCAGCTGTGAGGTTATCTATCACGAGTAACTTCTTGCTGATTTAAGTACTCAAGTTTGTGAAATATTTGCTTTTTGAAATATATAATGGAGCAGACCTAAAATTATCTTTATATTAACATAACTCTCATTTACTTGCATTTCTTATATGATAGAGAGACTCAGAGCAATGAATTTACCCATAATTCTGAACACACTTGTAGAAATGTGCTGTGCATGTGAACATCCTACGTTACACATAATCCTGCAGAAAAAAGCTTGAGAATATCTGATTTGAAGCAATGTCCTCATTTTATAGATGAAGAAACTTAGGCTCAGAGATTTTAAGTGATTTATTCAAAATCACAGAGGAGTCCTGGTACTTGTACCTATGTAACCTCAAGTAGGGCTGGGATTAGAACGGATCCCTACAATGGTACTTTTTAGTCTGGATTGTAGCTATAAAAAGAATGACTTTAGACCTTGGTATCTGACAAAGTTCCATCCTGGGCATACTTCTTTCACTCTCACCTTCATCTTGGACAACCTCATCTGCCTCCCATGACTTCAACTATCACTCTTCTCTCTCACTCACAAATCTCTATTCCCAGTCCTGTCAAACTCCTTGCTTGCGCTCCAGATCTATGTGTCTAACTGCTCACTTTATATCTCCTACTGCTGTCCAACTCTCAACCTTCACATGTTGAAAAATCAAACTCCTATTTCCCACACATCCTTCTACAGAGACAGAAGAGATCTTTGCCACAGTTTTCTTTCTCTATGCCAGAAACCCCAGAGTTTCTTTAACTGGACCTTTACCTCCTACCTCTGGGTAATAACCAACTCCTTTTGATTTTACCATTTTTCCTCTCAAGGCTTTTCCTCTCTCTCCTTCTCTATCCCTGAGACTGCTGATTTATTTCAGGCACTCGTTCTCTCTCTCCTGGAATACTGTAATAATTTCTTTGCCTTCAAACTTTCATTCCTCAATCTACTTTCAATATTGCTGCCAACATGAGATTTTTTAACCAATCTGACCACATCACTCCTTTTCCCATAAATTCTTCAATGGCTCCCCATTTTCCAAAGAATAAAGTCTAAATTCCTTAACATGGTAAGTAAATTTCTCCATGATATAATCTTTGCTATAAATTACTATCTGCTTTATACTGCAATGAAATAATGAGTACTTAAATTTGCAATTAACTCCTAATTATGGATAACCATTAAAAAATTACTGTAGAAGTATACATATATTAATTGGTTATAGATGTGTGCTATATAATGCTGCCAGTGTGAATTTGTTCAATCATGTTTCAGGTAAGCTGGCCCATTAATCACCTCTCAATCTTGGCAAAAGTGTTACATGATCTATCTTCACTAGGTAGAGAAAAAAGCTATATCACATTTTTCCACTGAGTGTATTCTCATCCAAAGCTCACTCAAACAAGCATCGCTGGCAATGTCTAACATCTCTTTATAAGATAAAGGTTGGAAATCTGTGAAAATATTAACTTCCCTAGTGATTTACCTAAAACCACCATTAGTATTTGTGGTGGGCAGCCTCTAAAATGGCCCCCAATGAGTTCACCCTCCTGGTGTGTAGTATAGTCCACTCTCACACTGTATTATGATTGGCCTGAGAAAGCAATAATAGCATATGACAAGTGATGGTATGCCTGCAAGATTAGGTTATAAAAAGACTGTGGCTTCTATCTTAGATCCTCCCTGCCCCCACTTACACCCCACCCATTCATTCTGGGGGAAGCCAGCTGCCATGTCTTAAGGACACTCAGACAGCCCTGTGGCAAGACTCATGTGGCAAGGAACTGAGGCTCCAGGCTTGAGGAACTCAGGTGTGCCAACAACCAAGTGCATGAGGCTGGAAGGAGATTCTCCAGCCCCAGACAAGCCTTGAGATGGCTGAAGTCCCAGCCAGCAGCCTGACCGCAACCTCAAGAAAGAGCCTGAGACAGAACCACCCAGCTAAGCTGTTCTTGAATTCCTGACCCACAGAAACCATGCAATAATAAATGTCTTGAACTGCTAAGTTTTGAGGCGATTTGTTACATGGCAGTAGGTAACTAATATATAGTATTTTGGGTTTTGCTTATTTTAACATCAGAGAGTGCTCATGTATGCTTTCCTCTTGGAAGCAATGAGGCACACAAATTCTTTACCCATCTCTAATATTTTACCAGAAATTCCTTAAAGCAGCATTTGTCAAACTTGAATAATATACCAACTTTTAAAGGAAAAAACCCAAACACTAAAAAAACAGAACCAAACATGTGACCTTATGATTTTGTCCCATAATGATTAGAAGAATGTATAACTTTCAGCCTCAAAACATACAATAGGGAACATTGAGTAAATCAATATATAAATAACTCTGGCCATATTTTATCTTCTAATAATAACTTTACTAATTTTATTGATTTTATAAAAATGATTCATGCACAATGTTAAAATTAAAAACTACTAAAACATTTCTGAAAAGTTGATAAAAATCACAAATCTAACAACTCAGAGATAAATTACTGTTAACATTTTGGTAAACAGCCTTCAAGCACACATAAGGACATCTATCTCTTCTTATACACATACACATTCATATATTCAGTTTTACATACTATATATGCTACCCTGAAACCTAGCAGTCTCATTTGTTGTGACATTTTTCTAAGCAAATAAAGCTCATCATTGTTAACAGCAGCACTGTATTCCAATGTCATATGTACTTATCAAAAGTTATTTGAGGGCTTCCCTGGTGGCGCAGTGGTTGAGAGGCCGCTTGCCGATGCAGGGGACACGGGTTCGTGCCCCGGTCTGGGAAGATCCCTCATGCCGCAGAGCAGCTAGGCCCGTGAGCCATGGCCGCTGAGCCTGCGCGTCCAGAGCCTGTGCTCCGCAAGGGGAGAGGCCACAACAGTGAGAGGCCCATGTACCGCAAAAGAAAAAAAAAAAGTTATTTGATCAGTTCTTTTCAAACAAATTCAGGTTTTTTTCCAATTTTTCACTATTTTACAGATATAATTTTCATCCGTATGCATACAACTTTTTACATGTTTCGTCTGCTCCTGAATTCTTTGGAGTAGGATTTAGTCAAAGAGCATAAAACATTTTAACACACACACAAACCTTCAGAAAGGGTACATCAAGACCATGTGCTTTTAAAGAGCATCTAGAGTACAGCAGCTATCTTTCACATCTGTTTTAAAACAACACTTAATAATGGGACAGTTTGTAAGGGCTGTATAATATTCCAGTAGTACTTAATGACTAGGGGCAAATGATAAGCAAATGTTTTAATAAACAAGATACAAAATTGTTTTTACACTGCTGTCCCAGGTTTGAACACTAGTTCTTAAAAGCTACTATGGGTTCCTTCATTGTCTCTCTCTTCCCTCACTTACTGGTCAGTTGCAAAAGATCCAAGATCCAGTGTGGGATCCAAAGGCCCTGAGGGATGGAGCCACTGTTTGGATGGGCCTGGATCTCAGAACCACCCCTCTCCCCATTTACATTGAACTACACATAGTGAAAAGTAAACCACTGCATTAAGTCACTGAATTTTGGAGATGTTTATAAGCACCGATAGCCTACTGTAATATATTAGGCTCTTTCTGTGGGATGATTTATTCCTGGTTTTTATTTACTAACTTGTATCTGTAGTTCCTAAAATTTTACAATGGGCTTGTATTATTTTTACAGTCAGAAACAAACATTATTTAAAAAAATAAAATACACACATGCACACAATATATGCTATGATATGGCAGCAATTTCTCTGGATTTACATAACTTTTAAATCACCAAAAACATTATGATTTTAAAAATAAATATTATATGCCATTAATTTCTTAAGAAGCTGAACTATGTGGCTAGTTACTATCTCAGTATGCCACAAAACTTCCCTTCATGCCAGTGTCAAAGAGCAGCAGAAGCCCTGCAGCAAGACGGAAACAGTGGTCAAGTGATTTGTAAATGGCTGGCTATATGACTATGACCTTGGGCAAGTCTGGGAAACATTCCACTTCCTACCATGTCAAGTGAGAAAGCTGAACTAGATGACCTTTAACATCTACGAACAGTTCCTTGCACGTAGCATTTTCTTACTTTCTTATGATGCACCTAGTGCTCCTATAACTCTCCGTCCCCCAGAAACCCACCTGCTCGTTCTCAGAACTCAGTACCTGGCCATTTCTGGAAAGCAAAAAGCACTAGTCCAATTAACCATGGGCCAGGAAGGGACTGAGATAACAAAATAATCTGTCTTGTTCACAGCTAAAGCAACAGTTGCTTGAAGAGGGATAATCTGATTCTCCTTACCTAAATTCTCACTCCAGCAGGCTAGTCGTGACACTACTTTTGATTGCTGGGCAATGACCTGCACACCCCTCTATGAAACACTATCCTCCTGCCTTAAAATGCCAAAATGAATTTAGAAGATCACATATATGACAGTACCGCAGAGAGTGGGAATCATCTATTTAAAAGCTGAAATGAATGGTAACTACACTTATGGTGATCACCTTGTAGTATATTCAGATGTCAAATTATAATGCTGTACACCTGAAACATATAAAAAAAGAAATATAGGTCTTTCTGGAAAGGACAAGGAGTATGGAGTTGAAGCAGCACAGGTGATCTGAAGCTGCTCACGAATTTCGTGAAGTCTATGGTAGAAGTTAAGAATGACAAGGCTGTCCCTGAAGCCTGAAGCCTGGACATGGCAGTGCAAGCTGAGGCCCCTGTGCCAGTGCTACAGAGCCCTTCCCTAGCAGTGAAAGTAACACCAATCTCCTTGGACACACCCAGTGGCAATTGCCTAACAAGTCATTCCTACAGCTATTACTACACCTCTATGGAATTACCTTTTGTTGCACACACAGTCACGCTTCCCAGCATGGCCCAACCCTGGAGGCTGGGCAGGATCCACTCCCGGCAACCAGCTCATAGACCCAGAAGCTCAATCCCACCTCTCAACGACGAACTTTTTTGCCTTTTCTCAAGCAGGGGCAAAGCACCCTTCTTATTAATCTCTCTAAACCATAAAGGACACTGTTGATGCTGCATATACATGACTCAGGAAGGCTACTTACATGACTTTGCCTAAAGACTTTCTGGTAGAGCCTATACTGAGGAGCAGTGCGAGCTTTCTATGGGTGGAGCCTTCTCTGGGGTAAGCCTTCTCTAGCCAGGGGGTTTTAACGTTCCCCTGAAATAAAGAGTCTGACCCCATTTTTGATGTTTGACTAATTTTTACTCCCAGTTTTATTGAGTTATAATTCTTATTTTAAAAACCTGCACATAACTAATGAATACAATTAGATGAATGTGGATGTATGTATATACTCATTTTCCCCATAGCCAAGGCCTTATTCTTTCTTTTTTCCTTTTCCTTCTTTTAGGTTGGGGTTCTGTTTTACCTTGCTGTTGTTGATTCATTTATATTTTTGAATTCTTTTTTTTTTATACAGCAGGTTCTTCTTCTTCTTCTTCTTCTTCTTCTTCTTCTTATTTTTTTGGTACGTGGGCCTCTCACTGTTGCGGCCTCTCCTGTTGCAGAGCACAGGCTCCGGACGCGCAGGCTCAGCGGCCATGGCTCACGGGCCTAGTCGCTCTGCGGCATGTTGGATCTTCCCAGACTGGGGCACAAACCCATGTCTCCTGCATTGGCAGGTGGACTCTCCACCACTGCACCACCAGGGAGGCCCTCTTATTATCTATTTTATACATATTAGTGTATATGTCAATCCCAATCTCCTAATTCATCCCACTAACACCACCCCCTATATTTTTATTTTTTTCTAATAAATCTTTTATTTTTCTAATTTTATTTTATTCTTTATACTTTGTTATTGGTCTGCTCCTTTTGACTTGTTCCCGCCCCCCCGCTTTTTTTCTTTTTTCTGTTGTGGTTTTGTTTTACCTTGTTGCAGTTGTTTCAATTATATTTTTATTTTTCCTAGTATATATATATATATATATATATATATATATATATATTTTTTTTTTTTTTTTTTGCGGTATGCGGGCCTCTCACTGTTGTGGCCTCTCCCGTTGTGGAGCACAGGCTCCGGATACGCAGGCTCAGCAGCCATGGCTCACGGGCCCAGATGCTCCGTGGCATGTGGGATCCTCCCAGACCGGGGCACGAATCCGTGTCCCCTGCATTGGCAGGTGGACTCTCAACCACTGTGCCACCAGGGAAGCCCCCTAATATATTTTTTTATCTCTCTATTTTATCTTTTATTCTTTGTTATTGTACCGCTCCTTTTTTTCCTTTTCTTTCTTTTTTTTTTTTTTGCTGTGCCACACAGCTTGCAGGATCTTGGTTCCCAGGCTGGAGGTTGGGCCCGAGCTCCTGTGGTGAGAGAGTCGAGTCCAAACTGCTGGACTAACAGAGAACCTCAGACCCCAGGGAATATTAATCAGAGTGAGACCTCCTGGAGGTCCTCATCACAGCACCAAGACCCGCCTCTACCCAACTGTCTGCAAACTCCAGTGCTGGATGCCTCAGGCCAAACAACCAGTAAGACAGGAATACAGCCCCACCTACCAAAAAAAAAAAAAAAAAAAAAAAAATGAAATGACAAAAAGTATGTTACAGACGAAGGAGCAAGGTAAAAACCTACAAGACCAAATACATGAAGACGAAATAGGCAACCTACCTGAAAAAGAATTCAGAATAATGATAGTAAAGGTGATCCAAAATCTCGGAAACAGAATGGAGAAAACACAAGAAACGTTTAACAAGGATCTAGAAGAACTAGCAAGCAAAGAAACAGTGGTGAACAAAACAATAACTGAAATTAAAAATACTCTAGAAGGAATCAGTATCAGAATAACTGAGGCAGAAGAACGGATAAGTGAGCTGGAAGATAAAATGGTGGAAATGAGTGCCGGAGAGCAGAATAAAGAAAAAAGAATAAAAAGGATTGAGGAAAATCTCAGAGACCTCTGGGACAACATTAGACGCACCAACATTTTAATTATAAGCGGTCCCAGAAGAAGAGAAAAGGAAAGGATCTGAGAAAATATTTGAAGAGATCATAGTTGAAAACTTCCTTAATGTGGGAAAGGAAATAGTCAATCAAGTCCAGGAAGCGCAGAGAGTCCCATACAGGATAAACCCAAAGAGAAACATGCCGAGACACACATTAATCAAACTATCAAAAATTAAATACAAAGAAAAATTATTAAAAGCAGCAAGGGAAAAGCAACAAATAACATACAAGGGAATTCCCATAAGGTTAACAGCTGATCTTTCAGCAGAAACTCTGCAAGCCAGAAGGGAGTGGCAGGACATATTCAAAGTGATGAAAGGGAAAAACCTACAACCAAGATTAGTCTACCTGGCAAGGATCTCGTTCAGATTCGACGGAGAAATCAAAAGCTTTACAGACAAGCAAAAGCTATGAGAATTCAGCACCAGCTTTACAACAAATGCTAAAGGAACTTCTCTGAGCAGGAAACACAGAGAAACCCACTTTCTACAAGAAACCCACTTCAGACCCAGGGGCACATACAGACTGAAAGTGAGGGGATGGAAAAAGATATTCCATGGAAATGGAAATCAAAAGAAAGCTGGAGTAGCAATACTCATATCAGATAAAATAGACTTTAAAATAAAGATAGTTACAAGAGATAAGGAAGGACACTACATAATTATCAAGGGATCAATCAATCCAAGGAGAAAACATAACAATTATAAATATTTATGCCCCGAAAATAGGAGCACCTCAATACATAAGGCAAGTGCTAACAGCCATAAAAGGAGAAATCGACAGTAAGACAATAATAGTGGGGGACTTTAACACCCCACTGACACCAACAGACAGATCAACCAGACAGAAAAGGAATAAGGAAACACAAGCTTTAAATGGCACAATAGACCAGATAGACTTAATTGATATTTTTAGGACAGTCCACCTGAAAGCGGAAGAATACACTTTCCTTCATGAAACGTTCTCCAGAATAGATCACATCTTGGGTCACAAATCAAGCCTTGGAAAATTTAAGAAAACTGAAATCATATCAAGCATCTTTTCTGACCACAACACTATGAGATTAGAAATCAATTACAGGAAAAAAAACAGTAAAAAACACAAATACATGGAGGCTAAACAGTGCGCTGCTAAATAACCAAGAGATCACTGAAGAAATCAAAGAAGAACTCAAAAAATACTTAGAAACAAATGACAACGAAAATACGACAATCCAAAATCTATGGGACGCAGCAAAAGCAGTTCTAAGAGGGAAGTTCATAGCAATTCAAGCTCACCTCAAGAAACAAGAAAAATCTCAAATAAACAATCTAACCTTACACCTAAAGCAACTATAAAAAGAAGAACAAAGAAACCCCAAAGTTAGTAGAAGGAAAGAAATCATAAAGATCAGAGCAGAGATAAATGAAATAGAAATGAACAAAACAATAGCAAAGATCAATAAAACTAAAAGTTGGTTCTTTGAGAAGATAAACAAAACTGATAAACCTTTACCCAGACTCATCAAGAAAAAAAGGGAGAGGACTCAAATCAATAAAATTAGAAGCGAAAAAGGAGAGATTACAACTGGCATCGCAGAAATACAAAAGATCCTAAGAGACTACTATAAGCAACTAGACATCAATAAAATGGACAACCTGGAAGAAATGGGCAAATTCTTGGAAAAGTACAACTTTGTAAGACTGAACCAGGAATTAGAAAATATAAACAGATCACTCACAGTAATGAAATTGAAACGGTAATCAAAAATCTTCCAACAAACAAGAGTCCAGGACCAGATGGCTTCACAGGTGAATTCTTTCAAACATTTACAGAAGAGTTAACACCTATCCTTCTCAAACTCTTCCAAAAAATTGCGGCGGGAGGAACACTCCCAAACTCATTCTATGAGGCCACCTCACCCTGATACCAAAACCAGACAAAGATATCACAAAAAAAGAAAATCATAGACCAATATCACTGATGAACATAGATGCAAAAATCCTCAACAAAATACTAGCAACCAGAATCCAACAACACATTAAAAGGATCATACACCATGATCAAGTGGGATTTATCCCAGGGATACAAGGATTCTTCAATATATGCAAATCAATCAATGTGATACACCATATTAACCAACTGAAGAATAAAAACCACATGATCATCTCAATAGATGCAAAAAAAGCTTTTGACAAAATTCAACACCTATTTATGATAAAAACTCTCCAGAAAGTGGGCACAGAGGGAACCTACCTCAACATAATAAAAGCCATATATGACAAACCCACAGCAAACATCATTCTCAATAGTAAAAAACTGAAAGCATTTCCTCTAAGATCAGGAACAAAACAAGGATGTCCACTCTCACCACTATTATTCAACACAGTACTGCAAGTCCTAGCCACGGCCATCAGAGAAGAAAAAGAAATAAAAAGAATACAAATTGGAAAAGAAGAAGTAGAACTGTCACTGTTTGCCAATGACATGATACTATACATAGAAAATCCTAAAGATGCCACCAGAAAACTACTAGAACTAATCAATGAATTTGGTAAGGTTACAGGATACAAAATTAATACACAGAAATCTCTTGCATTCCTATACACTAACAACGAGAGATCAGAAAGAGAAATTAAGGAAACAATACCATTTACCATTGCAACAAAAAGAATAAAATACCTAGGAACAAACCTACCTAAGGAGGCAAAAGACCTGTACTCTGAAAACTATAAAACACTGATGAAAGAAATCAAACATAACATAAACAGATGAAGAGATATACCATGCTCCTGGATTGGAAGAATCAATATTGTGAAAATGACTATACTACCCAAAGCAATCTACAGGTTCAATGCAATCCCTATCAAATTACCAATGGCATTTTTCACAGAACTAGAACAAGAAATTTTACAATTTGTATGTTAACACAAAAGACCCCGAATAGCCAAAGCAATCTTAAGAAAGAAAACTGGAGCTGGAGGAATCAGTCTCCCTGACTTCATACTATACTACAAAGCTACGGTAATCAAAACAATATGTTACCGGCACAAAAACAGAAATATAGATCAATGGGGCAGGATAGAAAGCCCAGAGAAAAATCCACACACATATGGTCACTTTATCTGTGACAAAGGAGGCAGGAATATAAAATGGAGAAAAGGCAGCCTCTTCTATAAGTGGTGCTGGGAAAAATGGATAGATACATCAAAAGAATGAAATTAGAACACTTCCTAACACAATACACAAAAATAAACTCAAAATGGATTAAGACCTAAATGTAAGGTCAGATACTATAAAACTCTTGGAGGAAAACCTAGGCAGAACACTCTATTATGACATAAATCACAGCAAGATCTTTTTTGACCCAGGGAAATAAAAACAAAAATAAACAAATGGGACCTAATGAAGCTTAAAAGCTTTTGCACAGCAAAGGAAACCATAAACAAGACGAAAAGATAAACCTCAGAATGGGAGAAAATATTTGCAAACGAAGCAACTGACAAAGGATCAATCTCCAAAATATAAAAGGAGCTCATGCAGTGCAATATCACAAAAACAAACAACCCAATCAAAAAATGGGCGGAAGACCTAAATAGACATTTCTCTAAAGAAGACACAGAGATGGCCAACAAATACATGAAAAGATGCTCAACATCACTAATCAGAGAAATGCTAATCAAAACCACAATGAGGTAATACCTCACACCAGTCAGAATGGCCATCATCAAAAAATCTAGAAACGATAAATGCTGGAGAGGGTGTGGAGAAAAGGGAACCCTCCTGCACTGTTGGTGGGAATGTAAACTGATACAGCCACTAGGGAGAAGAGTATGGAGGTTCCTTAAAAAACTAAAAATAGAACTACCATATGACCCAACAATCCCACTACTGGGCATATACCCTGAGAAAACCATAATTCAGAAAGAGACATGTACTACAATATTCACTGCAGCACTATTTACAATAGCCAGGACATGGAAGCAACCTAAGAGTCCATCAACAGATGAATGGATAAAGAAGATGTGGCACATATATACAATGGAATATTACTCAGCCATAAAAAGGAACGAAACTGAATTATTTGTAGTGAGGTGGATGGACATAGAGTCTGTCATACAGAGTGAAGTAAGTCAGAAAGAGAAAAACAAATACTGTATGCTAACACATATATATGGAATCTAAAAAAAAAAGGTTCTGATGAACCTAGGGGCAGGACAGGAATAAAGATGCAGACGTAGAGAATGGACTTGAGGACACAGGGATGGGGAAGGGTAAGCTGGGACGAAGTGAGAGAGTGGCATGGACATAAATACACTGCCAAATGTAAAATAGATAGCTAGTGGGAATCAGCCGCAAAGCACAGGGAGATCAGCTTGGTGCTTTGTGACCACCTAGAGGGGAGGGTGGGAGGGAGATGCAAGAGGGAGGAGATATGGGGATATATGTATATGTATAGCTGACTCACTTGGTTGTAAAGCAGAAACTAACACAGCATTGTAAAAGCAATTATACTCCAATAAAGATGTGAAAAAACAATGTGGCTTCCAATGGTGATATTTTTTTCCCCCTCAAAGAAAGATAGGTACTCCAATAAAGATGTGAAAAAAAAATTGAACATAATTAATGAGTACAATTAGATGAATTTGGATGTATGTATATACTCATTTTACCAACACCACTGTCCAGGTAATAAACACATCCACCACCTCCCCCCAAAAATGCAACAAGACTTTAAACTTTAAAAGGAAGATGTATTTTCTAAACTATGAAAGGGTATGTTTACATGAGAAATATCAAGGCTTGGAGAAAGTATAAAGAATTCCAAGACTGGTAAAAATATTGTACAGTTATAAATTGACTCCACTGTACAATGCTGTCTCACTGTAGATGGTTAAAAAACATAAAGGAAACCAATGTAAAAAAAAAGCTAATAAGAAAAGAGGGCTTCTGGAACAGTTCCATAACAGAAGACAGCTGGCTTTGTTGGGGACAGCGGGTGGCATAAGGGAGGAAAAGGAACGAAAGGAAAAGAGAAGATTCAGAAAGATTTCCTAGTCTAGGAAAAAAACAGTGGTTCTCAAATTTGGTCTCTGAACAGCAACATCACCTGAAAATTTATTAGAAATTCAAATTATTGGGCCTTACTCCAAACTGCTGAACCAGGAAGTGTGGGGTGCAGTCCAGCAATCTATGGCTTAACAAGCCCACCGGCTGCTTCTGATGCAGGCTGATGTCTGAGAACCACCAGTCTAAAAGGCTTCACACTATCACTGGCAGTAAGAGCCGGTCCCTCTACAGGTAACTGGGAAAGTTAGTTCCACACGTGCAGTTTCTCTTTCGTCAGCTCATCTAACTTGGCTGTAAAATTTTTGATCCTGTTTCTGTTGCTGAGCAGCTCCTTTCTGGTGGAGTTAGTTATCACTATAATCTTTAGGCTTCCTCCCTAAGCAATCCTATGGATGAAAGGAAACTGTGTGGATAAGATATTTACTTTATGATCCATAAGAGAGCAAGTTTACGGATCTTGTACTGTCTAACATAATACTAAAGGGAAAAAAATTTTTATATTTCAGTAAAAGAATCTCTCCCTCAATTCCATTTGGGGTTTGATGGTCTAGTCATTAAATACTACTTAGTTTTAAACATGCCATTTTTAGTTATTCAGCAAATGGCAAGCCAAAGCTAACAGAAACATGGTCTTCCAAATACAACTGAAAATAAAATATGGTTTAGTTTGGTGGTTAATGGGTAAGACAGCTATTTCTTTTTTTTTTCTTTTTTTCTTTCTGTACACGGGCCTCTCACTGTTGTGGCCTCTCCCTTTGTGGAGCACAGGCTCCGGACACGCAGGCTCAGCGGCCATGGCTCACGGGCCCAGCCGCTCCGCGGCATGTGGGATCTTCCCAGACCAGGGCACAAACCCGCATCCCCTGCATCGGCAGGCGGACTCTCAACCACTGCGCCACCAGGGAAGCCCAGCTATTTCTTTTCTTGTAGAAGGTTATATTTATACATTACATATCCCCAAACCTGAAACATGGCTGGTTAAGCTTTTTTGGTTTAACTTAATGTATGCACTGGCTCACACTAAGCTTGAATATATTTAGTATTTTTTATTACTCACAATACGACACAACTTTCCAGTTTTCCAACCTGGGAATGATTCAAAATCCATATTTAGCTGTAACATTTTAAAAAATTCTCAGATGTCATTTTTAAGGAATTCATGAAAAGCAAGAAATGCTTAAAATCCATGATGCATATTCAGGTTAGAGAATATAAATAGGAGGCTTTGATATAGATAAGTAATTTGTTCATCTGTAGAGTGTCATTGTCTAAGTTGACAGTCTCAAAACCTCATTTCATAGAACAAATTTCATAGCAGTATCTTGGGTTACTGAAATCTTTGATTTTCCTTCCAGTTCAGGTAAAAACAATTACAGACTAGTTTAATTGCTACTAAAATGTCTCTTTACCTGAGAGTTGAATTTAAAACAATTACATTTTATTTTATTCTTGAAACAATATATAATTAGAAAATAGCTTGCTAAAGAAATTATCTGGCCTATCAAAAGTAAATGTAAATTTTAAGGTATAAGAAAAATTACATTTACAAAAAACATCAAAATGCCCCCAAAAGATATGAATATCAATGTAAAGACATACCTCATAGAAATGAACATTTCTATGTAAAATTATAAAATTTCTATGTAAAGTTGTCTTATAATTTTAAAACAAAAGTTTTAAACACAAGCATTCTATCCCCCAGGCTAAGATATCTATCACTGCCAAATATAATTTTAATTGTGATTTTTTTTAAAAAAAGAGTAATCACAAAAATAAGCTCTGAGATCTGCTAACACATTACTACTTAAGGGCATTATTTCCCCCCAGTATATTCTAAGAAACAAGAGTTCCATGGGATATTAATACATTTTATTAGAGAGACTGATTGATTTCCCTGGTCTATGTGACATATTTAATTTGCAATACACTGAGGTTTTTGTTTTTTTTTTTAAGGTCAACCCAGTACTTAGCAATACTTCTCAGTCTTTGCTATGCTAATATTCATTATGAGCCTTTAAGAGAAAAAGTGCAGAAAATAGTTTCCCAAACATTTGGAACTATTTTTCCTGGGAAATCTTTTAAAACTAATGATCTACAGAACATACTGTGGGAAATGCTGCTCTGGGGCATGAGGTTTCTAATGTGAACATGAAAGTGTATATTAACACTTATACAGGTTAACTTTGAGGATAAAAAGGAGTCATATTAGTTCTTCAGGTCTAATCCCCATGTATGTTGTTTGAATTCTTTTTCATTTGTGCCAAGTTGTCTTTCACTAAGCCTATCTACCACCTCACCTTAAACAGAGTATTAGTTTAAAGCTAATTCCACACAGAAAGTGAGTTGCCTACCTTTACTAGGTTTAACCCATCTGCACTTCAGTATCATTCTTGTTCATAGAGATTAAGGGGAAGCAAGTTATGATCCCAGGAACTCAAAATAGAAATGAAAAACAAACGAATACAATACAATGAACCTACTGTTCCTGCTGTTTATTACTTATAAAAATGCATGAAGTATCTGCACTACATATATTACAATGTTTATACTACATACATTTCAATATAGCACATGAGAATTTTAAAATTAAATTTTAATTTATTTTAAAAATAACTATACTTCAAGAATACTGCTCCTGCTATGAAATTCCATTCCCCAGAAATGGGCTCATCTGATTAGCACAACTGATCTGCCAGCTGGATGGATCCCAAGTAAATTTCAAACTGGCATTTGGCAAAATATCCCTGTAGCCAGCATTTTACATGGAATACAAACTAAAGATGCATTCCGGGATTGCCCTGAGAACCAAACAATTGCATGGTAAGATGAATATATACAACTTATCCTCTTTATGCTAAATTTACAAGATAAGCAGTTTAAATAATACTTCAAATTCTGTGCTTCAATTCTGCTTACATTCATTCTGTGTAAGTCTGTTGGTGTCTAACACTGGATTAAGAAAGACTGCCATCTGGTAGTTATAGCAACCCTTTACTGACTTGGTCGGAAGTTGAAGACCATGAGCCTCAAAGAAATGCAAACCAGGTTTATTACTATGAATATATCAAAATCTTTTTAAAAATAGTCATGGAATAGCGCTTTTCACTTAAAGAGAAACATCGTGTGTGCTTTCACACTCATGCATTATATAATCGACCTACAAAAGTCAAGTTTTAAAAGGGGTTAAAAGGATGAGTGAATTAAATAAGCAATTAGGTCCACATTCCCTTCACCCACAAGGCTACCACTGTCCCTTTTATAAAGCCTAGGGATGTGAGCCAAATTAGTCCTACTTGTTGGCCGTTTAACTCTAACTTTCCTTAATCATGTGTGTTCTTGGGTACCCATTTTCTCCTCTCAATGAAGTTTCACAGGTAAGCAACACTTCAGATGAAGAGTAAATAACAGTATAAAAACACTAAAAACATGCATACAGCACATGAGCATACCCAAAGCGTTTTCAAACTCATCACAATCTTATTAAACCATGAAGGAAAGTCGGAGAGGTAGAAAGACAATGAGTATCTCAGATTCTATAATTTCCTAGGGTTACACAGTTAGGGATGGTAGAGCTGGGAAAATTGAATCTACACCACCTAGTTAGAAATGTTATTTTCTTTCTAGTATATCACAGTTCCTTTCCTGAAATAACAGTATTTTACAGTTTACACAGCTTTTAGTATTATCAATATAATGTGTGTACATGTATAAAAGGGCTTTGCATTTTTGAATTTGCCCAAACCTCTCTGTGGCCCACCTCCAGTCTAGTTTCACTCCTTGAACCTCTTCGATCTTCCTTTTCTCCCCTTATTTTTATTTTCAAAGTCAATATCACTTGCTTGAGCCTAAGTGAAGGCAGCAGAGTAAATGCAGCATCCAGCCTTCCAGAGCACTCATGAGTTATGACTATATCTACTCTAATTTATAGACAAGCATGCCAACACATGGACTACTTCCCTTGCTCTCATTCTTAATGCAACAATGTCAAGGACACAGCCATTAAACGATGGCCTAGGATTATACAAGACTTATCCAGCTCAATACGCTTATTCTATCCCATTATTTTACTTCACCCCCTTTGTCTATAAAAAGCCCCTTCCTTATATGGCCAGTCTCTGAAGTCTAAGATTTGATATTCCTGGCATTCAGAGTTCTCTTCTTGTATCTCTTCCTGAAGACATCTGAAACATTCTTTGTTGATTGACTTTAGAAGGGATGCTCTTTCACAAGAGGCTTTTAGATTATCTGTCCTGCTCAACAGGCTGTCAATAAGCCTAAGTCTCTCCATTAATGTCTGGGCCACTCACTAGGTACTAGACAGGGGAGGAAAGTGACCTGGAGTGAGGAGCACTGAAGTCATTCACCAAGACAAAGGAAATCAACTTAAAGATCAGTCAACACCATTTGGCAAGAGACCCCTTTATAGAGAGCACTCTGTTTCAGACTAAAGTACACACATAGTTAATGGAAAACATGAGTAGAGCATAATAAAGCAGAAAGAACAATGGCTCTGGAATCAGAGAGATTTGGGATGGGATCCTGATTTTGCCACATAGCTGCCACTAGCTGACCCAGGGCAAAGTCACAATGTATCTGAATCTCTTTTGTCATTTATAATTATCAATCTTGAAGAAGTGATGTTAGGATTCAAGATTTTATGTAAAGCACCTAGCACAGTATCTGGTACATGGCCAGTGCCCAATAAATAGTAGCTATAAATTAATCTTTTTAATCACCTACCTTCAAGAAGAAGCTAGTCCGGAGATAACAACCATTAGAGGTTGTGGGCAGAGTAATTTTTTTTTAATTCCTCATGAAAATAAATAAATACATACATACATACTTCATGAATTGGGAGAGTTAGAGAACAAGGAGAGACAGTGGCTGCTTGTAGGCAACAGCTCTCAAAACAGCACTGTAATACAAAGTGGCCCAGCCAAGTCAGCTGGAATAGCTGCAGCTAAGGCATCCTGAGGGAGCATTTCCCTGAACCTCTGCAAGCTCCCAACAGTAAGAACACAACATAAACTTCCCTGTCCTTATAATAGCATTGTCCAATAGAAATAAAATGTGAGCCATAACTGCTTTTATTTTATCTATTTTTTTTAAATAAATTTATATACTTATTTATTTTGGCTGTGTTGGGTCTTTGTTGCTGCACGTGGGCTTTCTCTAGTTGCAGCGAGTGGGGGCTACTCTTCGTTGCAGTGTGCATGCTTCTCACTGCGGTGGCTTCTCTAGTTGTGGAGCACGGGCTCTAGGTGTGCGGGCTTCAGTAGTTGTGGCACGTGTGTTCAGTAGTTGTGGCACACGGGCTCAGTAGTTGTGGCGCACGGGCTCAGTAGTTGTGGTGCACGGGCTTAGTTGCTCCGTGGCATGTGGGATCTTCCCAGACCAGGGTTCAAACCCTTGTCCCCTGCATGGGCAGGCAGATTCTTAACCACTGCACCACCAGGGAAGTCCCCATAACTGCTTTTAAATTTTCTAGTAGTCACATTAAAAACGTAAAAAGAAACAGGGTAAATTAATTTTAATAATATATTTTATGTAACCCAATATAGCAAAATATCATTTCAACATGTAATAAATATTAAAAATTGAGTTATTTTACAGTCTTTTTCTTGTACTCAGTCTTAGAAATCTAGTGTGTATTTTACACTTAACAGTACATCTCAATTAATTCTAGCTACATTTCAGGTGGTCAGTAGCTACACACAGCTAGTGCTTGCTGTATTGGACAGTGGGGCCCTACAATCCTGACACCAAGCCTGGGCCCAGTCCACAGAATCTACCCCAATACTTGTTACTCACTATCCCACTAGGGACCTTGAAAGCCTTGTTATTAGAAGATCTCACTTTTAAAATGTAAACATCTCAGGAAAAGCAGTGAACTAATTAACATTTCAACAGAGATTATCTGATACAGGTTAGCCACCTGGAAAGTCAAGAGGAAGAAAGCAAAAGAAAGCAAAAACAGGGGGTGCTGAGAAGGGAATCTTAAGGAAACCAAGGACATATTTTGCCTAGTTCACAGGTTAGCCTAGATTCATGCCACTTAATACATGGCACAAACCTTCTCTAGGTTGCCTAGCCCTAGATTTCTATTATTATATCAAAAGCTCACACAATCAGTTATGACAAAGATCTACACAAGAATGTAACTACTAACACCTGTAGGGAGCTGTAAGAAATTGGTAAAGGAATGCCAATCACGTCAATTAACACCATTTCATGATTGCCAATCAGCACAGTGTATTCCAACCAGGTCAGTGCCTTCAAAATTCCACAAACCTTAAAGAACTTTTAGTAAATAAGACCTCCGTCAGAGGTCATTAGAATAATGAAAAAGTCTGGACAACTTGAAAAGCTGGTAACTATAAGAATCCTCTATCTCAGGTGTCAGTGATAACAATCCATGCATTTGGACAATTATGCCTTTAGTTACCTTGTTTGTTAAAGTTCACCTATAACTGTAAACAACTTTCAGTCAGGTAAGAAAATGTGTCATGTGGTTTGCTCTTTTGCAATTCAAAAACTACTTTCAAAGTCTGTAATGCAAAGTGCAACCAGATGCTATTGGCAAAGAACTGAATCTTCAAATGTGACCGATTTCCAAGAACATTACCACAGATGTGGGCTACACGTTGGGTGCACACAAAGCTTTGAAAAGTTCATATCTAATCTAATCATCTGTTCAGAACACTCCACGCTTTCCCACATTTCAGTGAATTATAAATTTCTCAAAATGCATAGCAAATCAGAAATATATGTGACTGAAAACTCCCTCCTAAATAGATTCAGAACATGCTATACAGCTAATGACACAGAAAGTCCCCGTTCTATCTAAAAATACAAATTGATGTTAATGCCTGAGCAAGAAGAAAAGGTCACTTGCATTGTAACATAAAGCTCAGTCACCAAGTGGCAGCTTTGCTTCCATTTAGAAAAGTTTTCCTCAGTTCCAATTACTACACAAGTTTACAATCATCAGTATACTATCACTCTGAAGACAAGCCTTCTGAAGTAGATGCAAAACATAAATTCCCTTGTGGTAAAAAGATAAAGTGGTATCTTTAATAATTGAGATTTTTCTCTTAAATAATTGAAACAAATTTTAGAAACATTTGCAGGTTCTATTTTTACTGATTATTGAAATAAGTATACTGAAATAAAATTGACAAAATTCATTTCTATTTCAACAACGTAGAGTATGAACTATTTCACATCATTACTTTGTGAACCTTTCAGATAATGGTCCTGAATTAAAATCTCAATTAAACACAATGCTTAGGGACTAGTTTGTTCTGGACAAACATTGAATCCCAATCAGTTTAGAAAACAGGATAGGTTCCTTTACTCTATTTCGACATTTATTTTAGGCATACCTACCTCCTTCCTTATTCCTATCACAAGCAGGGATTTGGGAGTGGGGGACATAAGCAAGCAACAATCATTTACTCAACACAAACTTATTGAGCACCTCATAGGTACCAGATACATAGGACATACTTCACATACATCATCTTATTTAATCTTCATAGCAACTCAAGAGATAGGTAATTTTATCCCAATTTTACACATGAATAAAGTAAAAAGGCTCAGAGAAGTGAAGTAACTTGCTCAAGGCCAGCAGGATTCAAAGTGAGATCTGTCCTATTTCCACAACCCAGTGCTGACTCTTCCTTTTCTACCCCAGCTCTCTTCACCTACGCACACCAACTGAAGCTGCCCTCTAAAGTTCTCATTCAGTAATACTGGCATTTCTTCAGCAGCACTAGTTTCTGTAAAGGCGAAAAATTGATAAAACAAATATGATTGAGAATTGTTTTTTCCTCTATGGAGTTTTTCATTTTCCACTCAATTATAGAAGAGCAGAGATAGAGATAGATGGCAAGACTGTAGTCCCCCCAAAATAAATTTCTAGTGGAAGAATCCTCAACACTGATGTGGGACAAAAGAGAAAGATGTTCTAGAGCTGTGCTGTCCGATTTGGTAGCCACCAGCCACATGTGACCACTGAGTACTTGAAATGCAGCCAGTATGAACTGAGATGTACTAAAATGTAAAATATGTACAGGATTTCAAAGACTTGGTATATTAAAAAAAGAGCAAAATATTTCATTAATCTTTCACTGAATCAATATTTCAATGAATCAACACTTCATTAATATTGACTACATGTTGGATATTTTTAAATTGTGTTCAATAAAATTCACGTTTCTTTTTTTTTCAACATGCCTACTAGAAAATTTTAAATTACACTTGTATTTTGGGGAAGGGGACAGCAGTAGTCTAGGGCCTTCATATGAGACTTCAAATAAAACTGTGTACAAAAACCATCCCTGAACAGAAGGCCCAAACCCTTATGACTAAACCTCTTAAAAGAAAATGTAGTGGGTTATCAAAACACTTTGGAGAAACCCATAATTAATTACTCTGATCATAAATGGTAAATAAATGTCAATTCTTATAGTAACCAGCCAAACATGTGGCCTTCTCACTTATGTTCCTCCAAAATCTAAAAGCCATCATTCCAACTTCTGGCTTCATATACATTCGTGAATACATTTATCTTATTGCTTAAGACTTGTGCAAAATATTACAGTTTTCCCTCTGAATGTTGATTGTAAGTACACTAGACCAAAGAAGATACTTGAGTCAAAGTGCGCTGACTTTAGCACCCACGTAAAAGTCATTGCTTCCAATACATCCCTGAAACTCCCTTGTGTGCTTAATCATTTGGTTCTCTTCCATTAAAGGACCCAAGGAATTTCAGGTAATTGAAGCATCTATTTAAAAGACATTTTATTCTCTATAGACCAAAATCTCAGGGAGAAACACTAACAGAAGCTTTTAAAAAATCAATAATTAACTTAAAAGAAATATGACATGGTTTTCATAAAATTGACCTATAAGGTTTTAAATACAAATACTGTCATCATGAAACACAGCTAGCCTCCAAGTAGTTTAAATCAACTTAAACACTGAACTCAAAGTTCTCCAGTAAGTACTCTGACCTTGTACCTACTCCTATTAACATTGGTTTAAAATCAGAGCAAAACACATCTTTTATACCCATAGTAAAATCAAAAGCAATTATATTTTATTTACACACCCACCATAATAATGAGTCTTTTCAGTTCCTGAGAAGGATGTATTACATAAGGCCATATGTAGTAAATATTTTGAAAAGACCAGGTTATCTTGAACACTGCCTACTGAAACTGTTGTCATGAAACCAAATGCTATAGCAAAGCACTGAAAAAAAAATCTGATAGATTCCATTCAAAGTCCTTGGTATGATGCAACATATGATGGCTAAAAATCTTATTTGATAACTGAGTTTGATCACAAAATTATACTAAAACATTAACATTTCTATGACCAATTTCTTCCTTTGCTGTGCCTTATGTAATGGGACACTTAGTTGAAAATAATGGAAAATTGGGGCAATAAATTCTATCATCTATTTTACTGAAACAAATGACCTAAAACTTTTTCTTTTCATCAGAGGGTAGAACTGTTTCTCATTTAAATATGTTCTTTTCCAGAAAGAAAGAAAAAAAAATCAAGGCAGCCAAATACATCTAGTTTGAATTTTCAATATAATGTTCCTAAACATGTCAGTAACACTTACCATGTACATGACTTGCTTCAGTGGTGAGTATGCTTAAACTGGAACAATATATAGAAGATCAGCATAGCTTTTTGTCAAGATAACAAGAAAGTTCACGACATGGTCCAGATTTTTAGAAGAAAAACTTCTTTACAATACAATCCCTAATTCAATGAAAGATTAAAACAAAGAAAGGTACCAACTATTTCTTGAAAAGCAGCTTCAAATCCCTAAGAGATAAAGGTCTCCCATCCTGCCTAAACCCTGCTCTAAGGAAGGTCAAGTGGAATTCTGGTGAACTCCCTCACCCCAGAATTGCATGAATGGGTTAAGATGGCTGGTAATGTGATAAAGTAGAAAAAGCACTAGACTGAGAGTCAGGAATCACAGTTGTGAGTCTACATCAGCCACTCTGAACATGTCATTTCACTCAATTAAACGAAGTCCATCACCCATAAAAATGAGGTGAGGATTTCCAAAATTCTATGAGTCTAGATTTCATCCTCCTCTTTACTCTCCCAAATTTTGCCTCTCCAAATGATAAAGTTTACAGAGAATTCCCACTTCTGCTCATAATAGAAAGTCTGAATGATTCAACAAAGGCAGAATTTTAGCATCCAATGAAACCTGCAAACCTGTGGAACCCCAATTTCTATTACTGGGGAAAATTCCTTTTTATTGGGTCATGGGGGCAGAGGTCAACTAGCACCAGTTTGCTGATCCCTGCCTCTCCCATAATTATCACCCCTCACCCATTCACCAACATATAATTGGCACAGCTGAAGGGTGAGGTCTCTTCCAATTATAATGCAGCTAAATTCTTCACTTTGAAATATGTATCAAAGGCCATAGGTTCTGTGTCCCTTGTCTCAATTCCTGGGTCTTGAATGTCAATCATAATCTTTGCTGCATAATACAGACCTGTATAGAGGGTTTCAAATTACAATCTTGATTAGGAACAGGAATAACAGATTTTGTATCACCCAAAATCTTGATCTTAATTTTTCTGATCCAGGAATATAGGGGGGGAATGGGAAGTTATTGTTGAATGGGTATAAAATTTCAGTGTTACAAGATGAAAAGAGTTCTGGAAATTGATGTTGGTGATGTTTACCCAACATTATGAAAGTATTTAATACACTGAACTGTACACTTAAAAATGGTTAAAATGGTAACTTTTATATTATGTGTATTTTAGCACAATAAAAAGTATTGGCAGACACCCAGAATTCCAAGATGGCATCAGGGGCTTCCCTGGTGGCGCAGTGGTTGAGAGGCCACCTGCCGATGCAGGGGACACGGGTTCGTGCCCTGGTCTGGGAAGATCCCACATGCTGCAGAGCAGCTAGGCCCGTGAGCCATGGCCGCTGAGCCTGTGCATCTGGAGCCTGTGCTCCGCAACGGGAGAGGCCACAACAGTGAGAGGCCCGTGTACCGCAAAAAAAAAAAAAAAAGATGGCATCAGTTGCACCAGTGAAAAAGAAACTCATGGATGTTAAAATAGGGGAGCTGCCAAGTTGGATGCTGAGGCAGGATTTTGCCCCTAAGGGCATTGCTGGAGTGTTCCAAAGAGGTTACCAGTGGTATGACAACAGGTATGTCAACGTGAAGAAAGTTAACACTGCTGGGGTTTCTACAGTACTGGCAGCTTAGGTGCTTTTCAACTACTGCCTTTCTTAGAAGGGACTCAAACATGAGCAACTCTGCAAATACCACTGAAGAAGGCCCACTGCGGAGGACACACTGACCATGACCTTTGCCCAACACTCCTCCTTGAGGAACCTGATCACTGCTGAATCTTTTCATACCCTAATTGAGAACAATGACCAATAAAAGATAACCAGTACAAAAATTTAAAAATACATTGGAAAACTTTTTAAAAGGACCCTTCCACACACAGCACAAATATGAAACTATTATTTACAGTATCTGCATAGGAATGACATTCTATTAAATACCATCTAAAGACGAAAAGAAACCAAGTCCAGTATCAGAAAGTTTAGAGTCAGGTAATCCCAAGGCTTGGGAGAAAATCTTATGACTGGTGGACAGCCAAAGGCAGAGTCAACAAAATAATGCCAAGTACTAAAAAACTAAAAGTAAAGTTTTAGAAGCAGTCCAGTCCAGCTGGCATAACAGGGTAGATGCACAAAGATGGGAAAGGCTGACCATTCTTTTCCTTAGGTACTAGAGAATGTTTTTGCATGGGAGCACTTCTCAGCTGGAATTTGCTTTGTTAGCACATATCATTCCATAAAAGTTACTTGTCATTGCCTAGGGTAAAATATGAGTGAAAGATGATTACAATTACCACCTCCCGCTTTCCATACCTTTGCCTTAAGTGGAGGGGAAGCTAGGAAAGCAAACTCTTTAATAAAAAGAGACAATGAATCGAGAAACCACACTTATGAGAAGAACAGGGCTGGCTATTTCGCCAGGTTGTTTTGAGCTTACAGCTATTATTTATTTCTTTTGCAGCAATTCATCCACCAGGTGTAGGCAGGCAAAGCCTTGATTCAGGATTTTAAAAATAAAGAATGAAAAATATCTCTAGAATAATATACAAGGAAGAAAGAAAGTGTAGTAGTTCAGGGATGGAGTGACAACTTACTTTTACTTTATACTCTTTTGTGCCTTTTGGATTTTGTTTCATGTCCTCATATTTCATACTCAAAAGTTAATTTCAGATATTTTAAAATGAAATTGATTTTGTAAAAATGTGACTCAAATAGTAAGTTTACCTTAGAAATCAAGTTAATAAAATCATTCTTGCTTTAAAAAAAAATCAGCGAGTGTTCTTATTTCTGATTTTTAAACTTTCATTATATTGTAATGTCTATAAAATATTTTTTAATTTTATTGAGTTGCTTTTGAATAGGTTATTTTAAACATTACTTAATACTTAGAATTTTTAAGCACGAAAGCAAGTTTTATACTGCGATATTTTAGAAGTCAGTTCTGTCAAATCTGGTATTTTCTTTCAGCCATTTATAAAATCACTGTGTCCTAATATAACACCCTCTTTGTACATGTTTTATTAAAGGGAATTACAAACAAACAAAAATGGCCAATCATGCCTGTAAATAAGCGATGAGAAACATCAGAGGAGCCAAATCTTATATCAGTTGTTTCATTAAACAAATGTGCAAAAAAGTCTTATTGGATTGGATTCTCCACTAAATTTACACAGAAAAAAACAAATGACTTTGCACGTACTTCTTTTGACATTTCTAATTGTTTCTTACAGGTGCTTACCATGTGTCACTTTAGAATTTACAAGATAAACCACTAAATGTAATAAAGGGGAAACTTCAAGATGGCACAATGACTTCCTGTAATGACAGCGTACAATACTTAATATTGCAATGCCCAATACTACCTTCAGCTCTTTTTTATTATTCCACTACACAAAAGTTTAAAATGAAACACAAAAGCACAGCATAGGGAGGCAGTTTCATTTGGAAACAAAAATACTATTCTTTTGCCAAAATGATGACTATTCAACCATTTCCAAATGCACAAATGAAAACATATCCAAAGATTGGAAAATTGAGTAATAGCTGACAAGCAGTAAAAATTAAAGAAGATTACGAAATAGTCACATTTCTAAAGTCTTTTATGTATAGTAAGGAAAAGATACATTCAAGACTTGCTGAATCTACCTAATTTCTAGTTTTACAGGTGTACCTTGCTTCTGTCATAAATCAGAGTATTCGAAATGGAGTAAAACACAATATTTAAATTTCTATCCCTGGTGATCAAATGTTCTCTCAACATCTGAACTGTTCAGCAAGTTGTATGGATTTCTGTCTCCAAAATGTCCCATTCCTCCCTTTCTAACCTCAAAGCCATTGTCTTAGTTCATTTGCTTATCTCTAAATGCTTCCTAACTTGCCTCTCTGCCAACACTCTCTATCACCACATTCTTCACAACAACAAATCTCAGACACATCTGATTATGCCTCTCTTTAGCTAAAATAAGTGCCACAGAATAAAATCTAAATTTCTTAAAATAGCACCCAAGGCCTTCATGATCTGGTGCTCTCAACCTTACCTTCCTGTTTTCTCTCCCACCACATCCATCCACAGATCCACATGCCTTTGCATAGCCTATTATTTCGGTCAGTAATTTACTCTCCTCTTCAACATTTAAGAGATCCTCTAAAGCTCAACTCAAATTTCATCCTCCTCCATGAATTATTTCTTCCTATTGGAATAAACATTTCCCTTTTCTGTGCCCACCTGCACTTCCTTTAAATTGTTGCTATAGCATTGCTCTCAGGTTGGTGCTGGAGTCAGTTACATAAGTGTCTCTTTTTCCCACTATGGTTCTGGTCTGGTTCTCATATGCTTCCCTTAAAATGCTGAAAACTTATCAAGCCACTCAAATAATATGGACCTCTGTTCTCCAGACATTTTTATTCTAATAAAGGAATATATATATATATATTCATAAAAAAATTGGGGGTAAATTTTATGGTATGCAAATTATGTCTTAATAAAAAAATAACATTAGGGTAAGCGGTACATGAAAGTTCAAGACAATCCTTTCCTGTACTTCCTCAACAGGCAACTCTTTGATGGTAATAATGTTTTTAAGAAGGTAAATATCATCTTGGGTTGTCTAAAAAAATTGTTGGGAATTGAGTTCTCCATATTTTTAAATTACAGGCATGGAGAAAAAAATTAAGTCATCTTTAATGACTTAAGACCTAATAAACTTATTTATAAACTGGTTCCTGCTCTCTGAAACCCACATAAATGATAATAATAGAGCCTTCTTTTGCTTATCTAGGTCATCTCCATAAAATTGGGTATTTAAAAACATTTAGATTCACCCATGACTTGCCACCAAATAGGATCACAAACTGCTTCCTGATTTCTACCTGAATGATCTAAGTATCTTAACGCTGCCTCTTTAAGCAAACCAAGCTAAACCAAGTTTAGTGCGGTAATTCTTGCTTCATCAACTTTCTACTGGGAAAACAGTTTGATTTTAGGAATAAGATCCATGTAAGTTGTTTCAGTTGTTCTTGTGTACATATGGGTGCGCACATACACTTTTTTTCCTGGTGTCTTCCTTTAAAAATTGAGATATAATTCACACACCATAAAATTCACTCTTTTTTTTTTTTTTTTTTTTTTTTTTTAAAGAAGATGTTGGGGGTAGGAGTTTATTAATTTATTTATTTATGGCTGTATTGGGTCTTCATTTCTGTGCGAGGGCTTTCTCTAGTTGTGGCAAGCGGGGGCCACTCTTCATCGCGCTGCGTGGGCCTCTCACTATCGCGGCCTCTCTTGTTGTGGAGCACAGGCTCCAGACGTGCAGGCTCAGTAGTTGTGGCTCACGGGCCTAGTTGCTCCACGGCATGTGGGATCTTCCCAGACCAGGGCTCGAACCTGTGTCCCCTGCATTAGCAGGCAGACTCTCAACCACTGCGCCACCAGGGAAGCCCTAAAATTCACTCTTTTAAACTGTACAATTCAGTGGTTTTTAGTATATTCACAATGTTGTGCAACCATCAACATTACCTAGTTCTAGAACTTTTTCATCACCCCAAAGGGAAACCCAGTACACATTAAGCAGACACTTCCTATTTCCCTTATCCCCTGCCCCTGGCAACCACTAATCAATCTGCTTTCAGTCACTATGGATATGCCTATTCTGTGCATTTCACACAACTGGAACCATACAATTTGTGGTGTTTTGTGTCTTGCTTCTTTCACTTAGCATAATGTTTTCAAGGTTCAACCACGTAGTAAAATGTATCAGCATTTCATTCCTTTTTATGATTGAATAATATTCCATTGCATGGATATACCACATTTATTTATCCATTAATCAGCTGATAGACATTTAGGCCGTTTCCACTTTTTGGCTATTATGAGTAATGCTGCCATGAACAGTGGTGTACAAGTTTTTGTGTGAACATGTTTTCACTTCTCTTGAGTGTATAATGTAGGAATAGAATTGCTGGGTCATAATGGAAACTATCAATATGTAACTATTTTTAACCATTAAACCACATTAACTTTTGGAGGATCAGCCAAACTGTTCCATTTTACATTCACATACATATTTTTTTTTTGCGGTACGTGGGCCTCTCACTGTTGTGGCCTCTCCTGTTGCAGAGCACAAGCTCCGGACGCGCAGGCTCAGCGGCCATGGCTCACGGGCCCAGCCGCTCCGCGGCATGTGGGATCTTCCCCGACCGGGGCATGAACCCGTGTCCCCTGCATCAGCAGGCAGACTCTCAACCACTGCGCCACCAGGGAAGCCCTCACATACACATTTTTAAGGGCAGTAACAACACTTTTTATTTTCACATTTTGCTTAAAAGTAAATTGTTCTGTCCCTAGAGGAAAAGATTTCCTTTGGGACTAAGTGTCCTTAGAAGTCAAAGTAAATTCTAGATTTTACAAGACAGATTAAATCCCTCCAAAGAATAAAGATGTATACAGCAATACATCAAACCCTTACAGCAAAGTTTATTCTAGTCATCAAAGGCATTAAATATGCAAATATTTTTAAATGAAAGAGGAAAATAATGACAACTCCCAGTTTTATACAGTCAGCCAATAACTATGTACTGATCTTCCACTCACAGAAACATCTACTCCAACATTACTCATAGACATTTCAAACTTAATACGTCTCATGGGACTTTCCCAGTGGTCCAGTGGTTAAGACTCCGTCTTGCTATGCAGGGTATACCAGTTCGATCCCTGGTCAGTGAACTAAGATCCCACATGCCACAGGACAACTAAGCCCATGCACCACAACTACTGAGCCTGCATGCCACAACAAAGAGCTCGTGTGCTACAACGATAGATCATGCATGCCACAACTAAGACCCGACACAGCCAAAAGATAAATAAATAAATAATTTTTTTAAAAAGATAACAACAAAAAAACCTTATGTCTCAAACTGAACTTCTGTTCTCTACTACTCCCCAAAACTGTTCCCCCTGAAAACTTTTGCCTACATCCCAAACCTTGGTGTCAAGTTTGACTTCTTCCACTCACCTATACCCCACATCCCAGTCAGTAAATTCTATTGATTCTATCATCCAAATACATTCAGAATCCACTCAAATCTCACCACCTCTATCAGATACACAATCTTTCACCAAGATTATTGTACCACTATGGTCTAGTGTCAAAACACAGCCAAAATAATCCTTTTAAAACATAGGTCAGATCGTGTCCCACTTCTAAGGGTCATCCAGTGGCTTCCCAACACCAAGTACCACATGCTTGGTACTCCCTCTGCCTGCCATGATAGTCCCCTTGATATTACACAGTCATCTCAGTACTCGAGGGGGATTTGTTCCAGGACCCTGGCGATACCAAAATCTGTGGCTACTCAAGTCCTTTATACAATATAAAATGGCCTAATATTTGCATATAACCTACACACATCCTCCCATATACTTTAAATCATCTCTAGATCACTTATAATACCTAATCCAATGTAAATGCTATGTAAATAGTTATAAATACTATGTAAATAGGCTCTGGCACACAACAAATTCAAGTTTTGCTTTTTAGAACTTTCTGGAATTGTTTTTCCCAAATATTTTTGATCTGTGGTTGATTTAATCTGCAGATGCAGAAGCCACAGATACAGAATACCAATTGTACGCGTTCTCTTACCTTCTTCAAGTCTTTGCATACATGTCACCTTCTTAGTGAGGACTTCACCTAGCCACTCTATTTAAATTTGCCATTGCCCCCTAACACTCCCTTTATCTTCCTCCCCTGCTCTATATTTCTCCATAATATTTATATTAACAAAATATATACTTCACTTATTTATTTCTCTTTACCTCCAAGAATATAAACTCCATTAAGGCAGGAGGGTTTGTCTGTTTTGCTCACTGTATTCCCAGCACTTAGAACAGGGCCTGGCACATAATAAGTGCTCAATAAATATTTGTTGATTGACTAAATGAACAAGTAAAAGGAAGCATAAAGCTGCTCAGAAGAGCTAAAAAGAGGCCAGAGAAATATTTATGAGGAACTAATATACTAAACATAATAAAGTTGTGATGGGAATGGAAAGCACCATTTCTAGAAAAATATGCTACAATGTTTCTATAGTTGGCTTTAAGAAAAATTGCTATCCTTGACTATTTCATTGTTTTCAAAAAGGGTCCATCCATTGTCCATTGCCAAGGGCCCTTAGCTTCTGAAGAACTGAAAAAAACTCTGGGAGTTGACAAGTTCCTAGAATGATGATGTCCTTTTCTAAACTGCCACATATACACGGAGCCAAGGACTTTCATGGTCTTGGCTTTCTATTAGATCTATTCCCAGGACCATCATATAGTATAATCATAGGTTTCTTGGCCACCTTCCAGCTAAAGTCACTAATTGGTAAACTCACCTTCCTTAGAACTACAATCACAGCATCTTCAAACTAAAATGGATCTTAAAATGATCTCAACCCCTTACATATTTTATATATTTAAAAAACTACAGTGAAAAAGAAATAGTGACTTGCTCAAAATAATTTGAATAGTTACACTAAGTATTTTTCAAATAGTAAGTGATAAATACTATTAAATCTAAGAGAATTCAGACACTTGGAACAAATTCTCTAAAATCCAAAACCAGACAATGTTACTTATAAAAGCTAAGTTGAAATTATACCTCATAGTATCAACAACTCTATCTATCCACACATTAAAGTTAAAAGTTATAACAGAACCATCAATGAAACTTTGGCATTCAGCAAACAGTAAATGATGGATAAATTCGGATTTTAAAAAAATGTACACCTCTTCCCCAAAGGAGGCTTTCCTTGTCCAGTGTTGGGAATGATGAGGATTTCTAAATTCTTTTTCAAGTAACAACTTTCCTAAGCATTACTGGCTTCAAAATAGCAGTAGAAGGATGTTTCTATGAACCAATCATTTTCACATGGAGTTCAGAGAGAAAATCTGTTAAAAGGTACATGATTTTCACCACACATACCACCCTCTCCCCCTTCCCCGGCAATATTCTAACACACCTCCTAGGGAAGTGTGTCCTCAGCACTGTTTCTGATACGAGTATGTTGCAGCCTTCAAGTGCCTTACAGTGAGACGAGATTGTGAACCACGATTTTAAACTATCTCCTGTCATGCTACACAAAAAGGATTACTATTTTCATGGACAGTAATTTCTTGCCAAAACCCTTTCCATGGTCTGCATCTAGTGAAATCCTACTGTGTCTTTAAAGGTCCACCCTTATTCCTCTTTCCTGGGACCTTTTTCTGACCATTCCATCCGTGGTGCTCTTTTCTTGACCAGATGACCTATGGCATTTGTCATCTGTACCTGTCATTTAGCATTCATCACACACTGGCAAGTAACATCTTTTGTACAGTCGTCTTAGTTGTTGCTGGCTATTTTTATGTTTGACTGGATAGAGACAGAATCCCGAAGAGTTACATAATTGATATTCTTATGGGGATTTTCTGGACAATAACGCTTTATGCTCTTACATAAGAAGGGAAAGAGTCAGAAGTCCCAAAAGAGTAACTGGGTTTTAGAATACACAGCACAACCATCAATGAACTATAATTTTAAAAGCTTTGGGTTATACCAAAATAATGATTTCCAACCTTTTAAAGTAATAAGGATGCCTTTTAAAAACAAAATATGTTTTAAAAAACCAAAAACAGATTCAATATTATTCAGGTGTTAAATTTCTTTTAACTGAGAATACATGCATTCAAAAGTATAAGTACACAATGTCAGGTATGGTACTCATCTGGTCTACAGAGCATACCTGATGTGCACAAGAAGCTGAGGTTCCTCCAGGACCAGACTGGCACATGGTTGAATGTTACTGTGCTGTGGACATGGAATATTACTGCCACATCAAAAAGTACTACTAACTAAAAGTATTTAGGAGCAAGTAAAATACAGAAATACTAACAAATCCCTCCCTACCCCCAATCCTGCTCCTACCCCCAAATCCAGAATAAATTCCTTCAGTAACTTAACCCTTCCTCCCAAGAAGTAGCAGATTTTAAGCAATGTGAAACAATTCAATGTTTCAACAATAAACTTTTCTTGTGGTTTCAAGTTAATAAATAATATAGCAAAAGGAACAACAACAACAAAATAACATTATAGACAAACCAAATAGCAAATATTGAAAGTCAATCTCTCATATATTTCCTGATTCTAGTAAAATCTCAATCCCATTTACCCATTTCATCACCCTCTTAAAACAAACAAACAAAAACCACCAATATTTTCCAGCAGAGGTAGAAATATCATTCTAACCTCAGTTCAAGTCCTTTGTGCAGTCACCAACAAGAATGAGCTTAAATAAACAGCAGTAGAGCACAGCGTTTAAAGGAATTAGCCCTGGGCTCAAGTCTTGGCTCTGTCATTTATTAACTGTCTGATCTTGGGCAAGTTACTTAACTAAACTTCAGGTAATTTACGTAAAGTGCTTAACATGACCGTTGGCAGGTTTAAGGGGCTGAAAAAAGTGGTTACTGATTAATTAAGTAATTATATATAATAGATATATAACAAAGATATTCTTCTTATCATAACAATTTCAAAGTTTCCTTTCAATTCCTTCTTGTCTGGCTCTGACGGGTCTATTCCAGGTATCATAAACCTCCACTCTTGACCTATAACTGGTTCTACAACATCCAATTCTACCCATGGCTACTACCATAAGCAGTTTCTGGAAGTTAGGGAAAACATAACAAAAACCAAAACGGGAGGCCACTTGAGCAAGCCAAAACAAGAACAAAATCCACTTTGAAACAGTGAATTCACTCAAGTAGGAATCACTGCCTTAGAACCTGAGACAAAGAAAAAGGCAAAAGAAAAAAACAAACCAAATTATTCAAATACTTTTAAAACCCTTACTCCAGTTAAACAAATGATTGATGATTTGAAGCCCAAACAAATTTTAAACATTATTATTGTCTGCAGGACCATCAATAACCAGCACTACTAATGAAACATGCCTCATTAAAATACCTTTCTTTAAAACTTTTAATTTAACAATGATTTAACCATTGCTAGACTATTTTTTAATATTAAGTCTCAACAACTTCTTCAAGTTTCTCCTTTCCCATGCATTCCAACAAGCAATGAATTAGTTCTTCATCATGTGTTTAGGCCTCCTGCTGGGAAGCACAATTAAAATTAAGCAAGCAACAGTTCCACTTGGTGCTAAGATCCTGTCAAATCCTTCAATGAAGTTGAGTCTGGTTTCTCCAGGAGCCAGCTGAAAGTTCTGCAACAAAAACTTGGGGCTGCTCAACTCGATACTGGCCATTCAGTAGATGGCACTCTTTCCTTTGGGCCCAAATTACAAAAGCACCAAGAAGCATGTTCTGTGACATTCAGGTGTGATACAAAACAGGGATTCCCTCTTCAAAGCACTTAACTGGTCGTCACAATCCCTCCAGAAACCCATTCATCAAAAGCTGATGGTCCAACCAGACACTTTTAAAGAGCCCAAGGAAGTTCAGATTATAAAACATCAACTACAATATAAAATCACCTAACTCAAGTGATTACCAAGTAATCAGCTTCTCAGAGCCTTTTCTATGTCAAGCAGATACACTTTTTATTCAGGCATAAAATTTTCCTTTCCTATTACATTCTGCTACAGAGGCGACAGTCTTTCAGTGGCTAGTGACCAAATCTTGTCTATCAAATATCTCATTAAGGTATTTAACAATAGCAAAGTGTTTAGAGAACTATGATTTTGTCATTATTAACATTCACTAAGATCAATGAAGGATATATTACTTTTGTATTACTTTCAACATTTTTGGTTGAAAAAATTCATGTAATCTTTGATACCCACTTAAAAAGAACCAAACATCCTAATACAAAATTACTGTACATCTAGTTTTGCAAAAAAAACGGGTTTAAATAATATGGATTTCTGATTCATTAATGATATGTCTTTTACTTTAATACACAATGGCTCCCAACTATTACATGACAAGGTTTCTTACACTTCTGTTTCAGAGATCTTTTTTTTTTTTTTTTAATTTAAAAAGCAGACAGTTGTGGAGAGAGATGGAAGGAAATTCTTTTTAGTGCAACCTCCAGGTGAAAGCCAAACTTTTCAGCAGTCACACAGGAATCACCTTAAAAATTCCACCTTTCTCTAGGAAAGATAAAACTCAGTCCTAGCAATAAAAGTCAAAGGAGAAAGGCAAGGTAAAAGGAACACTGTTTTAAAATTTAAAAAAGAAAAAAAAAAAGCATTGGGAGTAGGAACAAGAAATAAAAATATATCGATTTCATTGCCAATCTCTTTCCTCTGTACACTCTCACCCTATGCACTTAAGCCCATTCACAACTCCACTTGAGCTCTATCACCCTTCCCCAACCACTTCCTTAGATATTAAAAGGCTGAACTTACAGAATCTTTTTCTTATGTACTAATAAGACAAATGAGATTAGAAGTAACAACGCAGCTTACAGTTGCTGGCTCTAATTTATGTAGGATTATAAGTAGAGTGTTCTTAAAGAAGAGTCCCTAGGGAGGCCTTGATCCCAAAATATACTTCTTTAGACATACCAAATAAGCCTAACTACCTTCTCCATGAGGATACTGAGTAAACCTATCTTTTTGCTATGGCATTTAGTCATTCCAGCAGATCAAAAGATGACAGGATAAGAATACTGTATGGAAAAGGGAAAAGGAAATGCTGTCCTTGCACAGGATGAGCTGAGCCATTGTGGAAGAACTTCACAGAAACATTGCTGATGGTGACAAATTAAAGGCATATACTAAGTCCCCAAGACACTGATAAAACTCAGCACTTCTCCAACCTGACTGCTTTCTACATTGTTGGAATTCCAGCTCCCCTAGCAGGCAACCAACAATAGCCATGAGAGCTGAATTAAACAGGCTCCTGAACTCACACATGCACTGTCCTTTCCTCTTCCATCCAAAGTAAGCACTTCCTTGGTGGGGGAGTGAAAAATTACAAGAACAAATTCAAAAGGGTATAAGAGCTAGCAAAAAGAATAAAGTAACAATTTCATGTATGTTACTTAGAATTAAGTTTTCATATTACTTGCCTTAATGCACATTGTGAGCATCAAATTTTTTCAAATTGTTTTATTAATATATACAGTGTGCTTCTTGAGACATTGGTTTTAAGAACATATGTTGTTGTTATTGCCCTTAAGTTTATAAAAAGTGTTTTTACCCCCTGGCTGGCTGGTTGTGGGAAACTTTTTTATCTTATGGACGTCAGTATGCCTATGGCAGAAAAAGTGAGCTGCATAACCCAAGATTCAAACTGTAGTCTTGTTTGAGGAGGTAGCAATCTTAACTGCTAGTTAATGTACTGCTATACACCAATATCCTTAGGCCCAGTTTCAGGCAATTTAAAACAAGAGGTTTCAAAGTTCATCTTATATCAGGGAGCCTTACCATTTCCAATCAAGCTTTAACTAAAGCCAACTTTTAAACAAGTAATTGTAAAGTATATGGTGGTGAAACAGATCAGCTTGACATCAGGTAAAAAGCTCAACTTAGATCTAAACTCATTATAAAGATATAACTACATGTCAAAGCCTAAACATCTTTCATAATAACATTTCAGCTATACAATCTTCCTAAGAGGGAAATTTACAAAAACAAAAAGCCTTTTAATATCAGGGATGGGTTTCATCCATTTTATACCTTTTGGTGACCATGCAACTACTTTTTGAGTTATGCTAGACAACTCTGAAAGCCACATTCATTCTTTAAGGTTTCTAGGATATTCTTTATTAAATTGTTCCTTCAGTGTAGTAAGTCATGTCCTAGAAACCTAAAAGAGATTATTAACGCAGCTTTTCAAAGATACCCAACAAAAAATAGTTTAAAGAAACAAGAGACTGATTCTCATTATCTATGCTATCGTCTAAGTCTTTAGGGTAAGTTAAACAGTACTTTCTTAACATTCAAGTATGTTGTCAACTGTGCAATTAACTTACTTTTGAACTTGATTTTGCGATTAGTCCACATATAACAGACCAACATTAAAATACACATGAAATAAACAAAAAACCCACACACCTTTTTTTCTCCAACACTTTCAGTTAATTTTCAGTTAAAGCTGCTGTTCTATGCATGCTGTTGGTATTCAAATATTCACTGCATGAATGCCAAGTAAGTCATTTCTAACTAACCTGAAGGGAAGAGCATACCCCAAGTAGTATGCTTACACTCATGTGTGTCCATAACTAGCTACTGCTAGAAGAAAAAAATAAATTCATCTAACTATTATACATAAGGGATATACAAGGGGTAATAGACTTTTTTTCTTTCAAGCCATAGTCAATGAAAGGCTGATAACTTACATAATTTAGAGAAGATTCTTAATATACACAACCCATTGCAGTAAAAAACTGAGATTGTCTTGGCTTTCGGCCAAGACAATTTAGTCACTAGCAGGACCTGAAAGACCTCATAACAATCGCATCTAGAAATACTGGGGCATGGACCCCAAGATCAAATGACAAAGCATTAACATAGAAGACATGAAATAAAGTATCAGGGCACCCATTTTGAATCTCAATGACAAGACACAGTCTATGACTGCTCAATTTCAAATAGGGTGTCCATGTTTAAAAGAAAGAATAGTACTCTTGATTAAACATTTAAAATGTTTTCTATTCAAACTCTACAAGTTTAATATTTCCAACGGAATCTGAAACAGCACTGAATTTTAATTATAGCAAAAGCATATTAGCATTTTTAGTATGAGAAACAGATTAGTAACCTGTGTCTTCAGTACCATGTGAGTTTTCTTAATTCAACGTATACTTGTTTTTAAGCATTTTTTCCTAATATTACCTTTCACTAAATTGCCAACAAAGGACACATTAACTCTCTACAATAGTTATTCTAAACATTACGTAAAACAGCTACTAATTTGGGTTATAATTAATTTGCTTGACGTATCCACTACACTGGTGAAGCAGCAACACACAGTTCCTTGAGGAATGTGAGTGACAAAGTAAAAGCCACAAGTGACATCTTTCCATGTCAGGCTAATTTTAAGAGGCAACTCGGGTGGAATTTCGAACAAACTTAAGTTAAAATTCACCTCAGGTTAATATGGTGGTGTTGGTAATCAGTAGACGAGGCCTACCGATTTAGTGCAGAACAAGAATGCCTCCAAGGGCCCTGCTGGACCACCTGGAGCCCTACACATCTGGCAAGCTGGAAAAACAAAAAAGACTTTAATCTTTAGTAATTAAAAAGATAACATACTACAGCCCAAATTCTAGCATCCTAGCTAAACATATGTTGTGTGAAAAGAGAATCCTCTTCCAAAGTCAAAAGGTGATTCTACTTAACGCAGATTACCACCATTCACATTTAAACACAACTTGGTGGTACTAACACAGGAGGGTGTTACTAAACAAGGCATATGCACACCTGTAGTCTTGGAGATACTGTGAAGGTACTTCACTGATTTGCTAGAATTACCACAAGTGTAATAGCAGCAGGGGCTACTAGTTATGCGGGTTCACTCTCAAGCCAGGCTCTGGGTTCAAAACCAGCCCGTCTGTGCCCAGTAGCCGTACAAAATACTTAACCTCTCTATGTCTGTTTAGGCACTGGGTTGTCATGAGGATTAAGTAAATTAAATCATATAAAACTGTGCCTGGCACAGAGGTAGAGCAAATAAATATTGGCTGTTACAAATATCTGCTAAGTCTTCACTTGCTGGGTTGCATGATATAGCCACCTTCAGAAAAAATGTCGTCTTATACTGATGATGATAAACACATAAAACACTGAGTACCAGACTATATTCTAAGCACTTCCCATATAACAACTCAGTTAAGATTTCGATATTATCATTCCCCAACATTTTACAAACCCAATTTGTTCAGAGTTGGGTTTTTATGCTTTTATGTGACTTCTTCCTTCAACAGAAATGCTTCTTATACTCTGACGACATACCTGAGTGCTGCCCTGTACTGCTAACCAACTACTTTGAGATAGGAGAGATTAAACAGCTAACAACCTGTATAGGCTTGAGTGTGACGAAAACACTCAGACACGACAGACCTACTTCAGGAGGCCTCACAACCCCAGAGGTTGGGCCCCACCCTGTATTTAAGTTTTAGGATTGTGTGTAGGAGGTCGGCTGATGCTGTGTCCTCTTAGTCTCAAAAGACGTTCTGGTTTTACAAAGACCAGATCCACACTTCAAACATCATTGAGCAAAACCCACATTCATCCCAGTGTAACATTATTGAAAAAGGGGGTTAGAAATAGCAGAGTACAGTATAATTTTCTCATTCATTTTCGGAATGTAAAACTTATATTCTGAAAATACAATCCTTCTATTATGCAAAATAGTTCCTAGATGTCATACGATCACATATGTAATATGTCAAATGTTTACCAACAAACATTTCCTTCTATCATACCTGTAAAAAGCTGCAACATGTTGAATGCCTCATGCCCAACTACCTCAAGAACTCTTAAATTATGTTTAACATTCAAAACAGATACACCATTTTTTTTCCTTAAAAGCAACTATTACCAACATGCCAACATTTGCGGTCAATTTAAAGAGTTTTAAGAGCACAGGCTGAACTCTTTGGAAAAATGAACACTTAAATATAGCAAAAGTGGCCATTTTTTTTCCTGGTCTTCCCTCTGCAAAGTTAATCTGCTCAATTTAAGCAGAAGAAAATGAGTGAGTTACAGTGTAATTACAATGCAATGGAGACTCAGATATAAAAACTTTATACATAGCTAAAAAGTAACTTAACCCTATAAATGAATAAGTCCCATATCTTAATTACACATTTTCAAAAACAGTCCAGCATCTTATTTTAAAACGACAAATTACGCTGTATTCTTAGTTTACTCTCTTTAACAGTCTCATTAGAAGTCTTCTAAAGTCAAAATTAGGATGTACCCCGTATGATGCAGTTGCACTCCATTCCAAGAAAAGCAACCATTTCATACTGCTAAATCTAACATGTCGTACAATTTAACATAAACGTGCCTGCACGTTTATGTAGCTGATTCCTACCCCCTCCCCCAAACCTTATCAACTCCTTCACCAAACTTGCATATAATCCTCACTCAAAGCCTCTTGGTTGGGCTTCCCTGGCGGCACAGTGGTTAAGAATTCGCCGGCCAATGCAGGGGACATGAGTTTGACCTTCCTGGTCCGGGAAGATCCCACATGCCGCGGAGCAGCTAAGCCCGTGCACCACAACTACTGAGCCTGCGCTCTAGAACCTGCGAGCCACAACTACTGAGCCCGCGCGCCACAACTACTGAAGCCTATGCACCTAGAGCCCGTGCTCTGCAGCAAGAGAAGCCACTGCAATGAGAAGCCCGCGCACTGCAACCAAGAATAGACCCTGCTCACTGCAACTACGGAAAGCCTGCACGCAGCAATGAAGACCGAATGCAGCCAAAAATAAAATGAATAAAATAAATAAAAATTTTAAAAATGCCTCTTGGTTGAGTTAAATTCCATTTCTCTCCATACCCCTCTAGCAGGTCAATTGCAACAGCACATGTGCCAATGAGTGGTTTTACTCACGCTCCCATTTTAAACGGGCACCTACTTGCAATTAAATCTCTGCAACAAAAAAGTTTACCTGAGGCCATTCTTGCCATTCTAATAGAGGCCTAGCTTATTCTACCTGTCTCTGTGGTCTTGCCTCAGCTATAATAGCATACCCCCAAAGAGGCTGGACACCAGCAAAGCGGACCTGCTGCCAACTCTGCCTGTCACCCCGGGCAGGAAGCGCAACCTAACATGTATACGTTTGTAGGGGTGGGGTGGGTGTGGGTCGGGGGGGATGGGAACGCAAATTACAGGAGAAAGGTTTGGTTGAATACTTTCAACTTGTAACAGAAGTTGTTTAAATGAGGAAAACAAAACTAACCAACACTCCCTCCCTTACCTCCACCCTTTCCAACCGCGGGAACCTACCACCTTCCTGGAGCGCACCTTCAGTGCTTAAAGTACCCCGGGTCACTGACGCTTCAGCCAGCTCTTGATTTTTAGAACTCCCAGTTCTCCGGGAGAAACCAGAGGACGCCCGAAAGACTCGGGCCCACCCCGCGGCGTCCCGAGATCCTCCCCTGCAGGTCCACCCTCTTCGAACCAACCCGAGGCTCCCATTCCAGTCCCGGAGGAAGAGGGGTCCACCTGAGGCCGCAGGGGCAACCAATAGGCAGTCCCCTCCACCCCGCGAGCCTTCGCGTTCCCCACCCCCGCGCGACCCCCTGGAAGGGTCTCCGCAGCCCACCCCGCGCGGGCGCCCGCCGTCCCCGCTGGGAGGAGCGGCGGGAAGGCCGCGCCTTCTCTCCCCTCAGGATTACCTCGCAGCGCGAAGCCGGCTTTGTGCTTCCCTCCCTCCTTCTCCGCGGCCGCCGGGGCTGCAGTGGCAGCGCGATCCTCCACCGCCGCCTCTTAAGCGCCGCACGGCTCCAGAGGGAAGGGCAGAAGGGGAGGGGGCGTGAGAAGGGAGGGACCTGGGCGCCGAGCCCTGTGTAGCAGGAAGCGGCGACACCTGGGTCGCTATGCCTCTAGCTCTCGCTCTCTGTTTTTAAAAAATATAATTTAAACCTCCTTCTTCCCCCTCCCGCCCAGCGGCCCCGCGACCGTTACCGGCAGGCGGCTGGCGCTCTGGCGGGACTGGCCGAGAGCCCACCGAGCGCCCCTGGCCCCGCCCCTAAGGCCCCGCCCTTAGGCCCCCGGCTCCCCTGGCTCCACCCCCACAGGCCCGCCCCTCGCAGCCCCCAAATGCTCATGGCCCCGCCCCTCGGAATCACAGTACGTTCCTGGCCCCGCCTCCTCAAGGCCCCGCCCCGCGCGGCCCCTCGGCCCCTCGGCCCCTCCAAAGCTTTGGTGCGGGCCCCTCCTTACCTCCCTCACCCTGTCTCTGAAGCCGCGGCCCCGGGCCCCTACTGGCCTGGCCTCTGGGAGGGCCTGGTGTGGGGCAGCTGCCTAGCATCTATCTCTTCAACGTCCTCCCCGCTAGGCAGCTTCGATTAGCGGCGTCCCCTGAGGGTCGGAGGAGTAAAAGACCCCGACGGAAACCAGACTACAAGCGGGAGGAGGGGAGCCTCGGCGACGCCGCCCTCCCTAACCTGAGCGAACCACCCCCCCCCACCCCCCACCCCCCCCCAGCAACCCCAGCTCCCGAGGCTGAGACACAGCTTTCAGAGTCAGCTTCAGCCGCCCACACGGCCTGCTGGGTCTTCAGCGGGAGGCCACTGCTAAGGTTCCACCTCCTCACGCCCCCCGTAGGAGGGGCCTGGGTATTCTCAGCACAGTTGCCTTTGGGGGCGCCTCTTTCCCCTGCTCACCTCCACTGAGAGGCCGGGCAAGGGCCCTCTCCATGAGCTCCACTTGCATCCGTCGAGGGTTTTCACCCCGACGTTGGCCCCTGGCCTTGAGACCTTATGAGAGCTGATCTCTTGGAGGTGAAAAGTCAAGGCACCGACAGCCTTCAAACTGAATTCGGGGCCGGGTAAACTTTGCACTCAGTGGCAGGGTTGTGGATCCATCCACAGGTGACGCTGGGCCGCCCACCCTGGCCGCCCAGACACGACCTGCTCTAAAAATAGACCTCCCAGCAACGCACACCTTTCTCTACTACCCACAACTTGCACATCCCTCCCGCATACATGTCCTCCACAGTCACGAATCCACTACCAAGCACACCCTCCGAGCGGCATTCCGGTTATTCATGGTCCCTTGGGTCAACCCCACCCTAACACACAACAACAAACTTCACTCCCCACGCTTATCTCCCTGCGTTTCCAAGGTACTGGCGACAGTCCCCTTCATTTCCTTCCTCTTCTGCAGACTCTCTTCTTCCCCCTCAAATACTTCATGCCATCCCCCTCATCTTCATTCCCTCCCTCTTCCCTAAAAATGTGCTAATTAAAATGTAGTTTCCTCTTCCCACATACGAAGTGTGGGAAATGAATCTTGGCTTGACACAAACTGTGATTCATTTATCCTCGTTTTCTCTCCCCACTGGACTAAAGCTACAGAAATTTTAGTCTACCACCATCTCCCATATGCTCAAAATCTAACCATGCCTTATGGTTTTTAAATACCCCTAAAGGATCGTGGGTAAGGCTTCCTGGCTTTGGGAAGAAAATATTTAGAAAACGCTCGGCCTGTCATTTTATGTGGCGTTTTAAAATATCTGCAGTATTTGAGAGAGATACTGGGAGTGGCTAGATGTTTTCTTGCATTTAAAAAGCAAAAAACGAAAAAAGCTTGGCACACATCAAGGTTAGCCTTTTTATGAATAGCCCCCCAAAAATGTGTTAGGGGTACATATCAGACAATAGTCTCCACTGTACAGGACATTTGCCAGTCACAAATCTAGACCCCCCTCAAAGGAAGACAAATTAACATAGTCCATTTTAAGCATGTCTGATGAGCAATCCTTTCCATGATCACTCCCTTTCCCACAGTTTCTGGACAAAATGGATAAAAGATTTGCTTACCCACTGAGGATCCAAGGCTTTCTTGTGTCCAGGGTAGTAGACGTGTGTATCTTCTAGGTATGGATTCTGCAGTGCTGCACGGAAACCCACTGCAGCCTCAGACCGGCGGTGGCAGCGGCAACAGCAGCAGCGGCAGCGGCAGCAGCAGCAGCAGCAGTGGCGGCAGCAGCTTCTCCCAACGCTGAGTAGTAAAGTGAGTGACTTTGGTAGAGACTCCACAATTACCATTAGGCACTTGCTTATGAGAGAGGAGGTGGAATCTTTCTTAAAGGAATGGGTTTTGTTTTTCCTCTCCACTATTGCTTCATAAAAGGCAGAAAGGGTGGAAGGAGGGAGTTTTTTTGGACTGAGTAAGGCAGTACAGCTGTAGGAGGTCAAGGTTAAAATTAACTGGGTGATCGAGGGACCAATTTAGTGTGAGTCAATGAAATGCTAGAAGCATTAGTTTTAAAGAGCCCTGCTAACTTCAAACACTGGGGTCCATGGCAAAAATAAAGCCATGTGCCTTGAAACTGAATAGTATTTTGTGTTAATATTTAATTTCCAATCATTGCACTACAATGATAACTACATAAAGGGAGGTTATTTAGTATTTAATACAAGAATGTGAAAGGAATAATACATAAAATAAAACTGATTTACATGATTGGGAACAACAGAGTCCAGTCTTACTAATACTTATAAGCATATCTGGAATTTCAATAAATGTCAGTATTGGAAAATATATTATTGTAAATCAACTATACTTCAATTTTAAAAAAAAAAGAAAATATATTATTGACAGATACCACTTGGTACTTATAAAAATCACAATATTATTTATAGAAAAAACAAAAAAATCTAAAATAATTTAAGAAAATAATAGCAGGGTACTATTTCAGTGACAATTCAAAGTTCAGCAAAATTAAGGAGCTCATAAGTCGATAACTTTAAATGCATGCAAATTTACTGTTTACACTATTAGAATGTGATGTGTCCACATATGAGGAAATTGAGTCTGCATTATAACTTAAAATTTTATTTTAGACAATATTCCTCAATTTAAGCATTCAACATCTGTGATTTTTTTCTTCATAGGTAAATGAGGAGGTGTGGTCCCAAAATATGAATAGAGAAAAATATGGAAAATATTCTGCAATTGATGTTTTTGCACAGCCTTTGTTAACTACCTGTGTGATCTTGAGCAAGTAAGTAAACTCTTTTGTTCCATAGTTCCCTATTTTGTGAATTGAGGATGTTGGATTGAAATTTTCCTTTAGCATCCAATAGACTATGATTTTATGAGATTTAAACTTTTTTGTGTGTGATTTAATGCATGTATGTTTCGGTCTACACTACTTTTCCTGAAAACTTGGATTAAAAATAAATTTTTATTTAAAATGTGCTGCCAGAGTTTGTTATTTACCACCATTCCAAAATTATTTTGCAAATCAAGTATCGTTTTTGTAAAGTGAAAAAACAGTTTCATCTGACTTATGATTTTGTACCCAACTATGACAAGTTTTCATGAAGCAGGACCCTACAGTATTGCTAAGGATACTGACTTGGCTGGAGCACAAAATGTATGTTTAATAGTGATGAGGACATAGTTTAAAAAACTGGTGTATCATTGGAGGTAGAGTTGGAACAGAATTTAGAGCTCACCGACTCCAGCCCTGTAATTTCACGAGTGGAAAAAATGGAAACCCAGAGAAGCAAAATGGGGACACATGGAAGTTAACTCAGTCTCCACTCTTCCCATACACACAAGTCAAATAAACAGCACGTATGACCATATACACTGTTTCACACACCCACACTGGGGGCTGAGCAAGACCTGTCACAGCAACAAAAAAGTAGTTTCACTCAGTGACACTATTTGTGTACATGTAGTATAAACTAAAGAGATATATCAAACAAGTGCTTATAATGTGTGTAAATATTAACACAAGTTTTGCCTTCAGGCTTGGAGATCTTTATGCTAGAAAGTAAAGAAATTTGTCCAGGGGAATTTTTTTTTAAGTGACCTCTAAGGAAACTCACAACAATTATTTGCAAACTCTTACTTACCTTCCACACAAATGACAGGGCCTTGCGCTTGTTTCCTTGCACCCATTGGTGCCTCTGTTCCCTTTAGTCTACATCCTCAAGCATACCTGCCAAGAGGAAAAGTTCATTTTGGAGCCACGCAGGGGAAAGTACTGTAGAGATTTAATTCTGGCCTTCAGAGATGCTTTTTGGAAGTTGCTTTTGGGGCTAGATTCTAACATTTTTCCTTAAATCCTGGTTTGGTATTCCTGATAAGGAACCTGGCACTAACCTAAACCCATCCTCCCTAGTTTCAAAGGGGCATTACCTTAGATTAAATGACATAGCAAAATTAGTGTTTTGTATACTTGGCAAGACAATTTGTCATCAACATTTTTTCTTTAAAAAAGCCTCCTAGGGACTTCCCTGGTGGTGCAGTGGTTAAGAATCCACCTGCCAATGCAGGGGACACGGGTTCGACCCCTGGTCTGGGAAGATCCCACGTGCCACGGAGCAACTAAGCCCGTGAGCCACTACTACTGAGCCTGCGCTCTAGAGCCAGAGAGCCACAACTACTGAGCCCATGTGCCACAACTACTGAAGCCCGTGCGCCTAGAGCCCGTGCTCCACAACAAGAGAAGCCGCTGCAATGGGAAACACATGCACCGCAGCGAAGAGTAGCGCCTGCTGGCCGCAGCTAGAGAAAGCCTGCGAGCAACAGCAAAGAGCCAATGCAGCCAAAAAATAAATAAAATTATTAAGTAAATAAATAAATAAAAAGGCCTCCTATAGGGAGAGAATTGAAGGAAATTAGTTGCCCAGTTTCTTCATCTGTTTTTATCTTGCTCTTCTGCAAGGAAGGCATTTCATTTCATCTCCCAGGTGGTAATGGACAATGAATAAAATGGCTGTTGTTTCTATAATTCAAAGCAACCCCTCAAAATTAAATGCATTTCTTTGTATCTTCCCCAAAGTACTGAGCACAGTCTCTTATATAAATGCACTTAATAGATACTTTAAAAAACGAATACACAAATTAATGAAATGAATAGCTCCCAAAATATCCAGAAACTGATTACAAAATGTTTTGGTTTGCTTGTAATTTGGATTGTCTAAAACAACTGACTCCATCCTCTACTTCCTTTTTCTAACACAGTCATGACCTAAGAGAAACAAATTCCTTTCTGGAGAGCTCTTTAGGCATGCCTGATTTGTATCCTCCAATTAAATTGTAGCCACAAATCTCCACGTGAACTCTGGGTAGATCAAGCAGTAGTGGGACAGTCTCTCTGCCAAGAAAGCACTGGATTAAATTTCAAAATTCCGGTGCTCTAGTTCTAGTTTGGAAACCAACTGGTTATGTGACCTCGAACAAGTTTCTCGACATGCTTGTGCCTCAGTTTAGCCATCTTTTAAGTGGCTGTGGTGTCTTATAATACCTGCTGTCCCTACTTCATAGGGTGGTTATGAAGTTCAAATGATAATAAAGGAAAAAAATGCTTTGAACTTTTCAAAGTACTTTGTAAATAGAAGGTATTATTATAGGCAGATGTATTTAAAATCAACTATCTAGTTCAAGGGACTTTACCCTAAACAACCTGTTTTACTACTTACTGGTTCGGAAAGCAAACAGGTTAATCTCGCTCCCTGTGTGCGTGCGTGCACACATACACACACACACACGCGCGCGCGCGCGCTCGCGCACACACGCATGCACCCTGCTGCTCCCAATTTAACAACTTACCAGCTTTGAGGCTTTCCCCTTGGGTCGGGAATGACATCAGCAATATGAAGAGCTAAGAATTTATATAGAGATCCCTCTTCCATCCTTTCCCCCCAAATGTACCTTTTTAAAGCTCTCGACCGAAAAGTAAACTCAGTGAAGCACAACAGCCTTTTAATACTTCCTAATGTCATGTATTCAATCAGTGGGGTTAGATGAACCATTCATGCTGAAACTTGGCCATGCTACATACATTTTGATCACCCTTTTGTGTCGAGCGAGTCTGGAAAGTAGTTGGGGAACAGAGCAGGAAGGACTGACATGGAACTCACGCTAATGAGTTCTCCGCTCCCCAAGGAGATCTAATCGGGGCGCGATACTCAAGGATTCATCAACATATTTTATTAGCACTATGTGACCTACATGGTTTATTTTAAAGGAATTACCTCAGTTAAATGCCTGACAGGTCCTTATACAACTGTTTAAGTAATCAGACCTGATAAATTTCTGTAACGTTTATAAACTATCACCCTCAGAGTCCTCCTTTTTTTCCTAAAAGTATTTCTTGTCATTTATTCATTTTCCATTTGGTGAGTCTTTTAAAATCATCATGGCTAAATAAATAACTGCTAATACACAAACAACTAATAAACAATTGGTATAAATAAGATACTCCAAATTAGAGGCCCACACATAGGTAAGATAAAAACTCACAAAAAATCAACTTACCAGTTTCTGTGGAGAGAAATGTAAAATGAATACAAAGTATGCAATTGCTATGTTAAACCTAAAATACATCATTTACCTATATATTTTATCATCTCATGCCTTAAAATTTCAGCTGCTAGTCTTTAATATATATGACATGATCTAAAACTGGGTGTTTTAATCCTTATGATACTATTTCTAGAATGTGATCAGGAGCTACCTGCAACAAAATCACTTGGTGTGTTTCCTGAAATTCTGGTTCCTGGACCCTATCCTTGAATTAGAATCTCTTAGGATGTGGCCGTAGATTGAGGGTTTTTTCCAAGCATTCCAGGTGATTCTTATGTGCACCAAATTTGAGTACTGCTATCCTACAGAAACAATGTACTGTGTGTAGAATCTCAGAGACAGGATGAGAGAAACATAGGTGCCTCCTTGTTTATTATGTGAGAAGGGTTTAGAGAAGGACTAACACTGGCTCCACCCTTTCTATAGTGTAAACTTGGGCAAAATTTTTAATCTGTCTCGGTCCTAGTATCCTCATCCATAAAATAATTCCTGTTCAACCATGTTGTTGTGAGGATTATGTCACACAACATGTCAATCATAACATATGGAGAGCTTCTACTCTAGAGCCTGGCCCATAATGGAACTTAAGTATATGTTCATTCCTTCTCTCCTTGTTCAAAAACGGGTTTCCAGGTGGTTTCTTCTTGTCCAGTGTTTTAGTATGCTTGGTAGAGGAATACAAACTAGTAGTTTAATGAGAGCTAATATTCTGAGCACTTATGGTATGCCAGTGCTAAATACTTTATACTCATTATTTCATTTCATACCAAGAATAATCCTTAAACATAGGGACTATTATTATTTTTGGTTAAAGAAACTGAGGATTGTAGAGGATAAGTAACATGCCCAGAATCTCAGAGCAAAGAATTAGCAGAGCAGGGATTCAAACCCAGGCATTCTGGCTCCAGAGCCTGTTTATAATGCCGTATGTTTTGAATAGTCTCTAAGTGGCTTAGATTCCAGGATATGAGCCAGTCTCTTAGAAGGAAAAAGCAACTGCAGAAATGGAGTTTATAAACCTGCCAGAAATACAGACAAATAAATGCCATCATTTGCCTATCTTAGAAGCCTTTGCCAGTTGCCTATAACAGAGGATGGCACATAGTAGGTGTTCAAAAGTATTGAATAGATGTATAGCAGACCTTTCACCAGCATACTGTTTAAGCAGGTGACATATCTAAGCCCAAGTTTTAAAATTTCCAGATTTTCTAGATCAGCTTATATTCTGACATAATGCAAGTCACTAAATTTCAGAGCTATGGATAATCTTATCATTTGCAACAAATAGTTCTTGAGCACTTGCAATGAACTATGCACAGTTTGGCACTTAGAGGATTATTAAAAAAAAAACACAGCAACAAAACCTTGAGACATAGCTAGCCTATACCCTAAACACCCAGCTGGAAAATAAAACACAAATGCATGAAGCAATCAGACTGCAAAATCACTACATATGAGCTAATAAATGTGAAACTCCTAGCAAAGAGTAAACAAGAAATAAATTTTATCAAAAATATTATTACCAATATTATATTATTGTCAATTATTATCCATAATATTATTTTATATTTTAATAATCATTGCCATAATTATTATAGTTTTATTAAAAGTAAGAAGAAATCATAATTGTTATAGCTACCATTTAATGAGCGATCATATGCCAAGTATTGTGCTTGGTGTTTTATATGTATATATATATTTAATCATCTTATCTATCCTGCTAAATTAGTACCATTAACCATACTTTTTAAATGAGGAAACTGAGGCTCAGAGAGGTTAAATAACTTGCCCAAGGCACATATTTGATACGTATTCCAGAGTCAAGGTAAATAGTGTACTCAAAGAATCCAAAAGGAGTCAGGGAAGAGAGAGATCAATTCCTGCTGGAGAAAACAGGGAGTATGAAGGGCAGAACTGTGACAGGGAAAAGATGAGGAGAAGGGCCTTTGATGACAGAGGTGGCAGGAGCAAAGGTATGTGTGTGAGTTTCCTGAGACAGGTCCCCCAGCACTTTGCTCAGGCCATGCTCATGGTGAAGCATGACTTGGGTCTCTTCACTGAGCAGAGAGGAAAGTGTAAAGAATGTTGGCAGAACAGCAAGTAAACCTGTCTGCCTGGAATGAAAAGTTTGTGTGGGGCAAAGTTAGAATACATGTAGTCCCCAAACATGACCCTGAACACTCAACCTTCATTTATGGATAGCCTGTTTAAGTAGCCCCATCTCGAGTTACTTTCCATTAATACACTCACTTCTTTTGACTCATTGAGGCAATAGCATTTTTTGAACTCCTATTATGTGCCAGCCACCAGGTGCTAGGGATAGAACAATGAATAAAGCAGACAAAAATCCTTGTACTCATGAAGTTTTATTGTACTGAGAAAACACAGATGTTAACATGTAAACAAGTTGACAAGTCAGGTTATTTCTAAAGAAAAGAAAACATACCATTGACAATGACTAGTTAGGAAGGATGAAGAAGGCCTCTTTGAGGAGGTGACACTTGAGCTGAGACCCAAATGACCTGAAGTTGTCAGCTGGAGAGAAAAGCAAGTTCAAAGGTCATGAGGCAGAATAATCTTGGTATGTCTGGGAGACTGAGAGAAGGGAATGGTGGTTGAACACTGTGTGCAAGGGACAAAGCACCCCAGAGGTGGCCAGGGTGCTGGGGTGGGGGGTGGTGCTGGGCTGGATCATGCAGTTCTGGGAGATCAGGGTGAGAGTTTGACTTTTGGGAAGTTTTAAGCTAAGGAGGGATAGGGTCTCATTTACATTTTTGGAATTTTGCTCTGGTTGCTGTGTGGAGAATGGGCTCAAGAGGGAAGTGGTCAGGGGCTGGGAGGCCAGTTAGGAAGTTATCAAAGCCATCCATGCAATAGGAAATGGGGTCTCTTTGCAGGGGTGGCTGTGGAGATGAGGAGAAGTGAATGGACTTGGGGCACGTTTTGGGAGTAGAGCTGACATGACTTGAGAATGGATTCATGTGGTGGGTAAGGAAAGGGAAGGAAAGAGAGAAATCAACCCAGAATGACCTCTAGGCCTTTGGCCTGAGCATCTGGGTGCAGAGGGCACCATTATCTAAGACAGAGAAGACTCGAGAAGAAAGAGCATGACAGGTAAAAGTGAACACTTCTGTTTGGTCATGTTCGGCTTAAGATCACCCTGTTTCTTCAGAATGCTTGTTCCACTCTAACATTATCTTGTTTATTTTTTCTATTTGTTCATCATTAATTTCCTCCCTGTAAGAATCTTTGAAAGAGCAGGAACTTTGGTTATCTTGTTCATTGTTGGATCCCTAGAGGCCAGAACACTGACCAGTGCAGAATATGTGCTCAACAGCTATTGGAATTTGTTGAGTCCCATTCAGTGGTTCTCAAACATACATCAGAACCACCTGGGAAGCTTATTAAACGTTCAGTATCAGCCCCTGCCTGAAGCCCTCCCCACCAGAACTCGGCTTTAGTGGGTCTGGGATTGTACTCAGGAAACTGCATATTTAGTTAGGACAGGAGATGGGCAGTGAGATACAATCTAAACCAGTGGTTGAGGTATATTAGTATTCATTCAAATATTTACTTTAGAAACCACATTTCAGCACCATCCCAAAAGACTGAAAAGTGTGGCTTTAAGAATTCAATGGTATTCTCAAGTGCAGTTAAATCATAAGGTGTTCATTTTAAAGCTTTTGAGAGAAAACCATTGAAAGAATGCTGGGGTCCCTCCCATCTCATTTGACTTATATGCTCTAATTGGAAAGGGTCTCGTAGGATGCTCCTTCATGTGAAGTAAAATGGCTACCTGAGTGTGGAGACAATCCTCCTCTTCTTCCACATCTCCAAAGTGTGTCCCGCACCCACTGACAGGTATGTGAAATGCCTTTACTTGGTGATTATAGTAAATGTATGTTTTTGTCTGCACAGCATCTGTTCCCTTTTCCGCTAAGAGTGCCTCAGTATTCCTTTGTGGAACCTTCTTTCATCCCATTCTTGCAGTGGGACCCTTCCCTTTCCCTGAGCGAGGGGTTGGCCTCAAGCTGGACCAACCAAATGTTCTCTCCCTAACATTTAAATAACGAATAGAATGACACAAAAACTTAAGGAGATGAGTTCATTTTGAATGAGGTCCCTGAGGAGAATGTGATTAGATGCTGCTGCAAAGATCTTGCTTGACTTGGCTCCTGTCCTTTCCAAGACCTGGTTCTTCAGCTTTACCTTCAATTTTATGAGCCATGAGCTTTATTCTTCCAATAAATTCCTTTTGCCTAAGTTAATTAGACTGGTCTCAGTTGCTTGCAATATAATCTATGACACAGCAATTACAAACCTTGCAATCTGTCATTCGAGGTAAAACTTTTAAAACAAACCCTTCCTGAAAGCAGTAATACATTGACCTAAGTTTTCATTAAAGTGTAAACGTCTTATAGCAGAGACTGAACAGGCAGATGAGAGGGAAAGGGCTCCGTGGCTTGACATTGGTTCCACCACTGAGGTACGAAAGAAAAGGATGGCTGGGACATGACACGTAAATCCCACTTTACAAATTTGCCCTGAATTTACACATGAGATAAATAGCTTGCTGGAAACTCTCAACACTTTTATTTCATAGTTCCTACTCAGCTCTCCCAGCTTCTGAATTTCTATCTTCAGACTAAACTTTCAGAGTAAGCCTTTCCAAAGCAGGGCATAATTACTGGGACACATAAACCTAACACATCAATTTATGAACATGAGAACTCATAATATTAAATTTAGTTCTCATTTCCTTCTGTGGCCCCTAGGGGGAAAAAAGAACATCCTGTCCTTTTAATCATTTCTGTTAAATCCTAGTCATTCGTTGACCTCTCCCCTCCCCCCCATTTAAAGAAAGACCTGTAACTCTTTAAGACTCTTAAGAAATTAATAATTCATGTGTTGTAAGCAATATTTTCTTAAACAAGTTTCTCACACCCTCATTCTTAGTGATTGCTGGGATTAAGCCACAGCAGACAGGATGCTGAACAAAGCCAAGAGCGTGCTGAGTGTGAACCACATCCGCGGAGGATAAGGAACACGTTATAGTTTAACAGGAGTGATAAAAATGACATCTAATCACTTGCAGATTATACGCAGTGTTAGTGGAGGTCAAATGTAAAAAACAGTCTCATTAATTTAAACATTTTAATTTTTTTTTTTTTTTTTTTTTTTGCGGTACGCGGGCCTCTCACTGTTGTGGCCTCTCCCGCTGCGGAGCAGAGGCTCCGGACACGCAGGCTCAGCGGCCATGGCTCACGGGCCCAGCCGCTCTGCGGCATGTGGGATCTTCCCGGACCGGGACACGAGCCCGTGTTCCCTGCATCGGCAGGCGGACTCTCAACCACTGTGCCACCAGGGAAGCCCTAAACATTTTAATTTTTAACAGTGGTTGCTATTTGTGGAAACTAGCCATAACAATATTTGGCTATAAATCTGTACAGAGTCTGCATGGTCATTTTCCTTTCAGATGAGAGGGGTGGATCACCACTCTCATTATTAAAGCATAAAATAGTGTTACAAGCATTTGCTGAACACTTACTATATTCCAGGTACTATTCAAAGTACTTTATAATATAGGTATCTCATGTAATCTTTACAACAGCCCCATAAGGTATTATCCTATTATTCCTGTTACAAACAAGGGAACTGAAGCACTGTGAAATTAAGTAATTTGCCCAAGATCAAAGAGCTGGTAAATGGCAGAGGTTGGGTTTTAAATCCAGGCCGTAAAATGACTACAAAATCTGGGTTCTCAGCCCCTTCTCTTACGGCCTCCCAACACTGCTTAGCCAATTAGTGAAATAACACCTGGTCTTTCCTTCCACCTGTACTTGAGGCCCTTCTAACCCTCACTTTGAATGTTTAAAACTACATTTTGAAAACTATGTGAACTAGGTAACCAAAATAATTAGGCTTTCCAGATGCCAAATTACTTGGATATTAATTGTTAACTAAATGGTGAGCCTTTCCAGCAGCCTTGACAGAAATTTACTTACCCAGATTTTACAGTAAATAAAATAGTAAGAATTTAGAGATCTAAACCAAGTCAAGTCTCCAAATGCATGAGCAAGGCCTTTGATTTTCAGATTCTGTTGAAGGGTTTATAAGCTGTTACAGTGGATTTGGGATGGAGGAATGGGTGGTGATCTCTCACAGAAAAGTGGGTTCTTTTTCTGATAGGTGGGTTTTACTTCTTTGCCAGAGAGATAATTGAGAGACCAGCCTGGAACTTGCATCTGTACTCACCTGGATACAGAGTGAGGGTGACACATACATTAAACAACTTATTCTCAAACATTCAGAGGCTCTGCAGATACAGCGTAGATTTTCTGAGCCGGTCTCCCTGCAGTCTGGCCATGGCACAGCGTGCTTCAGCCCAGAAGGTGAGTAGTTTCTTGAAGACTCTTCTTACTCTGTTTTCTTTTCCTTGAAATGAGTTGTAGAATTGATCCAATCCTGACTGCTGTCTAAAAGACTGACAGAGTTTTTACAGGATGTACCTCTAGTTGGGCTTGGCTTTTGTTTTTTCTGGGAGTATGCCAGCTCCTCTTCTCTCATGCCATTACTTTCTTTACATACAACATTAATACTCTTATTACTGGATTAGGAATCCAAGGCGTTAAAAAAAAGAGAGAGAGAATGTAGGGTGACACCAAATGGTCCTGCCCTTGGTGACTTTGCTCTTAGAAGAGACAGGAGGAGGGAAAGAAAGGAAGAGATGGGAGGGCGAAACAAAGGCATGACTCCCTGCCTCTAATCATGTATTTCTTGTGGGGTATCAAGGTGGAACCTAGGTGAGCTAAAGGCACAAACAAAGGAGTGCAGACATATCTCGGAGATATCATGACTTCTGTTCCAGACCACCAAGATAAAGCTAATATCACAATAAAGAAAGTCACGTGAATTTTTTGGTTTCCCAGTGCATATAAAAGTCTGTTTACATTATACCGCAGTCCATTAAGTGTGCAATAGCATTATGTCTAAAAAAAGGTACATACCTTAATTTAAAAATACTTTATTGCTAAAAAGCTGCCAACCATCATCTGAGCCTTGTCAGTAGTAATCTTTTTGCAATAGTAACATCAAAGATCACTGATCACACGTCACTGTAACATATATAATAATAATGAAAATGCTTGAAATATTGTGAGAATTACCAAAATGTGACACAGAGACATAAATGAACAAATATTGTTGGAAAGATGTCATCAATAGGCTTGCTCGACACAGGGTTGTCACAAACCTGCTATTTGTAAAAAAAAAAAAAAAAATTGCAGTATCAGCAAAGTGCAATACAACAAAATTTGTCTGTAAAAGGGATTCAAAATTATGTAGCTGAGTGCTAGAAAAGCTACAGTCATGGAAGTATGTGTGTTCAATGGAAAGGTCAGTGGAAGAGTCACCATGATGCTTGGGTTCCACACTAGTTAGTTGTCAACTTGAGCAGGTTACTTAAGGATTCTCAGCTTCTGTTTTCTGATCTGTGAAATGGGTGTGGGAATCAAATTATACATTTGTAGACTTGGAAACGGACTCAGAGGTCATTTGATCCAGGCTCTGATCCACTACAAGAATTTTGTCTACAGTATTTTTGACAGAAAACCAATCACCCAACCTCCCATGAAAGGGCACTCATAATCTCTTTATTCTCCTTAAACTGAGCTAAGTTCTGTGTACCTCAGGAGGTAGGTCAGGACCTCCATTCCTTGGCCATGGTTCTTTCCTATGAAGTTCTGAGTTGGCAACTTGGATGGCAACAGAGATAATACAATACAGTGGAAAGAGAATCGGATGAGCCTGAGTCTGGATCCCAACTCAAGCACTTACCTAGCTGTGAAATCTTGACCATTGCATCAGTTCTATGAGGCTCAGTTTCCTTATGTGTCTAATGGAGAAACTGCAACCCACCCTGCAAATTCGTTGGGACAATTAGAAATAATTTATGTAAAAGGCCTTCACATAGAGAGTGCTTAATAAAAAGACCATTAAGAGGATTCTTCTTCTTAGAATATAATAAAATCAATATCTACTGAGGCCTGAGGAGTTTATGGCATGTCCTTGTTACAATGGTTTGTTCTGAGATTTGTTAGCTTTTCCTCTTGTTCCACTCCTAAATAAATAACTACTTCCTATATATTTCAATGCATTTCCCTTCCCAATAAATCTTCTGTTCCTTGTACAATTAGAAAAGGAGAAAGGAGCTTGAATGCAGACTTAGTGAAATTGCAGGTGAGTGTATGCTAACCATTTAGGGAAAAAATCCACAGTAGAGGCGGAGTTTAATCTTCACTCTGAAACATGAGCGGCTTCTGAGTTTTGCTGTAAAGAAATCATTTGCTTCTGAAACAAAGCATAGCTGCTTAAATGTGCACCGGGAGGAGGGATTGTGGCAATATAGAGAGCATGTTCACTTTACTGGGGTGAAAGGAACTCTGTGAGTTAACCCAGAGCTGTGGATCCCACAGTCAGTCAAAACCTCATAGAGAGTTTCCTTAGGAGTAGAAGCTTCAAAGTGTCCTCTTAAATTTGGTCATAACTGTCAACAATTAAAACATATGACTCTTTGATTAAGTAAATCCACTTAAAAGACACTACCCTACAGAGATCCTTGTATGAGCATTTGAATGAGATCATTACAAGATTATTCACTGCCATGTGGTTTCCAATAGCAAACAAAAGAAACAACAATCTAAATCTTTACATAGGAGAACAGTAAAAACAATTTTAATGGATCCATAAAACAATACTATGCAGCCCTGGTGAAGCATGGTGTTGACCTTGATACACTAACCTGGCATGGTGCCCATGATATATTGTTAAAGGAAAAAAGTAGGTTGTAGAATAACATGCTGAGAGTAATGTCATATTTGTATACATACATACATACATATGTGAATGCACATATATTTGCACGTGCAAATAGGTATAAATATATGTTTTAGAAAAAGGTTTAGAATGTGTACATGAAACGGTTAATGTTAACAGTAGGTATTTACTTCTGAGAAGTGGGATTAGGAGGGTGAGGGACACTTTGGTCTTTTAATTTAAATGTTATATATTTGAATGTTTTTACATATGTAAATATTATTTGTATCATTTTGAAAAACAATGACATGAGAATAGCTGAATTCAGAAACACATATTTAAGCTCTTAGTTACCTTTTCCTAAGTTTCAGGAGTCCTCACTCGGAGAATACCTTTTCAAGGGAAATGGATAAAGTTAATCTGTTTCTTTTGGATGAAAAGAGTCTCAGAATTGAAAAATCATACTGTTTAACTCCCTAGAAATATACCCTCCTATCCAAATCCTCAAGTCAAGGGGGGAATCTGGAACCCCTGACATCCCAGGATTTCTTCACACTTTTCCACTGCTTTCTTTGGACCTCAGAGACGGCCAAAATTTTAACTAGAGTGCAAGTGTTTTCCTTGAAAGGAAGTGAGATTTGGTCATCAGATAACTTTCCACAACCTGATGTGTACACTTGGGGTTAAGTGCTGGTTACTATGAATAAAGCTCTGTGGCCCAGGAGCTCACCTTCTCAAGTTCAGCACTGGAAACATCCGTCAACTACCATTTGCTAGATGAGAGTTCAGTTGATTAAAGAACGATGTTAATGAACACTTAGGTTTGAGTTTTTTCCCAAGGGACCAAATTGCCTCACACACAAAAAATACTCTTCACTAAATCAGACTTCATCACTAACTCCAGCTGGTTGCATCTTGAAACTATTCCACTAGCTGTAACGGTTAGGGAACTAGAGGGTGTGTGTGATTGGTTAGTCATCAATTTGTTCATTCAGTTATTCATATATCTCTTCATTCAATTGTCAGCAGTAAAATATTGTAGTTAGCAGTCAGCTGGCGGCTTTGGAGTCAGAAATACTTGGGATTGAATTCCTGGCCTGACACTGGTTATAGAATCTTGTCAAATTACATAACTATCCAAGCCTCCATTCCTCATCTATAAAATAGGGGTAGTTATCAAAATGTTGTCGTGAGGATGTTTAGAAGAGCATTTAAAGGGCCTAGCACAGTACCTGGCACATATTATACACACAATCAAAATTTACTACTGTCATTTAAAAAAATATTTATTAAGCACCTAGGGTGTGCCAAGTTTTGTGTCAGATTCTGAACTTTTAATATGATTAGGATATGATCCTTGCTTTTAAGAGGGTTAAGTTTAGATCAGAGGTGAATTCAGGGACTTCCTGAACTTGGATGGGAAAAAAAAATCACGTATCTATTTTTCACTAACCTCTTAACTGAAATTTAACATTCTTTTAATTATGAATTTATAGAACAAATCACAGAGGAATTCACAATATGTGTGACTTTGTCACCCACAGAAATCACAGACATTGTCATAGCACATTGTAGTTTTGCAGAAATTTTATTTAGTGCATCATTACTTCAAAATTAGAATAGTTATTAGACCCATTGCTGCCTCTGGGAATTGTGTTAATAAAGAAACATAACATAGCTATATCTAAAACTTTATAATTTGAAAACTATATATTAGTTTATTTGTTTTGTGGTCCTATGTATTGTATTTTATGCATTTAAAAACATTGTTTTGAAATGCATACATAACGTACATTTACCATATATGAGGACATGGTAAATGTATGAGGCTGTCCATAAAAGCACTATTAATCACAATGAAAAGCAGAACAAAACTACATCTTCATCAATAGAAGAATGGATAAATCAGTGGTGGTATATCATACAATGAAATACCACCCAGCAATGAGACTGAATGAACAATTGCTACATTCAGAAACATGGGTGAATCTCACATAGATTGAGAAAAAGAAGCCAGATGTAAAACGGAGCACACTGTGTGATTCAATTCATAAGAAGTTTAAAAACAGGCTAACTAATCTCTGGAGTTAGACATCAATATAGTGTTTACCCTTTTGTGGGGTGGTGGCTGGAATGGGTATGGGACTTTTGTATTATTTATTGATCCAGATGTTAGCAATGTCAATGTGTTCACTTTACACAAATGAATTGAGCTATCCATCTATAGCACTTATTTATAGTTGTTGTACTTTGGTAAACATTTACTTTTAAAAAGAGGGGTCCATAGGCTTCACCAGTCTGCCAAAGGGATTCATGGCACAGAAAAGATTAAGAACCTCTGGTCTAGGTGGAGACACAAATCCAGAGAAATTACTATAATACAAGTTTCATACACACCCTAGACGTTCTAAGCCTTTCCTGATCCCAGTGTTCTATTGATCTCTTAAGTATAATTCATACTTTTGAAACCAAGAATCCTGTATTTGTACATTGAAAGTATGGTCACTGCAGCTGTAGGAAAGGAATTACAAAGTACTGTGAAAACACAGAGAAGGGAACCATTAGTTTTGCCAAGGGTGGTCAGAAACGAATCTCATGGAGGAGGTGATATTTGAGTGGAACCTCAAAGGATAAGTCGGCTTTCAACTAAAGGGCTTCCTGTCAGAGGGAGCAGCATCAGGAAAAATATAGGAAGCATGCTGTTTGGAGAACATTGAGTCATCTGGTGTGGCTGGATCCTGGGGAAGATAGTTGGGGATGGGGGAGGAGGGGGACAAGTGGGAGATACATGAAAGACTGTGTGTCATGCTAAGGGGAAGCAACCAATGCTGGCTGTTTGTTTTTACTTTTTGTTGAAGGAAAAGACATAGAGAAGTGTGCCTAAAACATAAGTATACAGCTTGATAGATTTTCACAAAGTGAACACATCTATTTTACTAGCACCCCAATCATGAGATAGGACATTAACAACATCCTAAAAGCCCCTTTCATGATCCCTACCAATCCCAACAATTGCTCCTCACTTTATTGAGGTGTGATGACATGTAAAAAGCTATGCATATTTAATGTATACAACTCAATGAGTTTGGAGATAAATATACACTATGAATCCATCACCACCATCAAAGCCATAAGCATATCCATCACCTCCCAAATCTTCCTCCCACCCCCTTTATTATAATTATCATTGTGTGTGTTGTAAGAAAGTTTAACATAAGACATACTCTCTTAGCAAATTTCAAGTGTACAATACAGTATTGTTAGCTATAAGAACGATATTATATAGTAGATATCTAGAACTTATTTAATCTTGCAGAACTGAAACTTTGTACCCTTTGACTATCACCTCCCCATTTCACCTTTCTCTAGCAATCACCATTCTACTTTATGCTTCTATGAGCTTCACGATTTTAGCTTCCACGTATAAGTGAGGTCATGCAGTATTTGTCTTTCTGTGTCTGGCTTATTTAGTTTAGCTAACGTTCTCCAGGTCTATCCATGCTGTCACAAGAGGCAAGATTTCCTTTTTTTTTAGTTGGTAATATTCCATTGTGTGTATATATCACACTTTCTTTATCCATTCATCTGTCGACAGACACTTAGGTTGTTTCCCTATCTTAGCTATAGAGAATAATGCTACAAAATGAACATGGGAGTGCAGGAACTCTTTGGGATCCTGATTTCAATTCCTTTGGATAAATACCCAAAAGTGGGATTGCAGTGTCATACAATAATTCTATTTTTGATGTTCTGAGGAAGCGCCATACTGTTTTCCATAGCGGCTGCACCAACTTACATTCCCACCAATAGTGTATGAAGGTTCTCTTATCTCCACATCCTCACCAATACTTATCTTTTGGGGCTTTTTAAAGAAATAGCCATCCTAACAGGTGTGAGGTGATATCTCATTATGCTTTTGATTTTCATTTCCCTCAAGATTAGTGATGTTGAACACCTTTTCACATACCTGTTGCCCACTACTGTGACCTCTGACACCATAGATTGGTTTTGCTGGGTTTTGTGCTTTATTTAACATATGTATTCTTTTGTGTCTGGCTCTTTCACTCATGTTAAGTGAAACATGATGTCATTGTATGTAGTTATGGATCATTGCCACCTAAGTTTTAAGCAGGAGAATGGCTTGGGCTGACCTCTGTGTTAGAAAAATCACTCTAGCAGCTTGGAGGAGGGTGGGGTGGAAAGATAAGAAAGAAGTTCCATGCGGGAGCTAGAGCAATAATCGAGGTGAGAGATGATGAGGGCTTGACCCAGGGCGCAGGCAGTGGGAATGGAGAAGAGGCGGACAGATCAGAGTCACCCTGAGCTCTGGAGAAGCAATTCAAAACATATGTGCCATTTACAGTGTCCTTCAAACACAGAGGAGAGATCAACATTAATTGACTACAACATTAGTTTGAGTGTTTGTCAAGATTTAAATGAAACAAGCTACATTCCTCTAAGAGTCTATTGTCATAGATGACAAGGATGAGACAGGCCAAAAGCCAAAGCAATGTGGATAAATGAAGCCTGTCCCGCGAGACTTTAATGACCTCAAATGATATTGGAGGACTTTTGCAGTTGAGCTATTTTTCTTAAATATTTTTTGAGTAGTGGAGTTTCAACATAAAATTTAGATTACTTAGAAAAACAAAATCAGGATTGAAGAGACAGCAGGGATAGGGGAGAATTTCAGCTGAAATTTGGGAGAAATGAGGCTAATGAGGGTATGAGATGGGTATGTAGGGTAGAGAGATGGGGAGATAGTTGATGAAGTGAGAGCATCTATCTTATTGTTATGCTTCTCAAACTCAGGTATGCACACCCCTGACAACATGTCAGGGGGAACCTGAGTCATCTGATAAATATGGTACATCTTGCTGGAGTGTCTCCAGGGTTGAGGAGAAGGATGCCATGTATATGAAAGCAAACAATAGGTTATGGAGTAGAATACAAATTTTATGTGAAGTGTCAAGATAAAACACAAGACTTCAAATAATTTTCTAGCCAAATTGCTTTGACCGAGGACTTCCCTGGTGGTCCAGTGGTTGGGTACCTGTCTTGCAATGCAGGGGACACTGGTTCGATCCCTGGTCAGGGAACTAAGATCTCACATGCCTCTGGGCAACCAAGCCCACGCGCCACAACTAGAGAGCCCACACACTCTGGAGCCTGCGTGCCACAGCTAGAGAGAAGCCGGTGCGCTGCAACTAAGACCCGACACAGCCAAAAAGAAAGTAAATAAAACATTGCCTCTGCTTTAAAAAAAAAAATGCTTTGACCTTCAGGCCCAATGCTCCCCTTTGCATTCATTACATGGAATTCAGAGGAAAAGTTTTAAGAAGCCTCATCTCCATCACTCCCAACTCCACACTGCACTCCAGGATACTAGGACCTCCACTGAACTCAGTTCCAGATTGGGTGTTGTTACTCATCCAGTAACATTCCTCTCTTCCTTTACTCATTCATTCCAACAATATTAAGTAAGAGCTTACCACATACTAGCAGCTGAGAGTTGTTTTTCTCGTATAATATTGTAAGCTCCAAAAAGGACTGTGCCTTAAAACAAACAAACAAACAAAACTTACAGTCCCCTTAGCATTTGTCAAATCTTGCATATATCAGATGTGCTATTTGTTGACATGAAATGAAATGAGATCTTTGCAAAAGCCCATGGAGGAGTTAGGAGAGAGACAATAAAAGAGAGAGAATGGGATGCGTATATGTGAACTAACTGCTAACCATATGAACCAAGCATATTGTTTCATCCATGAACAACTCTGAGATAGACTTTAAATTATATCCATTTTATAGTCATGGAAGTTGAGGTTGAGAATGAATAAAGTAACTTGTTTGAAGCAACACAGTTAGTGACAGAGCACAGATTCAATCCCAGCTTTGTCTGATGCTAAAGTCCATGGAGAACATTTATGGAAGTGTAAAATGCATACCCCCTTTGACCCAGTAATTCTACTTGTAGGAATTTATCCTCGTGATCTTGTGATTTATAATAAGAAACATATATTTGGTCTACGTCCCATTTCTGGCACACAGCTCCTAAAACTCTTGGAATTTCCTAAGTGATGAGAGAGATAAAGATGTCTTTTGTTCTGTTAATGAGGTGACTTGTGTATCACATCTAAGGATGGAGTCTGGTTGCCAGAGGAGCAAACCACGTGATTGGAGGGTTGGAACTTTGAGTCAGAGCCCCTTCCCTTTCCCCACCTTGAGCTTAATCACCAATGGACAATAATCTTCATTCCTCTGTAATGAAGCCTCCCTAAAAACTCAAAAAGGATGGGGTTCAGAGGGCTTCCTGTTTGGTGAATATGTGCAGTTTCGCGGAGAGTGGCACTCTCAGAGAGCACGGAAGCTCTGTGCCCTTTCCCCATACCTTGCCCTGTGCATCTCTTCTGTCTGACTGTCCCTGAGTTGTACCTTTTATAATAAACCAGTAATCTAGTAAGTAAAATGTTTCTTTGAGTTCTGTGAGCTGCTTTAGCAAATGAATTGAACCCAAGGAGGGAGTCCTTGGAACTCTGAATCTATAGTGGTCGGTCAGAAGCACAGGTCAGAAGCATCTGGAATTGTGTCTGAAGTGGAAGTCTGAGCCCTTAACCTGTAGAATTTGATGCTATCTCTAGGGTAGATGGTGTCAGAATTGAGTTGAATTGTGGGACACTCAATTGGTGTCAAAGAATTGCTTGGTGGTGTGGGGAATACCACACCCCGCCTCCACATTGTAAATTGGGTGCAGAATCGATAATCCTGTAGATATACTGAAATAGGTGCTCAAAGATACAAACACAAGAATGTTCATTTCAGTGCTGACTACAATAACACTAAACTGAAAATAATCGAAATATTCTTTATTGGTGAATTGGTTGAATAACTTAGGGAATATCCGTACAGAAAGAGGCATAGTTATATATACTGATACAGAAGGCTATTCAGGATACATTGTTAGTTGAAGAAAAACAAGTGTAGAACAGCATACATTATTTGATTATATTTTCTCTTTTAAAAAACAAATGCATAAATCATATATGCATGCATGTATAGGCACCAAAAATTCTGGAGGACTACCCAACTTTAACAAAGATTCCTCTGGGGAAGTGATGTGAAACTCTGCTCAAAGAGAGAGAGGTCTCTTTTTTTCCACTTTATTTTCTTTATAAATTATGTGAAAGTAAATTTTAAAACGTGACTATGTATTACTTTCATAATAACAGGAAACAAGTTAATAAATTGCATAAAGATAAAGCCTTTTTTTAGCACTCCATGATGCATGGAGTAAGTAAAATTCCCAAGGACAGGGACACAGGAGAGAAGAGAGTTGAAAAAAAGCAGAAGGAGCTAAGAGGCCAAAGAATCAAGGAAAGGAGTAATGTTAGCATTAGGGAAGCTCATGCCAAGGCTTTTATTTTTATTTTTTACTTCTTATTGGTTTCTATTTAAACAATGGAAATCTAATGTCTCATGGTTCTGGGAACTACAAGTCCAAGATCAAGGTATCGGCAGGGTTAGTTCCTTCTTGGGGCTTTGAGGAAGAAGCTGTTCTCTGCCTTTCCGCTAGCTTCTGGCAATCTCTGGTATTCCTTGGCTTGTAGATCTCTGCCTTCATGTTCACATGGTATTCTCCCTGGGTGTGTGCCTGTTTCCAGATTTCCTCTTTTTATAAAAACACTAGTCATATTGGCACCCACCTTACTCTAGTATGACCTCACCTTAACTAAGTACATCTGCAAGGACCCTACTCCTGAATAAGGTTACTTTCTGAAGTACTGGAGGTTAATTAGGACTTCAACATGTACATATTTCAGCCAGGAAGGAGGACATAAAATTCAACCCATAAAAGCAGATATAAAAATTTTTGTGATCAGGGGCTTCCCTGGTGGCTCAGTGGTTGAAAGTCCGCCTGCCGATGCAGAGGACACGGGTTCGTGGCCCGGTCCGGGAGGATCCCACGTGCCGCAGAGCGGCTGGGCCCGTGAGCCATGGCCGCTGAGCCTGGGCGTCCGGAGCCTGTGCTCCGCAACGGGAGAGGCCACAACAGTGAGAGGTCTGCGTACTGCTAAAAAAAAAATTGTTATCTGTGTCATGTGCAAAGATTTGAAATTTAGGATTTCGGATTTCTCCACTTTAGAGATAAACCAATTTTTTCCTGTGAAATAATCAACACACTAGTTTTAAAGTTTTGGTCAAAATCATATTTTATGCAAAGGAACTCTGGGAATATTGAAAAAACTGGAAGAACAGATATCTCAAGTTGACTGGAGATCAATATGAGCTGAGTGGAAACTTGAGATACTGAGAAGAACAATACGTAAACACTTGGTTCTGGTTTTCCTTCATTTGCTGTCTACTTACCCTGCTTTAAAGCAGGCTAATGCTTTTCGCTGCCTTAATGCTCTGAGATTTTGCCAGTGAACCTTCACAATTTTACTGAAGTATAATGAGACTATAATAACTGTATGTATGCTTGTAACAAACTGTACAGAACTTAGACACTTCCCATCTCTCTCTCTCCCTCCCTCCCTCTCTCTCTCTCTCTCCCCTCTCTTCTTTCCTATTATTTTTTTTTAATTAAAAGAAACTTAACTGTGGTAAATACACATAACAATAACCATCTTAACCATTTTTAAGTGTACAGTTCAGTATTGTTCAGTATCTTCACTTTGTCTGCAGCCAATCTCCAGAACTTTTTCACCTTGCAAAACTGAAACTCTATACTACCCATTAAACAGCAACTCCCCATTTCCTAGTGCCCCCAACCCCTGGCAACCACCATTCTACCTTCCATCTTTATTAATTTGGCTTCCTTATATACCTCATATAAGTGGACTCATACAGTATTTGTCGTTTTGTGCCTGGCATAGCGTCTTTAAGCGTCTCCATGTTGTAGCCTGTGTCAGAATTTCCTTCCTTTTTAAGGATGAGTAATATTCCATTATATATATCACATTTTATTTATCCATTCATCCATTGATAGACACTTGGGGTGCTTCCAGTTTTTGGCTGTTGTAAAACATACTACTGTGATCATGTGTGTACAGATATCTCTTCAAGATCCTGCTTTCAATTCTTTTGGATATATACCCAGAAATGGAACTGCTGAATCACATGTAATTCTCTTTTTGAGGAGCTGCCATACTGTCACAAGGCTTTTAAATTGTTATATACTTACTGCTTGGTTAGAAAGATAGAAGGCGAGAAGGTGGCTGTTTTTTCAATATATAAACCACACAACACCCAGGAAAGTAGCCTTGCCATCAGTAGAATCAAGACATTTTTTTTTTAAAGAACTCTATGACACCTAAAGCAAATGTAGGAGTATTCTCTAGACTGTTTCCCTGAGAAGTGGAGAAGGAAAAGCAGTTGCTGACTAAGTTGCTTAAGGATCTAAGTATTTTCTACTAGGAAATATTTATCCATTTGGTAGAGCTGCAAGTTCTGGGGAGTGCTCTCATTAGAAAACAGTGATGATTCCAGGAAAACTTGGAAGAATCGCCATGGTGATGGAGAGTGACCCATTTAAAGTGTAAGGCCTATTGTGAATTGAACTTCAAAAGATGTCTGTACAAAAGTCTCTGTTTCATTTTTCGTTGGACAAACGATATGAAATAAGGTAACATTATTATTATTATCTCCATCTCTCTTGCAGTCTAATGTACTAGGGAGATCCTTCAGCATCTAGTCCTGGCTTGGCTACTCCGTGGCTGCCAGTGAGTTGAGCAGACCACTTAAACTCTCCAACCTCAGAGGGTTGACCTAAAGTACTGCTAACATCCCTTTAGTTTGTGGATTTACTTCTATGCATATTTACAATTGCTTTTTTTAAAATGTTGGGGGTAGGAGTTTATTAATTAATTTATTTACTTTTGCTGTGTTGCGTCTTTCGTTTCTGTGTAAGGGCTTTCTCTAGCTGTGGCAAGCGGGGGCCACTCTTCATTGCGGCCTCGCACTATCGCGGCCTCTCTTGTTGTGGAGCACAGGCTCCAGACGCGCAGGCTCAGTAGTTGTGGCTCACGGGCCTAGTTGCTCCGCGGCATGTGGGATCTTCCCAGACCAGGGCTCGAACCAGTGTCCCCTGCATTGGCAGGCAGATTCTCAACCACTGTGCCACCAGGGAAGCCCTATAATTGTTTTTTGTTCGCTACTTACTTTCTCTGGAACTTGGCTGTTAGGCAAACTCAATCAGACACAGTGGAAAATGAAGAAATAAGCCAAAAGATGCTGAATGGACAAGCACAACATCAAAGTCCATGTACTAAAGCTCCCTCACGTTATTGCTTTCCTGGGACCTCAGGTGCACAGGGTTGTGTTGATCACACTCATGGGTTCACGCAGTCTTTCTTCCTTAGTCTGGACAAGGCCCTTCTCTGTTTATCTTACTCTATTATTTTCTTCTCCTTCATCTCCTATCCCCCTTCTCATTTCCAGCACAGTGCTTGATGGTATAAATGGACTATTGTATTTAATTCTAATGGCAATGCTTTAAGGTAGACAATGGTGTTACCCCCATCTTACATATGGGGAAACTAAGGCTTATGGAGATTAAAGGGCAGGGGAAGAATTTCATCCAGATAGACAGATCCAGAATCTACACTTCTAAACACTACACCATCTAATCAGAAAACTTGTTTAAAATACAATTTGTCTCTAAGTTATTCTGAACTGCATGTAGGAAACTCCCCCTTCCATTCTTCAAAGAAAATGTTAACGGATCTATTTTGAGGCACTTTGCTTTTCCTCATTCATCTTTTGCAGAACTTGATCACCAACTCAAGTCACCAACTCTTTGGATTTCCTCTTCCTCCTTTCCATTTCTCTTGAGAAACTTGGAGTTATGATGGTCAGCTTGGCCCTTGACTCTGTTGCTTGCTGGGGACATAACTGAAATGCTAAAAGATAGCATTTTCTCTCCATAAACAGAACACCTTTCCTCTCACATTGTTCTCTTTCTGCATGTCACTTGTAAGAAGATGATTGCTGATGTACAGAACATGCTCTTGAAGTCACCTTTCTCCCCTGGATGAAGAGTGTAGGGATTTATAATAGAATGGAGTGCACGTCACCTGTTAGGTAAATCCACCCCAAATTGATGGTTAGCTAATGTGATGGCCACTTGACATTCCTGGCATTCTTAACACAACTCTGATATGAGAAGGTACCAGATTGTTGGGGTAGGTTGCATTTTCTTTGCGAGCCCTCGTGGGAGGGGAGGACGTTCCTGAGGGAGATGCAGGGGCAGAAGAGGCCAAGGGCTTTGTTGATTAGGAAGATTCTTCCCACAGTAGTCTGAAGATGGATTACCAGGGTGGGGAGGTCAGATCATAGTTGAGAGGAGCCCAACGACAAATATTAACGATAATGATGATGATGAGCTTTGGATCCAAGGTTTAAGGTAAAGATAGAATGGGAGAATGCCTTTTGAAGGGGGTGATTGAGAAGATCTACAGTGGGACCATATAAAGGTGCCCAGGTCTGGGCACCTTGAGTGGTTCAGGATTTTACCCATATGTGGAGACAGAGGACCCTGGGGCGGCCCTCCTGACTGGCGCCAAGCATCCATGAATTCAGGCCAGGGCCACACCCTGTCCCTAGAATCATCTCTTTACTATCTTCTTCCCGGTTTTAAGGCCATGCTGTTATATAATTTGGATATAACAGCCAGAGGTAATTTTCTGCTTGAGACAATCATATTTTATGTTAGGTAGGTTTGACTGGGTAAAAGACTTCTTTCTTCAAGTGAGCATTTTATGCTGTTCTTTGTAGAAAGTCCTTGTCGAGACATTTTTGCAAATGATGGAATCCAGCTCTTCCCCTAAGAGAGCGATCCCTAAGAATTCCCAGACCTTGCAAGAAAATCATGCATCCCCAGCACCAAATTCATTTAGAGTCCCATTAGAGCATTCTAATGCAATTTTTATAAAGTGTCTTTTATTTTGTACTTGGTTCCCCTGTAACAAATGAGTCAGTGATTTTCAAAAAATTTTAAATGTATCCAGAACCATTTTGGTCTTTGTTTTGAACAGCCACTCAGAAGCCAAAACCAGTAACCCTGTCCTGTCTCCCCACTGCTTTGCTGTAAAGACAGCTTTCCTCTGTGCGGATCATCATGGTTCCTCTGACAGGAATGAGCAACTCTCAACCAGCCAAACTGTTGACCAGGTGAAAGAAGCACCTCACAAGTCTCTGTAAAATATTGCCCAGGAATTATCTTTAACACTTGTGCGCTCTGTTCCGGGAAGGTCCGAAAACAACAATAGTTTAAAAGAGAACTTTAGGGCCGATCTCGGTTCCCTTTGTGATTCACGAGGTACTCTACACTAGGGTTTCTTTGGAAGCCTCTTCTTGCGAGTTTAAGTAGGGAAGCCGACTGGAGCCTCACCATTAAACGGTGGTGGAGTACAATAAACCCCTGAGGACTAGTCAAAGACAGATTCACTTGATGCCAAATTCTTTTCTATCACCCAAGAGTGGCCAACGAGACCAAGGGTGGGAGTGGGAATTCACCAGGGTTTTCAACAAAGCGTTCCAATAAATTAAAAAACAAACAACCTTTGTTAGAATGAAAAAAAAGTGTTTGTTGGTTAGAGCGCCCTCATGTGGTCTCAGAGTGGTAATATCATTTCAGGGTTTTCAAAGGGCATAAAATGCTCTTCTAGTCATGCCAACACCATTGAATGGCATTCTCTTCCTTCCCATTTGTTTCCAGGGCCACAAATGAAGCTCCTTCTTCTTTAGGTGTTAGAATTTCCAGTGTGATGATGATTTTTTTTTTTACCAGAGGCTGCAAACATAAACAATTTCAGTTTTCAGAGTCTACTTATATGCATGTTCAATAAATACTTGCTGAATTAGTGCTCATTTAAACCTCAGTTTCTACCCCAAAGTGAAAATAATCCCAATGCCCATCATCTGGTGAATGGATGAATAAATTGTGGTAACCCATACCATGGGATGCTACTTAGTAATAAATAGGAAAGAACTACTGACATATACAACAACAAAATAGTGCATATTGTAAGATTCAATTTATGTGATACTCTGGAATACAGACATATCAAATCAGCGGTAGTCAGGGGCTGGGGGAAAGGGGGTGGGATTGGCTGCAAAGGGTTACAAGGGCACTTTTGGGAGAGATGGAAATGTTCTATATCTTATTTGATGTTGGTTACCTGATTGTATACATTAGTCAAAACTCAGAACTGGCATTGGTGGTATGATGTTGAGTATAGCTTCTAAAACTCATCGAACCATACACTCAAGAAAAGTGAAATTTACTGCATATAAATTATACTTCAATAAGCCTCACTAAAATTTTTTCAATTCCTTAAAGAATCACCACGGACTTCTTCCAATCTACAAATCCCCAACGCTTCTGGGTTAGCCTCTTGGCCTCCTTTTCTTTGCCCATCTGTAAAAGACACCAGGATGAACTCTTATGAGTCTGCAAGTTCTAGCCCAATGCAAATCCCCAGTGGGGCCAGACTGCATTCCAAACAGTCTGCTCCCTGATTCTGCCATCGTGCCGGAGACGGTGTGTGCAGTGACACGAAGCCTCCCTGGTATTTGGATATTGAAAAGGAAAACTTCAAAGTTCCAGGCCAGTGCTAGCCCTGCTAGCAACAAGCGGGAACCCACCGAGGGAAACTGAGATCTGGGCCCTGAGGGCAAACTTGTACTGTCAGTTTGCTGGCTTCCCTCCCTGACAGACAACAGCCAGTTGTTCCTGGGCAGAAGCTGTGCCTTGTTCAGACCACCCATTAGTCACAAGACTGAACATTCCACCCCAGGCAGCACCCAACATCTGATTCTAAAGCAAACAGCTTTGGTTCAGTGGCTCCCAAGTGTTCTACCCACCCTCACCCCCAACAGTGATGACCCACAAACGTTGATCCAGGCCAGTGGTTCTTAAACGTCACTGGGCTCGAGAATCATCTACCTTGCTAAGACACTAAATCATATATGCTCTCACCACACCCACACACACGAAAGTAACTATGTGAGGTGATGGATGCATTAATAAAACTGATTAGTAATCAATTAGTAATTTGATCAATTAGTAATTTGATTAGTAATCATTTCACAGTGTATACAGTTACATTAAATCATGTTGCATACCTTTTAAAAATCACAGCCTAAATATAACCACTTTTTATTTGTCCATCATACCTCAATTAAGCTCAAAAAAAGAAGAATCACCTAAGGAGTATATTTTCTAAATAACAGTTTCCACTCATACCTGAGATTCTAGTGCAATAGGTCTGGGAGTGGTCTCTGAAAAATGTATTTTTAAAAATTGAATATTACATAAGGTTCAGGTGTACAACATAGTGATTCAATATTTTTATAGCTTATACTCCATTTAAAGTTATTATGAAATAATGGCTATATTTCCCTGTGCTGTACAATAATATATCCTTGTTGATTATTTATTTTATACAAAGTAATTTTTTTAAACTATTGGAGTATAATTGCTTTACATTTTTGTGTTCATTTCTGCTGCATAAAAAAGTGAATCAGCTATACGTATACATATATCCCCATATGTCCTCCCTCTTGCATCTCCCTCCCACCCTCCCTATCCACCCCTCTAGGTGGTCACAAAGCACCGAGCTGATCTCCCTGTGCTTTGCAGCTGCTTCCCACTAGCTATCTATTTTACATTTGGTAGTGTATATATGTCCACGCCACTCTCTCACTTTGTCCCAGCTTACCCTTCCCCCTCCCATGTCCTTAAGTCCACCCTCTACGTCTGCGTCTTTATTCCTGTCCTGCCCCTAGGTTCTTCTTCTATTTTTTAAGATTCCATATATATGTGTTAGCATATGGTATTTGTTTTTCTCTCTCTGACTTACTTCACTCTGTATGACAGACTCTAGGTCCATCTACCTCACTACAAATGACTCAATTTTGTTTCTTTTCATGGCTGAGTAATATTCCATTGTATATATGAGCCACATCTTCTTTAACCATTCATCTGTTGATGGACACTTAGGTTGCTTCCATGTCCTGGCTATTGTAAATAGTGCTGCAATGAACATTGTGGTACATGACTCTTTTTGAGTTATGGTTTTCTCAGGGTATATGCCCAGTAGTGGGATTGCTGGGTCGTATGGTAGTTCTATTTGTAGTTTTTTTAAGGAACCTCCATACTGTTCTCCATAGTAGTTTTATCAGTTTACATTCCCACCAGCAGTGCAGGAGGGTTCCCTCTTCACACCCTCTCCAGCATTTATTGTTTCTAGATTTTTTGATGATGGCCATTCTGACCGGTGTGAGGTGATAGCTCATTGTAGTTTTGATTTGCATTTCTCTAATGATTAGTGATGTTGAGCATCCTTTCATGTGTTACAAAGTACTATTTATCTCCGAATCCCTTCCCTTATCTTGCCCACTGGTAACAACTAATTTGTTCTCCATATCTGTGAGTCTGTTTCTGTTTTGTTATAGTCATTTGTTTTATTTTTCAGGTTCCACATGTAAGTGATAGTGCAGAGCATTTGTCTTTTTCTGTCTGATTTATTTCACTAAGCATACTACCCTTTAGATCTATCCATGTTCTTGCAAATGGCAGAATTTCATTCTTGTTTATGGCTGAGTAATATTCGTGTGTGTGTGTGTGTGTGTGTGTGTGTTTGTGTGTGCACACACGTGTATCAATCACATTTTCATCATTCATTCATCTGTCTGTGGACCCTTAGGTTGCTTCCATATCTTGGCTATTGTAAACAGTGCTGCTATGAACACGGGTGCATGTATCTTTCCAAATTAGTGTTTTTGTTTTCTTCAGATATATACTCAGGAGCAGAATTGCTGGATCATATGGTAGTTCCATTTTTAGTTTTCTGAGGAACCTACATATAGTTTTCCATAGTGGCTGCCCCAACTTACATCCCCACCAACAGCATACTAGTGTTCCCTTTACTCCACATCCTCAGAAACTGCATTTTTAATAAGCACCTCAGATGATTCAGATGTAGGAAGTCTAAGAACCACACTTTAAGAGATGATATAGACCAAGAAAACTTTTATTTTTAGGCTTTTGTTTTTACTTCAGAAATTTGAACAATTTCCTTTGGAAATATATGATCTACAAAGTGGTTGAACAGCACCGTGATTAAGAGTGGGGCTCTGGAGTGGAGTTCCTGACTTCAAAGCCCACCTCCACCTATTTTTACCCGTGAGGCCTCAGACAGCTTACTTAATCTCTCTACAACATGTGTGTAATAGGGGGTAAGATCAAATAAGCTGACACTTGCAAAGCACTCAGAACAGTGCCAGAAAGCATTAGATAAACATCAATTATCATTCAGTCTGGATCAATAAAGACTGAGGGGAATACTGCAAACTGTGAACAAAGAGAGTTACTTCAAGGAGCTTTTCATTTAAAGCCTGGACATCTCCAAATACTTCAAATGATAGAACTATAACCACTTTATGTATGCCAACTTTCCTGCATTCTTAATTTCTTTGCCCTGTTTTAAATATTAAACATATAAGCTGAAAAAAAAAGCTGACTTTAGCAGTACACTTCTTTGATTGATAGCTTAAGACATCTCATATATTAGCTTACATAATATATGTAAGTATAAGTTGTATGTAATCTTTGGTGATTCTTTTTTTTTTTTTTTTTCTTGCGTTATGCGAACCTCTCACTGTTGTGGCCTCTCCCATTGCAGAGCACAGGCTCCGGACGCACAGGCTCAGCGGCCACGGCCCACGGGCCCAGCCTCTCTGCGGCATGTGGGACCCTCCCGGACCGGGGCACGAACCTGTGTCCCCTGCATCGGCAGGCGGACTCCCAAGCACTGTGCCACCAGGGAAGCCCTCTTTGTTGATTCTTAAACAGAGATGCAAATCAGAATCATGTGTAGAGCTCTTGAAAATTACAAAATTTGACTCAGTAGAAATTGGGGTGGAGCCTAGGGAATCTGAATTTCTAAAAAGTTCTCTCCGTAGTTTGGCTGTACATTCCAAACTACTGTTACAACAGGTGAAGGCTAGGATAATCTACCTTATTTTATATCTTAAGAAAAAGACCAAACATGTCAAATACTTTGCCAAGGTCACTCAGTGAATTATTTGTGGAGGCGGGAGTTGGATTTTGGTCTGTAGTTCTAAGGTCAATATTCTCTCCACTACAGTTTATACTGTAGAAGCCACTTGTATAGGGAGGGATAAGCATAGTAAAATTTATCTGCTTATGACATAATACTCTGATCTGAATTTTAAATTAGAGCTGCTGATCTGGGATTCTGAATTCCTTTTAAATTCCGCCTTTCACCCTCTTACCTGCATGTCCCCATTCACCGATTACCCCCATTAAATCCCTGGAAGTGTAAAAGAGAGTCGGCTCCTGTGGAGCCTGGGTCAAATCCCAATGGGACATATGCTCATGAACTTGAGGATCCTTTCTTCCTCTCCACTCTTAGAGCATAAGAAACTCGAAGACTACGGTTTCTTCATGGACAAATCCAAGATAAACTGGCACACAAAGTTAGGAAACGAGGGTCCCCTAAGATCATGATCCTAAGACCATTATCCTGTAAATCATCAACTGACAAGTTACTGGGACATGAATCAGGAGAATATCCCAAAGGCCATTCTAGTGGTTAAAGGCCGTGGCATTTTGGTGGCCTCTACTCTGGGCTGAGGTTTTGTGGGCCTCTTTTTCATCTTGGGACATATGTGTGACCTATAAAGTCCCTCAGAAATCATTTTCTTTCATGCATTATCAGAGAAGAAAATCTGTCAGTCTGGGTGGGAAGGGAGGTGGCCACCAGTCAAGTGAAATCGTTCTGCTGAACTTGAGCCAGGGCACCAAACTGGGGCAGTATCATTTCACTTGCAAAATGGCCCAGCAGGCTGGACTCCCTGCCTGCAGACCTTCACACATCACCAACCCCTTGAGAATAAAACAGATCCTTTATTAGTTACTTCTTGGCATCCATTGGCTGCTTTCCTTTTCCATTTTCTGTTGCCCATATTTCAATATCCCGCCTTTGCATTCTGCTCCTGCTCTTGTTAAAATACTGTTGTTGGTTTTTTTTTTTTTAAAAGATCCTTTTAATCAGATAGCTCCTGCTGGCATGAGCTGTCAGAGGTATTCATTTCAGTGGACTCTGGCATTATGCAGCATTACCGTGGCAACAAGATTTAGAGGCACAGTCCTGGCCTTGAACTTGTCATAGTCTCCAACGATGTGAACTCAGCACATATTACTCTCCAGCATATCAAGTTGTCATGCCAACCCCAAACAATAAAATCCATCTCTCTCTTCTAGGGTTTTAATTCAATAACTTTTCAAATTGGTTCCTTTTGTAATTCAATTGGCCTGAAATGTAATATATGAATGTGTGTGTGTGTGCAGGCACGTGTGCGTTTAACCAGTCACGAATGGTCTTCCACTAAATGATTGGAGATTGGAAATACAATTTAGGATGAAAAGTTCATCAAAAAAGCAAAGAATAATCAGTGCTGGATCTAACAAAAGGAGCCTGCAATTTTGGAAATTCTGACACAGAGGTAACTATACAAAATCTTAAGAACTGACTTCTGCCCTTAGTATGTATGGGACTCCATCGGCACTGCTGCATAACACATACGATACCCAGGGTAGCTGCACCCCCATATGTATTTAGAACTCCTTTGATTAGTTTTTTTTGCCAACTTTATTGGAGTATAATTGCTTTACAACGTCGTGTTAGTTTCTGCTGTATAACAAAGTGAATCAGCTACATGTATACATATATCTCCATGTCCCCTCCCTCTTGCCTTTGATTAATTTTGAGTACAAACCAACTTCAATTCCTTAAAAGCACTCTTATTTTTATACTTACATTTTATTTTCCTCTAAACCAGAAAGCTTTGTAGGAAGCTGTCCCCTTAGAAAGTCTCTTCAGGCAGGCAACTGTTTTTATCATTTTAACCTCACAGAGTAAGGAATGGAGACACAGAGAAGTTAGGCAGCATGTCCACAGCCCCACGGCTAGTAAGTATCAGGACTGAGGTTCAAACCCAGCAGTGTGGTTCCAGAGTCTGAACTTTGTATACTGCTTCATTGGATTCTGGTTGACTGTTTGAGCTTCTTTGCAGAGTTTTATGTAAGAAACATCGATTATCTAAAATCACAAACTCCTTGAAAGCAGAGACCAAATCTAACACTTCTATGTCTTTCTTAGTTTCTAGTTGAGTGCCTTTCACATAATAGTTATTCAGAAATATGGTTAGCTTGGTAAAGATTGATCTAGGAGAATCCTAGAGTACCAAATTCAAGGCCATTTTGAAAATAAGTTTAAGTTGTAACAATAGGGGCTACCATCACCTCCAACCCATAGCCTTCTAGAGACAAAACTCAACTGAGAACAGAACCCGTGTTTCATGGTGTGATGGATATTTTTTTTGGCCTCACCAGAGACACTTTCTACCTTTTCCCTCTGTGTTCTCTGCCCAGGACATGGGACTTTTATAGACTATAGCAACTGGGGTCTGTTGCCCTCTGGCTTTGCACCGGGCTGAAAGAAAATGAGAGAAAGGTTGGGGTATTTATTCCATAGCATGCTCCTTGCCAAGGCACAGTTTGGTAATATTTGCTTCCCTCTAACGAAGACCATTGGTTCTACTGAGCAGCTCTGTCCCAATGCTATAGCTCTTGCTGGGATGTAATAGCTTTCTGCTAGTATTAGTTCCACGATGCTTCACCATTCTTTATTGGTGTCCTGTAACGGAGTGAGTTTTTTTTCATGTTTTTTAAACTGAAGTATAGTTCATTTACAATCCTGTGTTAGTTTCAAGTGTATAGCAAAGTGATTCAGTTATACGTATACATATGTATATTATATTCTTTTTTTAAAAAAATATTTATTTATTTATTTTGGCTGCACCTGGTCTTAGTTGCGGAATGCAGGATCTTCGTTGTGGCACGTGGGATGTTTTAGTTGCAGCATGCAGACTTCTTAGTTGCAGCATGCGGACTCTTGTTGTGGCATGCATGTGGGATCTAGTTCCCCAACTAGGGATCAAACATGGTCCCCCTGCATTGGGAGCGTGGAGTCTTACCCACTGGACCACCAGGGAAGTCCCTATATATATATTCTTTTTCAGATTCTTTTCCATTATAGGTCATTACAAGATATTGAGTATAGTTCCTTGTGCTATACAGTAGGTCCTGTTGTTTACTTATTTTATGTATAGTAGTGTGTATATGTTAATCCCAAACTCCTAATTTATACCCCCATGCCTCCCCACCCAACTATCCCCTTTGGTAACCATAAGCTTGTTTTCTATGTCTGTGAGTCTATTTCTGTTTTGTAAACAAGTTCATTCGTATCATTTTTTTAGATTCCACACATAAGTGATATATGATATTTGTCTTTGTCTGACTTACTTCACTTTATATGATAATCTCTAGGTTTATCTGGGTTGCTGCAAATGGCATTATTTCATTCTTTTTATGGCTGAGTAATATTCCATATATATATATATATATATATATATATATATATATATATACTACTTCTTCTTTATCCATTCATCTATTGATGGATATTTAGGTTGCTTCCATGTCTTGGCTGTTGTAAATAGGTGCTGAAATGAACATTGGGGTGCATGAATCTTTTCGAATTAGTTTTCTTCAGACGTATGCCCAGGGGTGGGATCGCAGGATCAGATGGTAACTCTGTATTTAGATTTTTAAGGAGCCTCCATATTGTTTCCCATAGTGGCAGCACCAGTTTATTACATTACCACCAACAGTGTAGGAGGGTTCCTTTTTCTCCACACCATCTCCAGCATTTGTTATTCGTAGACTTTTAAATGATACTTCATTGTAGTTTTGATTTGAATCTCTCTAATAATTAGCAATAGTGAGCATCTTTTCGTGTGTCTGTCGGCCATCTGTGTGTCTTCTTTGGAGAAATATCTATTTAAGTCTTCTGACTGAGATTTTATTAATAGTCCCTCCAATAAATACATCATTTATCTCCTGACAGGATCTTGGCTCTTAACCCTGTCATCTGGTCCAGTGCTTCTCACATGAGGATCACCCACAAATCATTTTAAAATGCAGATTCTTTTTCAGAGGACTGGGGTGGACCTTGAAATTCTGCATCTCTAACAAGCCCTCAAGTAAATGGATGCTCCACAGGCCACACTTTCAGTAGCAATCTACTTTCGGTAGAAATCTAGTAGATGGTCTATAGTTGTCATTGATAGGTATTTTAAGTTGGATAAAAGAATGATTAAATGAACAACTTAGATGCAATGCTGCATTTGTTAACACTGGTGGAGGAAGCCATGCCCTTGCCACACCTGTCATGGAATAACTTACCCCTGAGGTCCCAGTGTGGTTACAGCAGACCCACCTGGTCACACCAGGAAGCTCATGGCTGGCTGGACATCCTTATCTTTGTCCTTCTCATTGCCAGAGCTATCCTGGTGATTCTCATCACCCCTGGTTAATACTGTTTATGAAAAATAGCAACTACCACAACCAACCTCCAAGAAATTGAATTCACACACCATGAATTTTTTTTCTTCACAGATAAAAGTAAAATATATATTTTCAACATCAGAATTGATCCCCCCAAGGGACAATCCTTGCTGAGTGAAAGATGGTAAAGAAGTTAATGGTTTGCCAAACAGTAATTCTTATTTGCTCAGTTTCTGTACAGTCTTGTACAAACAAGTTCTATGGGCAAAGGTAAGGTCACGCTCTAAGAAATTATTCAAAACAAGACCCAGCTCAGGGCCAAACACCCCTAACTGTGCCTGTAAGCGAATCAAGCTTTCAGGAGATCTGAGTTCCCTTTTACATGTAGCTTAGCAACACACACTTTTTGAACACCTACTAAGTGCCAGGTGCTTTGCAGGCCATGATTATGTACACAGTAAAATCTTACTAATTTCAAATGTGAATAAATTGACTATTGTAATAATTCAGGCAGATGCTAACCTGCATTTGATTAACTAACAATGTGAAAGGATTTACTTTGCCAATAATAGGTCAATAAGTTGGCAAAAATACTGCTTAAGAGAATAAATGATTTTCAAGACTTCTTAATTGAGTTGTTTGCTTTTTTCATGTTGAACTGTTTGTATATTTTGGATTTTAACCCCTTATCCATAGTATCATTAGCAAATATTTTCTCCCATTCAGTAGGTTGTCTTTTTGTTTTGTCAACGGTTTCCTCTGCTGTGCAAAAGCTTTCTAGTCTAATTAGGTCCCATTTATTTATTTTTACTTTTATTTCCTTTGCTTTAGGAGACAAATCCAAAAAAATATTGCTACGATTTATGTCAAAGAGTGTTCTGCCTATGTTTTCTTCTAGGAGTTTCATGGTTTCCGGTCTTACGTTTAGGTCTTTAATCCATTCTGAGGTTTTTTTTGTGTGTATGGTGTGAGAAAATGTTCTAATTTCATCCATTTACGTGTAGCTGTTCAGTTTTCCCAGCACCACTTACTGAACTTCTCAAGTGTTTTAGGAAGGCATATTTAGGTTTTGACCATGGAGTCACTAATTGATACATTAATAATGTCGATTGTTGTGCCAATTAAAAGCATTCTGCTAAATGCTATGTGATATCCTAGATTATATCTTGGAATAGGAAACTGTCAAATCTGAATAAAGTGTCGAGTTTAATAGTAATAGATATGTTAATAGTAATGGTAATATGCCAAGGTTGGCTTCTTAGTTCTGGCAAATGTGCCGTAGTAATATAAGATGTTAATGTAAAAAAAAATCTGGGTGAGGCATATATGGGAATTCTCTAGACTATCTTTGCAACTTTTCCATAAATATACAATTATCCAAAAAAGTTTAAGTTTATTAAAAAGAATCTTGCACATTCATGAAGTTTGATTCTCCAAGAACTACTAGTAGCAACAACAGAAACTGTTTATTGAACCCATACACTGGTTGGCATATTGCAAAATGTCTTACTCATGTGCTCATGAACTGTTATGAAGTAGGTGTGGTTAGTTATCTTCATTTTCTAGAAACTTACCCAAAGACACACAGATACAAATTGATGGAGACAGGATGTAACGAGCTCTGTCTAATCCCAAAGTCTGGGCTCTCAGCAGCTCCACCACTCCACTGTTTTGTCTCTCTTAGTTTGAGTTTCTCTGGGTAAAAGAGAATTATCACTTATTCACATTGACACCCATCTTTCATTTGAGTTGGTGAAACATGAACCCAATTATTTACACTGTATCTTTAAGTAAACCAGAGTATCACTTTGAAAGTAACCAAACTTAACACACACGGTCAAGTTGTCCACCTTTCTGCTTTGTTAAATTGGGCTCTAATTTTTCTGGAGGAGGGGGCTGGGAGGAGAGGCTGAGAGATGCATCTATTCCAAGGAGCTTAGGATGCTTGCAGAGCTAAGTAACTGGCCCCTTCCCCTTGGCTTCTGTCTTCTTTTGCCCATAATATGCTCACCTTGGGACGCTGGGCTTGATGCCCAGGATTCTCCGAGCACTTTTTAGTCAGACTTTGGCCATGGATTGTTTACTCAGAAATGGAAAAAGGTAGCACGCCATGGCATGATACATGGTCTAGGGTCAAGAATGCAGCTCTATATGCAGAGAGAGAGAGAGAGAGTAACTGGTTCCCTTAATACAGTTACTGGAGAGGCCCTAGAATGGTCTTTGTTCCCAAATATCACTCCCACAGGTCCAGCAAAGTGCCTGTGATCAACTAATTCATGTTAAATGCAGTGCACCATCTGTCATGGCACACATTCTTCTCACAGTCCCTCATGGTTTTGCTTAGGTACACCTCTTCACACATTCCTTGGGTCTGTGCGTCCCAGCTGGAGTTTAGCCCGCTTTAATCCATCATTCATTCATTTGTGAAGGGACAAAAATTATTACACAGTAGAGTTCCCACCCTTTCCCTGCTCTTGACAGCCAAAGATGATTGTGTAATTGTGAATTGCTCTGCCCTTTGAGAAGAATCCTGTCACCGCCAGCTGAATTGTTCTTTGGGCTTTCTAGATACAGAATCAGAAAGGAAGGGGAAGAGTAGGAAGAGTCATATTAACCAGCAAGAAAGTTTTTGAAGAAGATTGCAGGGTGGGGGCAGTTTTAGTGAATGAAACACAACAGTCTTTAAGGCCCATAAGAAAGAATTGGGGCTTAAAGAAATATCGCTCTGTACTATTTTTTCCGTTCTTGGTGTTCAGAATAATACAGATTTAGGACCAGTCTTTTTTTTTTTTTTTTTTTTTTTTGCTTTTTGGCTGCATTGGGTCTTTGTTGCTGTGCACGGGCTTGCTCCAGCTGCAGCGAGCAGGGGCCACTCTTTGTTGCGGTGCGTGGGCTTCTCATTGCTGTGGCTTCTCTTGTTGCAGAGCACAGGCTGTAGGCACGCAGGCCTCGGTAGTTGTGGTGCGTGGGCTCAGTAGTTGTGGCACACAGACTCCAGAGTGCAGGCTCAGCAGTTGTGGCGCACGGGCTTAATTGCTCCACGGCATGTGGGATCTTCCCGGACCAGGGCTCGAACGTGTGTCCCCTGCATTGGCAGGCAGACTCCCAACCACTGCACCACCAGGGAAGACCCAGGACCAGTCTTAAATGGATTAAAGACTTGAATATAAGACCTGAAACCATAACACTCTTAGAAGAAAACATAGGTGGTAAGCTCCTTGACATTGATCTTGGCAACGATTTTTTGGATTTGACACCAAAAGAAAAGGCAATAAAAGCAAAAATAAACAAGTGGGACTACTTTAAAAAGTTTCTGCACAATAAAGGAAACCATCAACAAAACGAAAAGGCAACTCATAGAATGGGAGGAAAAATATTTGCAAATCATATATCTGATAAGGGGTTAATATACAAAATACATAAAGTACTCATACAACTCAATAGCAAAAACAAACTAATTAAAAAATGGGCAGAGGAACTAGACATTTTTCCAAGAAGACACACAAGGACTTCCCTGGTGTTCCAGTGGTTAAGACTCTGTGCTTTCAATTCAGGGGGCCGGGGTTCGATCCCTGGTCAGGGAACTGGATCCTGCATACCGCAACTAAAGATCCTGCATGCCGCAACTAAAGATCCTGCATGCCACAGAAATGACCAACAGGTACATGAAAAGATGCTCAACATCACTAATCATCAGGGAAATGCAAATCAAAACTGCAAGGAAATATCACTTCACACCTGTCAGAACACCTGTCCTAAAAAGGCAAGAGATAACAAATGTTTCTCACCAATGCTTGTTATCTCTTGACAGAATCCTTCTCCAAGGGCAGAACCGTTCACAATTACACAATCCTTTTTGGCTGTAAAGAGGGGGGAAAGGGCATTACACTCTGCTGTGTAATAATTCTTGTCTCCTCACAAATGAATGAATGTTGGATTAAAGCAGGCCAAACTCCAGCTATCTCAAGGGTTCCCTTGGAGATAAGGGAACCCTTGTGCACTGTTGATAGGAATGTAAATTGGTGTAGCCACTATGGAAAACAGTATGGAGGTTCCTCAAAAAATTAAAAACAGAACTACCATATGACTCAGCAATTCTACTTCTGGGTATATATCTGAAGGAATGAATCACTAGAAAAGATATCTGCACCCCTATGTTCATTGCAGCATTATTACAATAGCCAAGACAAACAACCTAAGTGTCCATCGACAGAGGAATGAATAAAGAAACGTGGGGATATATCTATTATGTATATAATAGATAATTATATATATTATTTGGCCATAAAAAAGGAAGGAAATCCTGCCCTTTGTGACAACATGGATGGACCTTTAGGGCATTATGCTGAGTGAGATAAGTCAAAGAGAGAAAGACAAAAACAGTATGATCTCACTTACATGTGGAATCTAAAAAAAAACTGAACTCAGAAACAGAACAGGGACTGCCCTGGTGGTGCAGTGGTTAAGAATCCGCCTGCCAATTAAGGGAACACTGCTTTGAGTCCTGGTCTGGGAAGATCCCACATGCCGTGGAGCAACTAAGCCCCTGCACCACAACTACTGATCCTGTGCTCTAGAGCCCGCTAGCCACAACTACTGAGCCTGTGAGCCACAGCTACTGAAGCCCTGCGTGCCTAGAGCCAATGCTCTGCAACAAGAAAAGCCACCACAATGAGAAGCCTGTGCACCACAGTGAAGAGTAGCCCCCCGCTCACTGTAACTAGAGGAAGCCCACGCACAGCAATGAAGACCCAGTGCAGCCAAAAATAAAATAAATAAATAAATTTATTAAAAAAAAAAAAAAGAAAACAGAACAGATTGGTGGTTGCCAGAGGCAGGGAGAGGTGGTGGGGGAAATGAGTGAAGGCGGTCAAAAGGTACAAATTTCCAATTAGAGGATAAATAAGCTCTGGGGATGCAGTGTACAGCATGGTGATTATAGTTAACAATACTGTATTATATATATGAAAATTGCTAAGAGAGTAGATCTTAAAAATTCTCATCACAAGGAAAAAAATTGTAACTATGCTAGGTGACGGATGTTAACTAAACTTATTGTGGTGATCATTCTGTACATATTTACATGTATCAAATAACTGGGTGTACCTCAAACGAATACAATGTTTTATGTCAATTATATCTCAGTATAACTGAAAAAAAAATCATTCCGGAAAAGCATAACTTTGGGGTAATGGGTCTCTGAAAATTGTTAGTGGTCCAAAGCTGGGAGAACTTATCTTGTGACTCAACCTTGCCCAGAAGCAACAGCTTACCAAAAGACAGTGAACAAAAGAGATGGAAAAACCAAAAACATTAAGAGACTTGGCATCAAACAGCAGTGGCTGCTAACAGCACAGAAAGGAAAGAATTAGACATTAAGTCCCTTCTGATGAAAATAAACACTATGAAATAGTCTTTAAAAAAAAAATCAAACCTGAATCTAATCAAGGCTTCAGATGTAATTTTCAGTTTTTTTTCATGACAAGATGTTCAACTTTATCAATAAACAGGAAAAAGCAAACTAAGACTATAATGAAATACTATTTTTAAAAATTTATTTATGGCTACGTTGGGTCTTCGTTGCTGCGCGTGGGCTTTCTCTAGTTGCGGGCGAGTGGGGGCTACTCTTCGTTGAGGTGCACGGGCTTCTCATTGCAGTGACTTCTCTTGTGTGGAGCATGGGCCTCTAGGCGCACAGGCTTCAGTAGTTGTGGCATATGGGCTCAGTAGTTGTGACTCGTGGGCTTTAGAGTTCAGGCTCAGTAGCTGTGGCGCACGGGGTTAGTTGCTCTGCAGCATGTGGGATCTTCCCGAACCAGGGCTCTAACCCATCCCCTGCCTTGGCAGGCGGATTCTTAACCATCACGCCACCAGGGAAAACCTGAAATACTATTTTACATCCACTGAACTGTAAAAAAAAAAAAAAGGAAAAGTCTGTAGTTTTCAATTTTTAGGAAATATAGGGGTTAGGAAGGAGTGTGAGGAATATGTTAACTATGTCACAGGGAGGCAATTAGCAAAATCCAGACTGAAGGAAAGAAAGACACTTCAATAAATAAGTTTGCAAGGGGGGAACGGGGGAAGAGAAATGAAAGAGATCCTACTGATTTTTTGAAAAGGCCATTGCAATGTGGATCTTATCTGTATCCTGATTCAAATCATCTGTTAAAAGAAAGTAGACATTCATGAGACCATCGGCATTGGAACACTTATTGGACATTTAATGATGTTGAGGGATTATTGTTAATTTTTTAGGGATGGTAGTAGTATTGCAGTTTTGTTTTAAAAAGAATCTTTATCTTTTAGAGATACATCCTGGAATACTTGGAGATAAAATGATATGGTTACTGGTACTTGCTTTAAATAATACTGAGGAGAGGTGGAAGGGGAGTGTACTGGGAAATTGGCCCATGGAGTTGATAATTGTTGCAGATGATCATAAGGTTCATTATGCTGTCTTTCTACTTTAGTATATGTTTGAAATTCTTTAAAAAATTCAACAAAACAGAAAGTGAAAAAACAGGAGAACATGATGTATCAGTTTTGCCATCACTGTTTAAAAAAAAAAATCTTACGATGTCTCAATTTTCAAGATGGTATAAGTCACTTCTTAAAACTTATTTCAACAGCACTTATTCAATAACACTTATACCACTTTTATCTTTTCCCAGTGTAGTTGCAGAAGAGACCCCACTCTCCATTTCTTCCCATTTACAGATAGGATTTGGGTAGGGAAAAAAAGGGAAAGAAATACTACTCTACACTGTTTTTCCCTTTTAGGTGTTTGGAAAATGCAGGTAAAGGACCAGAGGGTTGATTTTTTTTTTTTTTTTTTTAATTTTTTGGCCACATGGCATGGCATGCGAGACGTGGGATCTTAGTTCCCAGACCAGAGATTGAACCCGTGCAGTGGAAGCATGGAGTCCTAACCCACTGGCTAGCCAGGGAATTCCTGAATTTTCTTTTTATTTGTCAGACAGTATTTCTTTGGCCAGGACCCTACCTCTCCTGGACCACAAAGCATCCAACTTTAGCAACAATGGATGTACTTACCACCAATCTCTTCCTCTTGCCACCAGCCGCCCCTCCCCTCCTGCCAGCTCTGCTTTTTTGCCCGCAACACTGCTGAGCTCTGCCTGAATCTTCTAACTGATCTTCTAACCGCTGAAGTCAATGCATACTTTCAGCTTTTACTTAATGTCACCTCTCTGCATTTCTCTGCTGCCAACTCTCGATAGCTGTCCCACATACTGACAATCTTCAGGTTCAAGGCTCCAGGTGCTTTCTATTCATTATTTACTTAATTAATCCTCACAACTTTAGGAAGGAGGTTTTATTTCCCACCTCACCCTTATTTAGTTTTGCTAAATAAGGAAACTGGCTCAGAGAAATTAGTAACTTGTCTAAGTTCTTAGAGCTAGAAAATGACAGAAGTAAGGCTTAAGCCTAGAACTATTTGATTCTGAAATGTTTACTATTATTATTTAATAGTTTAGCAAACGATTACTATAAAATATTTTATTATAAATGTTATAATACTATAATTAATTTATTAGTATTATATATATTACATATTTATTATTATCATGCCAGTGGCTTCAGCTTTCAGATTTCTTGGACTAGAAAAAAATTTTCAACTTTTTTGGGTCTCTAATGTGAGACTGCCGTGTGTGAGTGTGTGTGTGTGTGTATGCGTGTATAGTCATCAGAACATTTAAAAAATACTCAATTACAATATATTATCACTATCATTTAATTAAAAACAGATTTCCCAAATGTATTGATATGGAAATATCTTTACAATCTATTATTAAGTGAAAAAGCAAGATGCAGGATGCTGCCTGCTGTATTAAAAATGAGTTTCTATAAACACATCTGCTTGTATATGCATAGAGCATTTTTTTTTTTTTTTTTTTTTTTCAGTACACGGGCCTCTCACTGCTGTGGCCTCTCCCGTTGCGGAGCACAGGCTCCGGACGCGCGGGCTCAGCGGCCATGGCTCATGGGCCTAGCCGCTCCGCAGCATGTGGGATCTTCCCAGACCGGGGCACGAACCTGTGTCCCCTGCATCGGCAGGCGGACTCTCAACCACTGCGCCACCAGGGAAGCCAAAACATTTCTTGAAGAATAAGAAATCAGTAACAGTGTCTGCTTCTGGGTTTGGGAACTAGAACTCTGGGGTAGGAGCGAGGTGGCCTACATCATCAATATTGGAGGTTTTCTCACATTTTGAATTTTGTGCTAGGGGCCTCATGTATTAGCTACTCCAAAAATAAGTAAGTAAATGCAAAATAAATCTCTAAAAGAAAAGATATTGCTGTGGTCTGAATGTTTGTGTCTCCCAAAAATTTGTTTATTGAAATCCTAACCCCCAAAGGTGATTACAAGGTGGGGCCTTTGGGAGGTGCTTAGGTCATGAGAGTAGAACTGTCATAAATGGGACTAGGGCTTTATAAAAGAGATTCACTTGAGATCCCTAGCTCTTTTCACCATGTGAGGACATAGCGAGAAGGTGCAGGCTATGAATCAGGAAGGGAGCTCTTACCTGAAACCAACCATGCTGGCGCCTTGATCTTGGACTTGCCAGCCTCCAGAACTGTGAACAATACATTTCTGTTGTTTATAAGCTACGCAGTCTGTAGTATTTTGTTACAGCAGCCCAAACAGACTAAGACAGGTATTTTAACATTTCCAGAAATATATGGCTAACACAATCAGAAAATACTTTGAATAAATTTAACTTTACCCTTATTTTTCTCTTTTTGACATGGCTTGGTGAAAACTTGGTTAAGGTCTGACAGTAGCCTTCTAGCTGACCCTCTAGTTCTCACTGATCACTCCCCGGGAATGTATAGATGTGATGTCCTTAAGTCTGCCTGACCCACAAGTGAAGTCATCTCTTTTGACTGTCCCTTCTAGGCACCCCAAATTCAAAACAATTTTCCCAGCATTAGAACGTAAATAGGGGAGTTAGGCCTCACTGGGTTCAGTGGTCTGAGATTAGGAACCTGGATTTGAGCAGTTCTCATCCTGCTGCAAATTCTTGAACTTGACCACACTTCAGAATCAACTGGGTAGTTTGTTAGAGTAACATCCTCTTAGAGACTGTGTCTCAAGGTAGGGCTGGAAGTCTGAATTTTAAACAAGCATCCTGGGGATTCTGAGGCACCACTATTTGAGGAGCACGAAGAGCTCAGACTGTGTATCCTCATGGACTGAGGATGATGACTGAGTTTTAGTACTAATTCAAGCTTTTCCTAAAAAAAAAAAGGAAGAAAAAGAAAAAAGAAAACCACAATAGAAAGTGGAGGCCCTGGGATCAGTGACAGTCAAAAGTCAAAGAGAACAGTTCCCCTCCCCCTCTATGCCAAAGGTCAAACAGGATGTGTCTCAGATGGAGTCCACTGATGCAAACAGGGTCTGGAGAGAAACAGCAATTTTTCCTTTTCATTCTGAACCTCCATCCGAGCAGTTCCGGAAACAGTCCTGATTAGAGCATAATTGATTCGGACTCGGTGAGCAGAGCAGGCCGTCCTGCACACGGCCTTCCCGCACAGCGCAAGCTGTGCAGGATCCTCTGACTCTTTACTGCATTAAAAACAATGTGATATGACATGTGCTGGTTTTCTAACAACATTTGCAACCTAAGTAAGATTATATAGTCAATGACTGTGCCAACCGTACTTTAGAGAAACAGCAGGGCATTTCTACCCAGCCCCCAACAACAGCAAACGAACTCGAGGCATTGTAGTTGCATGAATACTAACTCTGGTCACACAGGATTTGGGGTCTTTTGCTGGTCAGGAAATGAACATGTATTACTTTCAAAGTTGAATCCGTTATTCCAGTTTAAACAAGGATTCTAAAGAGTTTGCCTTTTTGTTTTTTTCCATAACACACATCATAGAGTGACTATAATTCAAATTTATCGGAGATTGAAAAGACAAACCAAATAAACAAAAAAAACCCCATCGTACCAGAAGCCTGGGAGGAAATGAATTGAGTCAGAGAAGAATTCCAGCAGGGACTTTTTGGTCAGTGTGTTAGACTTCTTACTTTCAAGCAGTTGTTTCCTCTTTTTGCCCCAGTCTGTGTCAAGACCCCACTGAATGGCAAACAGGACAGCAGCCAACCAAGGAATAACGGCTAGTCTGAAGCATCTCTTAGGTCCACACCATAAATCCTACTGCCTGAATTTACTGTTCCCCAAAATTAAATCTACACAATCCAATTATCCCAGAAAGAGAATACAAGCAGTGCTATAAACACTTTATCAGGGAATTTACAGGAAAGCATAGGCATTCTGTCATGAAATATTCTGATATACAAGAGGTTTAATCCATAGCTCCAAATGGCTTAATTTTGCCAGTGTGCCATTTCATTTTGTTCTATGTATACCTGAAACCAATGTCCCTTATGATGAATAAATTTTTAAAAACCCAGACATATATTCTATTAGATCCTTGTTTGTATCTTTTTCTATGATACAAAATAAATATGTCTGTGATAACTTTAATTTAAACCTTTGTATTATGGAAAATTTCAAGGATCATATATAAAGGTAGAGAGACTCATATAACGCTCTCTAAGTTTATGGCCGATGCCCAGCCTCCACCCCTAGCTTATTTTGAAGCAAATCCACATCATATCATTCATCTGTAAATGTTCAGTAGGTAGTTCTAAGAGATAAAGATTCTTTTAAAAACATAAATGCAATGCCATTATCATACTATAAAAATTAACGTTCTCTCTTTAATATCAACCAGTATCCAGTCATCTATTGATTTTTAAGCAGAAATCTTACAGAAAGTCATGCTAATGAAAATCTAACAGTTCCTGCGCTGCTACTGGAACTGTGTGATTGCCCTCACCCGCAACGTCCCAAGGCAAGGCTGCTTAAGAATCAGATGCACAAAAGTTCTTTCAAGGACTTGAAGCTGAATTCATGTGTCCAAACCTCGCTGGCTACGGAGACCGGGTTGGATTCTCCAGCACTGTTGACTTTGGTCTGGATGTTTATCCATTCATTTTTCAGACCTCCAGTCGCTTGTTTATCTTGGCCATCCCTTTCCAGCCCAAGACTTCCCACACTCTGCCATCTGGCACCCTCTCTGGTTTCGTTCCCACAGCCCCAGATCTGAGTAGAAACCTCAGCGGAAGCCCAGATCTTGCAAAGGTCCCGAGTGCTGGGTCCGTGCTTTGGTACCCTAGTTTTCCTGTAGAAAAGATGGGGGCAAAAAGATATTTTGGAGAGGATTCCCAAGGTTCATTACCAAAAGACTATCAGTTGATAGATTTATAGTCATTAAATATCTCAGTGCCTTGGTGAATATTAGCTCATTGTGATAAGCTTAGGAATCAAGTGTAGAAGTGTACCTGGTGGTTCCTCTTTAAAAAAAAATCCACCATATAACTGGATATTCAACTTGCATCTTTAGACCTATAAACTGCTCTAGTCAAGATAGCAAATTTTTTAGCTCTGAGGACTTCAGGTTTAACAGAGCACTTTAGATGGTAAAGAAAATTTTTAATCAATCCCATGCAAACCGAAGCAGCAGGGGTGCTGATTTCTGGCCAACAAGTCTATTCGACATTTTCTAAAATTGCTTCCCACTTTCCTGCTGTCTTGGGAATCACCCCTGACTTGTCAAACTTACCTATCCTTGAGGGTTCTATTGATTACTCAGGCTAAAGAGCTTCCCTCCTCACTTCCAACAAGAGTGACACCATCTCCATCACCAGATGTCTTTGACAGTTTCTGAGAACTTACTATGTGCTGGGCACTGTTCTTCATCCTTAGTGTATTATCTCACTTATCTTTAGTGTATTTTCTCCATTACACAGCTCCAGGAGAAAAACACATCACTTTACAGATGAGGGGAATAAGGAAAGAGTAGGTAAACAGCCAAGGGCACAGGGACAGTAAGTGACAGAGCTGGGTCACATGGCTTAGAGGACCTCCCCTCCATCTTTAAGCTGTATTGCCTTAAAAAAAATCGTATCCTACCCTGTGTATCAACAACATGTGTATGTACACGTGCCCTCTCCTTAACATAGGCTATATAAAATTAATTAGTGCAGCATCTGGCAAATACAGGTGGTTGATGCTCTATAAATGTTAGCTATTATTATTGTTGCTGTTACCAGCAATTATTTTTGCCTGGCGCAGAATAGTCTCACTTCCGTGCTGGGTGCAGTGGTAGAGGCAGAAGCATCATAGTCTGGCCTTATTGTTGCCAGATGTAGCAGATAAAAATATGGGATGCAATATATGGGGCACACTTATACTGGGAAGGTATTTGTTGCTTCTTGGAAATTCAAATTTAAGTGGCATCCTGTATTCTATCTGGCAGCCTTAGTCGAGGGACTTAACATCAGTCAAAGAGGTGACCACGGCACTAGGGAGGAGGGGGGAGGAGGAGGGGGGAGGGAAGGAGGAACGTTCCCTGCTCAACCATACGATGCCTATTAGAAGTGCTGCAGGAGTCCTGAGAAGGGAGGGCAGACTGGGTGCTGGGCAACCAGAGGGGGCCTCACAGAGGAGGTGGGGCTCCCAAAGCAGGCAGAATGGGCATTTTAAAGGCTTATAGGCCAAAGAAAGGATTAAACAGCAATAGACCAAGTGCCTTCTAAAATGTGCTTATTATGGAAATAAGTTCACAGAGCAGAGCTGAAAGAAAGGGAGATGTCCCTTTACGTTGTTTTTGAAAGTGCACAAGATGGTAAGCTGTCCATGACATTGATCCAGATGTATTCAAACAACACGGTTCTTGCAAGGCCAGAGGTGTCCACATTCCTGGTCTCTTGTTAGGAGAAGTGGAATAAGCACAGCTCTAACCTCTGAGGCTCACTAGGCCCCAGAGTAAAGGAGTTCAGATGCGCTGAAGAGTAGGAGCAGTGTGACCTTTGCTGGGAGTGAGGGGGTACGGATAGCATAACTGCCGTCTTGGAAAGATGCTCCCTCATAGGCAAAGGTGCTGCCTTAACCCTCTCCTGTGGAGAGTGAGGACCTTCTGCTTAAAGATCCCATGATGCATTGCATAGGGCAGAGCATTTATTTAGTGCCTGCGGAATACAAGGCATAATTTAATTCTCATAAGAATCCTATTTTCTATTGTAATCCTCACTTTATAGAAGAAGAAACAGAGGTTCAGAGAGCTCAGATATTTCACTGCACATCACTCAGCTAGCAAGTGGCAGAGCCAGGTTGCAGATTTAAGTCTGCCAGCTTTCCAATCCTGTTCCCTTTCTCCTCCACCATCGGCATGTGAGTCAGTTCTCTGCCAGTCATCTTTAAGGAAACACTCCTGTTGTCTGTCGGTCTCCACGTATGTGACAATGACTATGTTCTCACTCCTGGTGAATGTCGTCTTTGGCTCAGATTGGTAACTGGATTACTCCTGGGTACTCAAGACTTCCTTTTTGACAGTGGGGCACGTCTGTGAGTCTTCACTCCCATCCTTGTGCCTTTGGGAGGGCAAATTCTTCCATAGTGCTTTCATCTGGATCCCTCAGGCATCTTTTTCTAGAGTCCTGGGGGGTCCTCGGCACAACGGAAGCCCCCTAAGAGGCCTCCGTCTGGTTTAGTGACTCTGAAGACCCCACCTGCCCCCAGATCCTCTGTATATGGTGCCTCCACCAAAGGAAGAAGAGGAACAGAAATGCATCTAATTAAAGTAACTTTCCAGGCGAAGGGAACAAAATCCAGGCTGATTACAGGCCAAGGGCAGGCTAGCTGCTTTTGCAGATGTCTAGAAAGAGCCTAATTATGACAAGGAGTAGAGGGAAAGACACTTCCAACCATAAAAAGCCAAATGTTGAAGTTGAAGGGCTATGAAAACAATCTATCTAATTTATTGGAACATGTTTTTCTAGCAACTTTGGGTTAGAGCTGTGATTGCCTCCTGCAGGGGTTTGTGACCTCATCCTTTCTTTCCCCCACTCCACCTCCCCCGAACTGTAACTATAGGATTTTCCCATTATAACCTAACATATGGTTTGCAGCAGGAAGTACGAAATCCCAGTTATGAGTAGAGGCTCAGGTTTCAGACTCAAGAGAGACTCAGGTGAGCTACAAGGAATGGCCTTTGTTTCCTATGAAAACAGAGTTGAAAAGAGAGTGTTTCATGACCCCTTGGTTTGGAATGAGGTAATTAATTCTCCAGAAACTCCCTCTAGTTTCCTGGGCAACAAAATCAATGTGTTGTTGATAGAAAAACTGGGAACAATAAATTGGTTTACATTACAGATTTTCTTCTTTTTCTAAAATAGGGATTTCTTGCTCAACAACCCAAAATATAAAACAAAACAAAAAGCAAACAAAAAATTCAAACCACACACACAGCATATAAACACACACAGCACACACACACACGCACACGCGTGCGCTCGCACACGCACATAAACTTAACTCTTCCTCACACCCTGTGACTCAGCCTCACTCTTTAAAAAAAATTTAAGTTTAGTGCTGTGTGAATATTACTGTGCTCGAGAAGATAGGGAAAGAGAAAGGGATCCAATCCCATGCATAGCTGTACACAGAACAAGAACATTTTGGGGTAATCTTCAGGCCGAAGACTCTCACTCTGAGTGGGGTGATGGCAGGGTCAGCATATCAGAATTCCTGGGAGGTGTCAGAGGGAGGGAACTGGTATGAGATTTGTCAAAAAGTGTTGAGGATTGAAAAAAGACTGAGAAACTGGCTTAGACGGTCTTGGCGTTTTTTTTTTTTTCCCATTTCAAAACCAAGTAAGTAAAGTTTTGCTTTTTAATGGCCAATTCAAGAACTAGGTAAGTGGTGTGGTCTTCCTGGAAATCCTATTCACAGCACTTTCTGAACTCCTGGTTGAAATCAAAGTGTATTTTTCCCCTACCCCCTCCCTGGGGCAGCAGGAACTTCTCACTGTATGGCCTGAGAACACAGACTCCAGAACCAAACTGTTTGGACTGTACCCTGGCTCTCTCACCTTCTGTATCTCATCACATTTAAGATGCCATTGACTGTAAAACAATCATTATTTTAAGCCTCACTAAGAAAAAGAGCTGCCAACCAAATTATGACACAATGCTAACATGCCGTCGATTGCAGGAAATATCCTAATTTCAGTGATGTTAAAATATGACAAAAATTTGTCTTAGAATTGATGAACAATGGCACTTGTTTAGCAAATTTAATCTTTCTAACTTAACCTCTCTCTGTTTCACCTTCCCACTTAAAAGATAAAAATAATAATGGTACCTACCTCATAGGGTTGTGAGGATTTAGTGAGTTGGTTCACTTAAAATGCTCAGGCCATTCCTTGACACATAATAAGCACTGAAGCTGCTATTATTATATTCAATATACACCACTCTAATTGACAGATACTCGCTCCCATGCAGGGTGGAGGTTCTCGTGGTTGTCATTTCTGCTAGGGGGAAAAAACAGCATGGTAACACCCACACATTGCACATTGTGATTTTAGAGAAATGAAAGCAGGCCAAATTAGAAGAATGGTAACAGATCGTTTCTCTCTGCCTTAGTCTCTGGGTGATTTCTTCAAGTACACCCTGGTTCCCACAGAAAAGTACTTGGCTTGTCTGGTAATTGTTCTGTTGTGGGGAGAGTTTTTGTATTCCGGATGCTCTTGTGGATTATTTTTGCCAATTTTTTGTTGCTCTAAGCACTTCCTGGAGGCACCCCAGTCACAGGAGGGTTCTGAACTCAGAGGGATGCCAGGCAGGTTTTGATGCAAACGATCCATGCTCTGCGTGGGCCAGATGGTTCTACACAGCAAGCACCGTTATTTCATTGACAAAAGTCAGAAATAAGCTGATATTTCCACTATAGCCCTAATAAATGGAAACGTGAACAGCCCTATCTTGATAAGCAGGCCCATGTTGAGGCAACTCACTTTTGCAAATAGATGAACATGAGTGCAAATGAGAATTCCCAAAGTAAATACTGCTTAGATGCATTTGACTCAAAATTAAAACCCGTAAGGGCAAGGCTCCAAGTCCACATATGTTTTCCAGACTCTTGGAAACTCTTGCATTTTGTTGTTGTCCTTAGCCTTCTGCTATCCCTAACTTCCTCCTCAAGTTATTGAAGAAATAGATATTTGGATGAATAGAATGTGATCTAGCTGGCACTAATTTAAAGGCACATGTCTGTTTTTATACCCAACCAAGTTTGATCAAAAAAAGAAATGGTGTGGGAGTTGGCACTAGGGCTTAGGATGCCTAGCTCCAGAGTTTGAGAAAAAGCATTGACTGGGCTAGGAGACATAAATCCTAGACTCTCTTTTTGGCCCCAGGGTCACTCTTCACCATTCTCTGCTTCTTAAATTCCTCATCTATAGAGTCTCTCCTAGCCCCGAATCTTTATGATGTAAGGAACTTGTTTCTGCTGGGTACCTTTAAACAACACATGACAGTTAATTTTGTGTCCAGGTGTTTGGTCAACACTAGTCTAGATGTTGCTGTGAAGGCACTTTGCACTCATGGTTAACATTTACAGTCAGTTGATTTTAAGTAAAGCAGATTACACTTTCTAATGCGGGTGGGCCTCATCTAATCAGCTGAAGATCTTAAGAGCAAAGACTGAGATTTCTTGTGATATAAGAAGGAATTCTGCCTCGCGACTATAATCTAGAAATCTTGCCTGAATTGAAATCCTATTGGCCTGCCCCGCATATTTAGTATTCAAGCCTGCAACACCAGCTTTTACTTGGATTTCCAGCTAGCTGGCTTCCCTATGGATTTCAGAGTTGCCAGCCTCTACAAATGCATGAGTCAATTTCTGAAAATAAATCTTTCTCCTCTTTCTCTAGATATATATATATATTTCCTACTGGACCATTTGCCCTGACTCACCTTGCACTTGACCTCCCTATGTGACCTTCTCAGTATCTGGCTTATTTTTCTACACATGAACTTGCTTCACTTCTCACCTCTACATTTCTAGTTCCAACCTTGTGTTTTCCTCCTAGATGACCAAGATTTAAACTTTCCTTTTGGCCCAGCTACTGTTTATTTCCTTGAATAAAACTTCCTCTGATCTGCCTCCAGTTCTGAGACCTTACTGAGTGACCCCAAGAGACCTGAACAGGTATGACTGAACGCAGCTAGGTACACGCACAGCTGTCCACATGCTCACAACCTCCAGGGCTCCTGCCTTTTTGTGCTTCGGCAGCTTTATGGCGTTCTTGCCCTACGTGTTTCTGCTTAGAAACCACAGTCTTTACACAATGTCCCCATACTTTTACAAAGGGTTAAAAAGCAGCTGGACTCATTTCCATCTCCTGGGTATTGTATTTCTTGTTCATGTCGCAGGATATATGTGGTTATAGAAGAACATATTTATTAATTCAAAGGGAGTATGTATAATTAGTTTTTGCTTATTCGCAAGGGAGATTTTTAAGTATAGTTGTATGCCTGTGTGTAAAGTTATTTGATAGCAAGTGTTTGCAAAGCTCCTGGAGGTCCACAAAGGGAGGTTGCTTGGCCAATGCCAAGAATTATTAGAAACACAGGCTTTGCTATTGTTGACTCTACTCTAGAAGACTCTTATCATACAACAAGAGTTTGCCTTCATAAGGGGCACCTCACAGTAAGTCTAGGGCATATTCTTTTTTTTTTTTTAACATCTTTATTGGAGTATAATTGCTTTACAATGGTGTGCTGGTTTCTGTTGTATAACAAAGTGAATCAGCTATACATACACTTGGGAATATTCTGACTTCAATGCGTTGCCTGTTGGAATCTAAAGGGGCCTATATATGGCCTCTCAGTCTGCTGTGTCTAGAAGACATTATACATTTTGTTCTCCCTTGTACTGCAGTGGAATCAGGCCGAGTTTGTGTTATATAACACCGCCGTCTCACTCTGTAATGAGTAACTTCTGAGGAGGAGGCGGCAGGGGGAACAAAGCCACCTGCCCTTTGCCAACCCCTCCGTGCTCTGCCAGTGCACCTGCAGAGAACTCCAAGGGCTCGGCCTGGAAGAGAGGCTGCTTATTATGTTTCATTGTGTAGATGACACAGGGCCTTTCCAGGACAAGCCAGACGGAAAAAAATCTCTGCTTTGTTTCTTGGCCAGGTTTTACGCAAGGTCTCCTAGGGCTGAGGGATCATTAAGCAGCTGCCTCGCTGAACCCTTGCCTTTCACTTCACCTGCTTTTAGAAATTTGATCGACTCAGAGAGAGACATGAAATATTCAAAGGAAGCTCCCAGCGACCAGTGTCTCAACAACTTGCAGTGTTTAAATTGGGGACGTGTCACATGTTGGTTACACCTCAGTAGCATTTGTCCACAGTTCAGGTCTGACCCATTGGTGTGCTAAGTCAGACTGAACTTTCGTCACTGTTCTTAGTTATAAGGTAAGCATCACTCTCTCCCCCGTGGTCTGCCACCCTAAGGTGGGAGAGGTTATCAGATAGGGCCCTTTCTTTTGAGATAGAGACCCAATTCAAACTGGTTTAAACGAAACAGGAAATGTATTAGATCGAGTAACTAGAAAGCCCAAGGCTAAGCTGGCTTCTGGGATGGCTGGCTTCACGGCTCGAATGAGGTCATCAGGACTTGGTTTCTATCCATCTCTAGGCTCCGCCTTCTGTTTGACTGGCTTCATTTTCAGCAGTCATGTGGTGGGCCCCAGCAGTGCCAGACGCCCCCTTGTGGTAGGAAGGTGGCTGTGATAGTTCTAGCCTCCATAGTATAAATCCGGGGTCAGCAAAACGTTTCTGTAAAGGTGACAGATGGGGAATATTTTAGGCATTGTGGGCCACACAGTTTCTGTTGCAGCTTCCAGCTCTTCTTTTAAAGTGCACAAGCAGCCATAGATAATACGTAAGTGAATGAGTATGGCTGTGTTCCAATAAAACTTTATTTAAAAAACATGCAGTGGGCTGGATTTGGTCTGTGGGCTACAGTTGGCAGATCCCTGGAACTAGAGAGTTGCTATTGGAAACATATCTGCCCAGCCAGGGGCTAATCTCCCAGCTTCCCTTATAATTGGGTGTGGCCACATGACTGAGTTCTAGCCAACACAACACACGTGGAAGTTACGTGGACCACTTCTGGGTCAAATCTTTTAATAAGCCGCAATGCCCCTTCACACTCTCTTTACCCTCTTGTTACTGATTCTTGTCCTTGGACTCTTTAATCAACAGAAATTGATGAGACCAAATGAGAATTTCAGGCAAGGCTTTAATGGGGCTCATGCTACAGCACAAGGGAGCGAAAGCAAGAAGCAGGTACCCTTGCCTGCTTCCCGAGAGGAGGTGCTTGGGTCCTCAAATGGGATAACAACAAGGGTGAATCCATGGGTTAGGCAGGCGGTCTGTCCACCCTCCTGGTGGTGCTGTGTGCAGGGATCACGCGAAGCACCCTGCTTTTTCTCCCGGCACCTCAGAAAGGGCAGTTTGTTTGTGGCCTTTTTGTATCTTATTGCTCAGAATTGCCCCAACTGCGCAAACATGCAGTTATTTTTAGTCTCTTATAGTTTCTTTGTATCCTACTGCTCAGGGAGAGGTTTGTTCAGGTGCAAAGCACTCCGGTAGAGGGTCCCAGGTCCCAGCCTGTCTCACTCTGAGACTGGACACAGACGATGAGGAAGTTCTAGGGGTGGCAGAGCCACAGGATACAGGAATCTGATTCCTGAATCACCGTGTGGAGGGAAGTCACTCAACTGACCAGGAACAACTGCCTTAGACTACGAGGCGAGTGGGAAATACATTTCTATGTTGCTCAAATCATTATACACTTCACGTCTATTTTTAACAGCAGTTTACCTACCTTAAATAATACAGAAATTGGTGTTAGAAAGGGACTGCTAAGTAAGAAACACCTACGGTATGTGGCACTCTTTTAGCAGTTGTGCAATGAGAGACAAGAAAATAGAGTGGGCTGCAAAAATGGTGACCCAGGTCATGCAGTGGCAGAATATTTGTTCAGCTGTTGTCAGCAGTCATTTGGAATGCAGACCAAGATGAACCTGTAGCTCTAGGGGAAGCCATTAAAAAGAGACAGAACGTTAGCGTGTGTTAGAGTTGAGTTCCTTGCTACTTATAACAAGTTACTACTAGAAAAATATGAGCCCTGGCAATAATTGGCCAGTTTATAAACAGAAATAAAAGGGACTGAAGAAAGCCTCTGAATTTGAAAAACCTGATTCTGGGTCTCAAACAGTAAGAAATAAGACCAGAAGAAAAAAACTAAAACCCCAGACTTGGAAAGGACAAAAGCCTATTAAGAATTCTCAGTTAAATATAGCAGTTCAACCCCTGCAGCAAAGATCAGATTAAGGGTGTAGCCTTTCCACTTGGGTCTATTGTTCAGATGGCCTCAAGGTAGCTGCCATTAAGTTGTGAGAAAGCTACAGAGACTCAGAACTACATCCAGGAAAGAATTTTGGGTGTGGTTATTGGCATTTGGAATTTACTAGAAGCAAATAAATGAGAAGCTTACCAAATTTTTTGAGGGGATTGTATTACTACTGGAGTCACAAACCTGGGTGAAATAATCTTAAATTGGTCAAGCCTTACCCTTTGGTCCTAAATTTGCATGAGTAGAAAGTAGACTATGAAGGCTGTGGAGCCTTCAAGGAGGGCATGTCAGAAGTGGCCAAAAAGAATAGTGGGCAAGGAAGGATATCAGGAGGGTGGAGTAAAGGGGCCTAGACAAAACTAGACAGTGAAATCCTCCCAAAGAGGGGATTAAAGGACTAAACAGGGAACTTACCCTTTCTTACCAGGCAGAGTGTCTTCATACTGTCCACCTAGCAGGGCTCCATCATGCTATTAACCAAGGACTCTGTTTTTCCCATTCTTCCTTTTTCTGAACTGGAGTCTTATTGCAGTTATCAAGTCCTATTCCATCATGTTAGAGTGGATGTGTGTTAGAGGCCAGATAACTGGTCTTTTAGTTAATAAATCACTGGGCTGTGAGGAACCACATACAGACCTGATTAAGAAAACATTGCATCCTCAAGAATCCCAGACTCTGAGGTGCATGTAGTGACTAAATGGAGCTTTAGGTTGTCTTCCTTGAGAAGGACATGAGTGCAGGCTCTTTATGTGGGAAGAAGGGTGCAGATGGTCAGTTAGTGTCTGGAAGGGTGGACTGTGATAGACTAAATTACTAGTAATTACTAGATTACTAGATTAATAAATTACTAGTAATTACTAGATTACTAAAAATCTATTTCTTCTTCTTGAATGCATAGCTAGACCACACTTCCTGGGTTACATATGCAGTAGGACACAGCTACATGAGTGAGTTCTAGCCAAAAGAATGTGAGTGAAAGTGATGTAAGCCATTTCCAGGCCAAGAAGGTTATATGTCACATCCTTGCTTCATTCCCTTTCTGTTGGCTGGATATAGATAACGATGAGATCTTAGACTCTGGAGAATGGTGCAGCCACAAGCTAGAAGGAGCCTGGGTTTCTAAATCAGCACATGGAAAAGAGCTGTCTTCAGATTGTTGAGTAAGCGAAAAATAAACTCCTACTGTTTGTGAGCATTTATAAAATTTTGTCACCCCAGCTTAGCCTGCTTAATTAATACAAGAAACAAAATAGTCTCTGTGTCTGCTTAACCCTTTCTCTCTCTGAAGACTGGCTTTCGTTGCTCCTCTGTGTGTAACTCAGATGTTAGCTGGAGCTTCCCTCCTCCTTGAGTTCTAGGTGAAACTGGAATGAACTCTCGATTCCTTGTCCTGTGGTTATCCAAAGACTTTTCTAAGATATCTCTGAATTCCCAGTGGAGCTTCTGTTCTTACGGATTCCTTTCCCTCTTGAGTTCCTCAGTTCTCTTCTGTTCCATAGTGACCAGACAAGAAACTCAACCCTTTTCTGACTTATACACACACATACACATCACACACACCTCTCATTCACACAAATTCCTTATGAGCATGAGAGGCTGTACAGAGAAATTGGTGAGGAAGAAATGGAGGAAGAGCTTATAACCACGAACTGTAAAACTTCAATGAAAGAATAGGTGTCACCATTCTTAAACCACCCACCCCTGGTGAGTTTCACTAGCCCTTCACCTTATCTCCTTAGTTTTTACTCTTCTCCCTTCCTCTTTCTCTTTCCCCTTTACTTATACCAAGAACCAGACAAAAGCTTTTGGATACAGTGGACAGTTTAACAATTTGTCACCCTGGGAAGACTGATAATTGGATGACTTTTCAAATCCATCTTTGGAGGGGAGGCAATGCCTTGCATGGGGTGCACGGGGGGAGAACAAAAGAGGAGCATCACACTCAGCCTCTACTTTGTCTTCCTGAGCAATTCCACTCTGGCCCCAAACATGCACAGCTCACTGAGTAAAATAAAAGTATTGTGTTTAGCTTGACCCACTATCCTAAAAAGTTGTTTTAAAACCAATTCTCTGTTTTCATACAATCATGTTCCTGGTGGCTCATCCCAACCTATGTGGCTTATCAGAGTATCTGTTGCAAACTTACACTTTTGTATTTGAGAGAAGTTTTGGGAACCTCAAACTTCCCATTTCCTTCACATTTCCAGTGGCATTTTTATAGTGTGGCTTCACTGCTGTTTATAGGTTGGCATTCCAGGCTGTGGCCTACCAACTACCTCCTAAGACAGCATTGCTCAACTGTCTCCATCTTAGGAGAAAAACCAAGAAATATTTCCCTTTGTCTCAAGCAGTGTGGTTTTCTTCCTCTTCTGATGTCTCGGCCCCAACTTTGTCATTGAAGGATTCCCTAATTAGCTTGTCGAGGTACTTTCCCATACAGAGATAATTTTTTTTCCCTAAAATGATTTCTGGTAATAGCATAAATATGTTTTTCACTTTATTTTACATGGACATGATGGAATATGGCCCTTTTAGCCCTGGAATGTAATTAACTTTGAGCTCCAGAAGGGTTGTCATGTACAGTTGTACAGGTTGTACACCAAGTGACTCTAGGGGGCACCTTTTACACTATGATCTGTGTGCTTGGTAATCCCTAGAGTTGTGTAGTCCACAACCTGTACAACCATATGTTACAGACCTATCTCAAGGACCATCCACCATCCAACTGTCATCTCAATGGTCTAATTTCAAAATGGTCATCCATTGTGTGTCAGTTCATTCCTGTCCAATCAGATATGCCCAAGTTAGAAACATCATGTTATAGACACATGGATCCAGAGTTTCAGTCCTTTTAGGGAGCCTATGTGGGGGCACTGAGGTTATACGGGAGAGAAGGTATTAGATGGGAAGGATAGATGTCTCAAAACATGGCACCTACTGAAAGAATTTGGCATTGGCATTGCCAAGGGCAAGTGACAGGAAAAATGAATAGCCAAAAGGCATATAAATATTGTCAAGCCAATGTTTTTAAACTGTGAGCTATGATCCATTAATGAGCTGTGAAATCAATTTAGTGAGTCACACTTTTAAAAACATAAAAATGAAATTGAAAAGATTAGAAGCAGAGAAGCCACCTCTAATAATGGTAAACATTGTTTTGTGAAATTATGTTTTAGTTATTTGTATACTGGATCAGTATATAAAGTGTGGATTATGGTGCAAAAAATTCAAAACGCCAAACCAAAATCCAAACCAGATGGTGATCCTCAATCTTACTTGCCAACCGACAGGTTTGATGCAGGTGCCCTGGGACATTTATCTCAGAGCGTGTCTCTGGACCTTGTCTCCCCCACTGCTCCTGCCATCTCACCTGATCTGCTGAGCTGACCCTTTATTTTGTATCTGGTTCTTGCTTCCCAGTCACCCATGTCTCAGACTGTCTTCCTCTCAGCTCCATGCCCAGCTCCAGCTCTGGGGAGTCCAGGCTGGTTAGACTCGCCAGCATCCCCAGAAAGGGAAAGTTGGACAAAAGACAGCAGTCAGAGTCTTGAAGCCCAGCCCTCTCTTGTCCACTTTTCTCTGGTTCCTGAGCCCACCGTTATCTTGGCAGATGGTAAGTCAGAGTCTCTAGCCTGTAGAAGTAGGGTTTCAAGTTGGTTGTGCTCATCAGGGTCCCATATCCCAATGGCAGTAGGTGTGTCTCAGAGACTCACTTGTTCCCTGAACTGCAGCCTATTGCTACCTTTGCCTAACTGAAACGACTGGGCTTTTGCTTAAACTTTTTGCTGTACTCTCTGTGCTGGGGTGCTGCCTGGTGCCTAGATCTTGTAAACCGAGTTATCCTTGGAACTGGACAATATCCCTAACATCTCCTACCCCAAAGTCATAGCTGATTAGATCACAGATGAACACTTGTCATGAGGGCAGCTAGTCTACAAGCTCCCCAAAGCAGCCTATAAGGTAGCCTGGCACAAAAGTTTTGCACAAGAGGATTAATAGTGATTAAGTAAACCAACCAGATGTTCTCTTTCAGAGCTTTGAACTCAATAAGAGAAAGTGAGAGAGTCAGTTGGTAGGAGGAACAACCCTCACCCCACAACCCCTCAGATCTTACTGGCAGGGGAATCTCTAGATACTGAAGCGTGCTGGGACCAGCCTGGAACTTTGGACCCTGTATCTTGTGCCTCTGCCTGACCCTTGGAAATCTTGGTCCTGGCATCATCCTGTCCCCATTGACCTAACACTTAGCCCAGCACCTGGATCAAGCTAGAGGTCAATGGATGCACATATGAATGTCCTCCACCTCTTTTGGGTTGCGGTGTCTGTGGTATGAGCAGTTAGACATCCTGACTGTGAGTCCTGGCTCTGCATCCTCCTATCTATGTAACCTTGGACAAGTTACTGGAATCCTCTAAGCCTCCATTTTCTCCTCCGTAAGGTGAGCGTGGTATTATTTACCTCTTAGGCTGTTGTGAAGTTTAAAATAGCAGATGTGTGAAAGCCTGTACTTAATGAGCCCTCTAAAAGCATTTAGTGCACCTGAGTATAAGGAAGTTACATGTTATATGAGGGTTGCACTCTGTAAGACCTCATGGTAAGTAAAAAACAAACAAATTTCATGAAGCAAGACTCTTCCTGGCAAAGGATAGCAGCCATCATGTTGGCCAGCTGGCAAGAGAATCAGCAGAATTTCCAATTCGCTGGGGCTCTCGGGTGAAAAATTTTGCAATTTTGAACAGATTTTGAATTTTAGAGTATTTTCAAAATTTCAGAAAAAATGTCTTTATGATTACCTTCACATTATGCACTTTTAAATATACCCCCAATCAAATTTGCTTAAAATACACTGAGCTCTATGATTTGAGAGAGAAGAAAATGAAAAATGCAAAATGAAAAATGAAAAATGCAAAATGAATGGTTCTTCACGGTCCCGCACAGCTGCATGTTCCCGCATCGCATTAACCTCTGGATCTGCTCAGCCTTCACTCTGGAATTTTTTAAATGTCATAACAGTGTACTTTCAAAATAATATGCTTGTGTATCCCCCCACTTCCCCAAGTGTGTAATCTTGTCAGCATGTTTTATCTGGTGCCATATATCATGCACATGAAGAATCCATTTCCCCAAACAAAACATCACACATGTCCACAGTGTCTATAAATTTTGAATCCTGACATCGATGTTATTATCCTCTGACATTTGGATTGGCCTGACTTGGGCATAATTTGGGGGTGATGTTTTTAAGGAATGAAGGGGATGTCACTCTTTTCTTCCTGATGGGTCCCCTCTGGAGAAAGTGATGTCAGGAACATGCAAGACTTAACCCTGCTGGAGAAGAGGCCCCAGATGCTCTCCCCAGGGTACCAGGATATTAAGCAGGCCTGATCTGTAAGCATTCCCACTGCAGGGGTGATAAGAAGGTCATTCTGTACTTAGGTTTGGCTTTATAATGATACATCTGGCATCGATAGAGTTTCCTTCTTTCCAAGTGCTTTCCTACTTATGATCTCATTTTGCCCTCACAGGAGGAGGAAAGGGAGCTGCTTGGGATGAGCAAACCTGAGTTTCTCCTTCTCTGGGTCTCTGCAAGTCGCTTCTCAGGTTTAGTTTCTCCATCTGTCAAGTGGTATCAGAATTGCTATTGGGTGCTTAGGGTTGGATACGTACAAACGTGCCTGTGTATCCCAAAGCGCGGAAGTGCTTTGGGAAATCCAAAAGGCTATGCAGGCGTACCTCATTTTATTGTGCTTCACGTTATTGCACTTCGCAGAGGCTGTGTTGTTTACAAATTGAAGATTTGTGGCAACCCTGCGTTTTCAGATGATGGTTAGCATTTTTTTAGTAATAGAATTTTTTTTAATTAAGGTGTGTGCATTTTTTTAGATATAATGGTATTGCACACTTAATGGACTACAGCATAGTGTAAAGGTAACTTTTTTTTTTGTGGTACGCGGGCCTCTCAGTGTTGTGGTCTCTCCCGTTGCGGAGCACAGGCTCCGGACGCGCAGGCTCAGCGGCCATGGCTCACGGGCCCAGCCGCTCCGCGGCATGTGGGATCTTGCCGGACCAGGGCACGAACCCGTGTCCCCTGCATCGGCAGGCGGACTCCCAACCATTGCGCCACCAGGGAAGCCCCTAAAGGTCACTTTTATATGCACTGGGAAACCAAAAACTCGTGACTCGATTTACTGTGATATTCACTTTATTGCCGTGGTCTAGAACCGAACTTGAAATATCTCTGAGGTATGCTTACAGACAGAAATGTGCTGTGATGATAAAAGTCATTTACACACTCTTGTAAGAATTTAAGAAATAAAACAGTTAAGAGGTTTTCAAGCTTTCTCTTGTGAAGACGACAGATGAATGGTGGTCGTGAACAGAACACATTTCTTTTGTCGGTTCAGATGTTTGCTCTCTCACTTCGAGGGGTGCCTAAACTGTAGGTCAAATGCCTTTGCCTGTGTTGGCTCTTTCTCCACCTCATTCCCTTTCACTCAAGAAAGTGTATCAGAATGCAAGCAAGTGAGATGTTATTATAAGGGTAACCTTGATTTCACTCAATTCATTTTCATTCAATTTATTTTCCAAAAATGCAAACCCGGGATTCTTATAAGTAACAGAACCCCAACCCAAACTGACTTAAGCAAAAGATAAAATGCACTGACTGTGTCATATGAGAATATGCAGGGGCAGATGCTTCTGTCATGGCTGGATCCAGAGGCACAAACGGTTTTATCGGGACTTAGACTATTTATCCATCTTTAGGTTCTACTTTAGTTTGTGTTGACATTTTCAGGCAGAATCGCTTCATGAGTGATAAATGGCTGCTGAGCCTTAGGTTTGTATTCTCAAAGCTTAGCACCCTCTGTGAAAAGAGAGCTTTATTTTCTCAATACTGTAATTCTAGCATAAATCCTAGGATTAAGACTCATTGGGTTGACCTGGAAGCACTGCCCACATCCTGAATCAGCCACAGGGTTCAAGCCAATGGGATGTGCTGGTTGGCTGGGACTATATTGTCTCCCACTCTTTCCGTCATGGGGGGATGGGGGATGGAGGTGGGCTCAGTCTTGTCTGAACCACATAGACTGAGTGGGTGTGGGGTATTCCCTAAAGGAAAATTGAGGGGCTGTTATAAGAAACTAGGAGAATGGAAGCTGGGTGGGCAAAACCAACGATGTTCTGTACAGTAAACATGATACTTAGGCAATTATTTTTAAGAAATTACTTAAAACGTACGTTACAGATGGGTTGCGATTTACCAGGGTGTTAGAATAGTCTGACTGAAAACCTCTGATCTAGTTTGATCCTCTCTTTTTCCAGATATTCTTGTAGCTTGGTAAGTTTGTTTTTGGGCATAATGAGTTGAAGTTTTATTTGTGATTTTGACACCTCATTAAAGGTTTTCTCAACATACGGAGCCAACCTAAAGGTTCTTCGTGCAAGTTTTCCAAGAAATAAACTGTCCTTCCAAAGGTGAGAAGATTGCTAAGGCCTCCTTTATATAGATTGCAATCTGTACTTCTTGCTATGTGAAGAAAACCTTACCAAAATTTAATGCCTCTGATTTCCCAACTTTTTCATATGCAGGAACAGTAGAAGGAAGTGCAAGTTCTATCACCTGGATTTAGAGACAAGGAAACTGAAACAGAGAGAGAAAACCAGGCTTATGTGTAGGCAGCATGGCTAACTACCTCCATAATATGACTGAGGCACTTCTCAAGGCCTGCTATTTCTGGAAACCTCAAAAACAAGCAGTTTGTGCCACTGAAGTGCTTTCTTAATGAGACGTGTGTAGTTTAACTGGATCAAGGCATTACGTCACCTAGAGGCCAATGTATAATTAATGTTTTTCAGGGATCAGTTCAATTCAACAAATAGTTATTGGGGACTTATTACTAGTTGTATCACTTAGGGTGATTTTGGCTGCAAGGGAGAGAATATCCATTTCCAACAGTCTTAAAATATAATAAAAATTTATTGATAAGCCCAGTGGTAAGGTGGCCTTCAGGTGAGGTTTGATCCAGAACTTCACCAAAGACCCAGTTTCTTCTTTCTTCTCAGACTTCCGGGCTGTCTGCTTCACCCTAAGCCTGGCTGTCTTAGGAACACAGGATGACTGCCAGAATGTTCTGAGAGCTACATGCTTCCTTATTTACTTCCACCAGGAGAAAAGCAGTTGTCCACGGAATTTATAAGGGTGAGGCATTTTTTTTCCCCAGAGAATCTCCTCCCATCTCACTTGTTCAAACTGGGACATGTACTGCCTATTCCTAAACCAAACTTTGTGGCCTGGAGGATGGAATATGCTGGTAAACAAGGACCATGCCTGGCACTCTCTTCCCCAGACCCTGGGGAAGATAAGATGGGCTGGGCTGTGGGGTGGGGGTGGATAAGGGTCTTGGCTGAACGTAAATCCACATACTGTCAACAGAAGGAAGGGGAATACATGCAAAAATTCATCTCATTAGGGGTTGTCTTTTTATTAATGAAAAGAATGGTATTGAATATTTGTAACTACTACAAAAGAATCAAATTTCAAGGAGAAAAGAGAAGATAATTTTAATTTTGGACATATTGAGTTTCAAGTGCCCACAGAATTACTTGGGCAATACTGTTGAGTAGGGAGTTAGGAATAAGGACCCATTCATTACTCAGAAAGTCAGGTTTGGGCTGGAGATTTAGATAAGGTGGTTAAGGACATGACAGTGGAGACAAGTAAGTTCAGGTTGAGCATCTAGGGGCAGTGCAGGACCCGTGCCCAGGGGCACTGCAGGGTGAGTGAGAAGGAACCCTGACACCTACAGAAGTGGGAAAAGGAAGGGGGACCCTGGGGGCTGGAGGAGAACGCTGTATCAGGAAGGCCTAGGGGAGAGCAGTTCATGGAGGAGGGAGGCGTCATCTCAGAGGCCACGTTAGATTAGCCCTCAGCGGTGTGTGCTCAGTTTGGCAGCTGGGAGGTCTGCGGAGGGATGCGGCGGGTGGAAGAGAGTCAGTGGGGAGAGACGGGGAAGAGAGGTGGTGCAGGCAGTGACAGGGCTTCCTCATCCTGTAAGCCTGTCTCTGAAGGTCAGGGCGAGCTAGGGCAGAACTCAGAGAAGAGGGAGAAGACGATCTTCTTCCTGACAGGGTCTTAAATGGGTTAGTGCTTTTTGTATTGGGCCATTTAACCTTTTGATGCTCCTCTCTCTGGACAAGGAGGGCAAGTGTGGGCATAGGAGGTGGAGGCTGGGGTCGATTACAGCCGGCAGAGCCTAAATCCTTCCTTTTCCTAGACTAGGTAAGGACTGGTGGTGCCCCAGGGTGACCATCCGTTAAGCGCCCAGGAACCCAGCTGAATTCCTGCTCTTCCTCTCCACTCAGACCAGCCCCAGGGCATCTTTGAGTGAGTGGCAGCTTGGGCATCCTGGGTGGTAGCGGGTGTCTGCACTCCTCTCCACTCCCACCTTCCCCTAAAGGAAGTACTGAGGTTCCTCCAACTCCATACGAGGACCTCTCAGATTGTCTAGTGTGTAGACTACTTCCCACGATGTCCGAGCCTTCCCAATCCTCTCCCTTTCATGCCTATCTTCATCTCACTGCTCAACCTTCATTGGTTTCAAAAATCCCTATTTGAGCTGTGGGAGCACCTGGGCCTTGGGACGCAGCATCTGATGAACATCTTTAATAGGCTTTAGCCCCTGCGCGTCTTTCATCCTCCTGTCTCAAGGGACTCACAGGCCCTTCTCCTTTCTAGCTGTTGCTGGTAGTACCCCTGTGACCCTCTTCTTCGCTGCCTGTCCCCATGGAAATCACCCTAGGCCAGTGGGCGGTGCCTGAGTTCAAGCTACGGGGACAGGGCCCTTGCTGGTCAGTCAGCACCTCAGAGAGAAAATCTTAAGCAGGGTGTTTCTGGGACTTGGAGAAGGGAAGGGAGAGTTCAGAGGAATGCTTCACAGGAATGCTAAGATTAACGCCTCTAGTTAGCGCCCAGAGGCGCTCCTGCACTCGCTGTCCTGCTGCATTGCAATCAGCTCTGCACTGGGCCTCAGACCTGGGCAGTTTCTGGAAGCGTGAGCCACTTCCGAGGTGCAAGAAGAGAATTCCAGGAAATGCATGAGGCCTCAGAGGGGGTTGAAATACTTGGCTGGGACTAAAGCTGCCCTCATCGGGACACTGGGCGCTGCTTCTGTAACAGGGGAACATTTGCTTCTTCCCTGGAGTCACCACCACCCTGCACCTCCCCTCTGTAGTGGAGCATCAGGTTACTTGTGGTTCCAAGTACTCCAGGCCTTGCATTCTACCTCTGCCTGTTCTGGGCGACAATTGCTTTTAGCAAGAGACCAACCTGCTCTGTGCTCAGCACGAGCATATTAGGGCCATTAAAGTAGATTTTTCCTACCTTTAACTCCCTCTTTATGCTAATGGTTCAGCTCCAAAGGCAAATAAAATATTTAGAGAACCAATCAACTTTGTATTCTCTTCTTTGAGGAATAAAATCAAGGCATTACAGGGAGTCAGAGCTGTACTATCCAATATGGTAGCCACTAACCACTTGTAGCTATTTAAATGTAAAGTAAAATTAAATAAAATGAAAAACTCAGTTTCTAAGTCATACTAGCCATAGTAGGTGCTCTGTAACCACATGTGGCTAGTGGCCACCCTATTGGACAGAGCAAATGAATATTATTCCTCTCCAGAATGTTCTATTGGGCAGTGCTGGCCTAGAGCAATAGAGGTTAACTTCATAGAATAGGTATGGCTCGGGCTGGGCCTGGACAATAGCAGAATTAGGTAGAAGAGGAGGGGTAGGGTCTTCCAGGTGGGAGAAACTATGAAACTGTGCTCAGAGATTGGAATGAACCTGGCAGTTTCGGGCAACACCCAGGGGAAGAGGCCTAGCTGGAGCAGAGACTTCCTTTTGAGGAACCATGGAAGCCATCACCACTGATGAAAACAGCGCAGGGAATGAAAGGGAGGAGGCTGCCCTCCTCCTCTCAATTCTCAACCCCATATCCCATCCTTCACACTCACTCTACTCCCTCAGGAGGAGAGGGTTCTGATGGGACTGCAGCTCCTGATCTCTGGAGAGAGGCATCTTGGTATCATAACTCATCTGCTCTTTTCGAAAAAACAGCTGGGAATGGACTGGGATGGGAATCTGGACCTGTGACCTGTGACCTCCCTCTCCCTACAGCCTGGATATCTGATGACCTGACCTCTAAACCTCTTTGGCTGAGTAGGGAGTGAGGAAGCTTAGACGTCAGGCCCACCTGAATTCAAGTACTGGCTCACTAGCCAAGTGCCTGTAGCCAAGCAATTTATCTCCAAGCCTCAGTTTACCCATCTACACAATAGGGGTGATAATAGCGTTGACCTCACAGGGTAGTCATGAGAGTTCAATGGATAATGTTTGCAAAGGGTGTGGCATAGTTCATGGCAAAATAAATGTTACCTATTCATGATGTTATTCCTTAGACTGAAGCTATTTACAGGTTCACTGCTGTTGTTTCTGTTTCCCTCTTAATTAAAAAAAATTATGTAGTAGATTAATCAATTTTTCCTTAATGATTTGTATTCTTTGTGTCTTATTTAAAAAATTTTCCCTACCCCCAAATCTTAAAGATAGTCTCCTGTATTTTATTCTAAAATTGTCTTTAAGTAAAATTTTAATTGAAGAATAATACAGGAAAGTGTGTAAGTTGTAATAGTGCAGCTCCATGAATTTTCACAAAGTCAGCATATCCATGAACCAGAACCTAGATCAAGAAAGAACATCATCAGTTCCCTGGAAGCCCCATTTCATCTCCCTTAGTCACTACTCTCCTGCTAGGGTAACCACTAACCTGACTTCGAATGTTACAAATAGGGTTTTCCCGTTATTGAACTTTATAAAGGCGGATTCATACAACATCTACCTCTTAGGTGTCTGGGTCCTGTTTGTAAGATTCATTCACGTTGTGCATGAGCAGTAGTTTCCCATGGCTTTATTCTATTCAGTTGTATGGATATACCGCAATTTATCAATTCTACTGTTTATGGACATTTGGGTAGTTTCTGATTTGGGGCTGCAATGAATAGTGCAGCAATTGTATTTGCCTTTTGGTGAACCTATGACTGTCTGTCTGTCTGTTGACTGTGCAGACATAGGAGAAGAATATCTTGGTCATTCTTCACTTGATATTAGAGTCACCAAATGCTAGAGTAGGGACAGGGCTTGGAGGGCATCCATTCTTCCATATTACAGATAAGGGGATTATGGCCCAATGGGAACAATGACCCCTGAGGTCACACAGTTCAGCAATTGGCAGAAGCAGGTCTCCTAAGACCCTTTCTCCTTCCAGTTCATCCTGTTGCTTCTCTTGAGAGATCAGCTGGATCCTCTTTTCTTTAAGCTCCATGCCAGTCTCCCCTGCCCCTTAACGCACACACACTCCTGGGAGCACAGTTGCTGTTCCAGGGAACCTGCAGCCTCTTAGGGCATTCACAGTGTGCAAAAGTCCTGAGACACAAGGGAATGTCCCTCTGAGGAACTGGATGGTGAGGCTGGAACCCAGAGAGGGGGGCATTGGTGAGGTGGAGGGTTGGACAGAGCCTTGCCCAGCATAGCAGCTTAAGGTTTTTAGACTTTTAAAGCCCATTTGCAGTTGACAGGCGATCATGTCATACAACAAAATCTTCTTTAGAGAGCTTTAATCTATTACATTTATTTTTTATTACTTAACACCCACATGATTCCAATTCCACCTAACTTCAAAGAAAGGAAGAAAGACTTGGTTGGTGATGAGGTCATACAATAGAAACTTTTTGTTTTACTCTCTCTCCATTGAAGAGCAGTTCCTCCTTTGCTCCTACTTCCTGAAGCCACTCCATGGCTTCTTTGTGCCAAAGAGCTGGGGGAGGCCAGTGGGACAGGCTGTTTTTACAGCTGTGCTGAACTCCAACCTGAGAGCCCTCTATCCCACTCCTCACACACTCGGGCAACTCCAGCAAAGAGGGAAAGGACGTAAATCATGCCCTCCCACATGTGTTCCGAGCTCATTTGTCTCTGAGCCTCATCCAAGGGCCTCTTAAGTCCTGACTATTAAGTAGTGAGCCAAAACTGCCAGGAAAGGTGACTCTTTAGCATAACAGCGAGGCCTACCCCATGGGCAAATGGGACCTGGAGTCTACAGGTGTGCCTTGCTTTACACAATAGAGGCACTGACAAAACCCGAGACTGATGGGACCACACACTGGTCAGGGCCACCACCTCATCTGAGGGAGGAGGAGACTGCTTTTCTCCTAAGTCCAGTGAACTAGATGGTCTCCACAACTCCTGCGGTTTTGACAGTCACGATTCTATGAAGTTGTATAGGTATCAGATTTTTAAAATGCCCTGTGGGAGTTCACCAGTAATAATAGAACTAACATTTCTTGTGTTCTTTCTGGGCTCCAGACACAGTGCAAAGTGCTTGTCTTGTGTTCTTTTGTTTAGTCTTCAGAATCGCCTTTAGGGTCTCAGGTGTTCTTCCCCCCCCCCCCCCACCCCGGGTCACCAATTAGCAATTGATTAGAAGAGCTGCCATGCTGCATGGCAGAGCAAACTAGATGGCACTTCCTGGAAACAAGCAAAGCCCAGCGCCTCATACCTGGAGAGGTGAAGGGCCCCAGCTCACAAGGCGGCATGCTGTTCCCAGACTTTCTCTTGTGGGGCCTTGTGCTCTGAGGCTACATGCTGTCTTGATTTCTCTTTGAAATCTGTGGTGGCCTTGCAGCATCTGCTGCTTATTTTGTGAACTGTGGCCGAAAGGAGGCCCCGCAGAGGCCCGACAGCTTCTCCCAGCACTCTGGTGTTCCTGTTTTGGTCATCTGCTGCCCTGATAAGCCTTGCAGAGATCTCAGTTGCCCACCAGTACTCGGCCATGTGTCTGGTGTCTGTCTTCTCTCTTTAACCAGGGCCATACAGAGTGGGGATACTCCTGCAGAGAGCAAACGTACCAACCCCTCACCCACGTCTCAGTCATCTGGATCAAGAGCCCTAAATTCAAATACATTCAGGAACATGGCATGTGGCCTGATGAGTGGGGCCCACTAGGTGGGCCCTTAGTGGTGCCGCTCAGCTCCAGCCTGTTTGTTGCAAAAATTAAGCAGGAACCACAGGCCCAACGTTAATAGCTCTTTTGCGGGGGCTGGGGGTGGGGGTGAAATCTCTTCATTTTTATGAGTTGGCAACTATTTTGTTTTTAAATCTTAAAATACCATGTAGTCTAAGCTAAACATACCAATGGGCTAGACTCAGCCCTCAAGTACCCGATTCACAATCTTTGATCTATGTTTTGACTTGAGTGGCTTTTGTCGAGGAATTATCCAGGGAATCACCTAATTCTTCACTTTGCTTGGTGTGTGTATGGATGCAGCCCTTGCTCTTGAAATTATAACTGCCCCAGCGTTTGCTGAGCTGGGTTTGCTCAGATCGCTGAGTGACTGGGTTGCACTGACAAGACCAATAGTAGAGAATCCTCAGAGCTGGGTTCCAGTCTTATTCTGCAAGAAACCGACTATGTGGCATCGCTCACATGAACCTCCTGGTTTGAGCATCCTCATTTGTATAAAACGAAATCTTCGGTAGGAGGTTCCTTCCAGTTCCGAAATTCCATAAATCTATGGCTGTAATTTACGTGATTGAATTACTTTCTTTTGTTTGTATCTAAAATATGTAGACTAGGTGCTTAGAGACTCAGGTTTATGGCACACTGTAGAAATAAATCTGATTTACTAGAGTAATGGGGACCTTTGAAGTATACTTTTTCCAATGGCTTCCCTGAAAAGAGAGGCTAAGTAAGGCTTCTCTCTAAAATGAAGTGCCACTTCACTTCCCCAGTAGCAAAAGTCATTTAGAATTTCACTGAAATCTGGGGAGAGTTGATGGAGGAAGGAGGACAAACATATCAATCAAGAATAGTAAGAATAGACAAGGATGTAGAGGAATTGCAGCTCTTATTCATCACAGGTGGGCATATAAAATGGCACAGCCACTGTAGAAAACAGTTTGGCTGTTCCTCAAAATATTAAACCGTGTGACCCAGTAATCCACTCCTATATATATAACTAAGAGAAAGGAAAACTTATATCTACCAAAAAAAACTTGTACATGAATGTTCATAGCAGCATTATTCATAATAGCCCCAGAGTGGAAACAACCCACATATTGATTAAAAATTTAATTAATTAATTAATCTTTGACAAATAAAAATTATATATACTTAAGATGTACAATGTGATGCTTTGATATATGTATACATTGTGAAATGATTACAACAATCAAACTAACATATCTATCACCACCCATAGTTACCTTTCTTGGTGGTAATAACACTTGAGATCTACCTTCTCAGCAAATTTCAGCTGTATAATACATTATTATTAGCTATATTCATCATGCTGTATATTAGGCCTCTAGAACTTATTTATCTTATAACTAGGATACCCTTTGATCAATATATCCTCTTTTCCCTACCCACCAGCCTCTGGTAACCACTATTCTACTCTGTTACTACGAACTTGACTTCAAAAAAAATTCCCCGTATTAGTGAGATCATGTGATATTTATTTTTCTGTGTCTGGTTTATTTCACTTAACATAATGTCTTTCAGATTCATCCATGTCTCAAGCGGGAGCACTTTCTTTTTTTTTGAAGACTGAATAATATTCTATTGTGTGTATATACCACATTTTCTTGATCCATTCATTCGTCAATGGATGCTTAGGTTGTTTCCGTATCTTGGCTATTATGAACAATGCTATAATAAACATGGGAGTGCAGATTTTTCTTTGAGATTGTGATTTTATTTCTTTTGGCTGTACATCCAGAAGGGAGATTGCTGGATCACACAGTAGTTCTATGTTTAACTTTTTGAGGAACCTCCACACTATTTTCCAAGAAGGCTGTAACAATTTACATTCCTACCGACAGGGTACAAAGGTTCCCTTTTCTCTACATCCTTGCCAATACTTGTTATCTTTTTAATTTTTTTAAAAATCATAGCCATCATAACAGGTGTGAGGTGATATCTCATTGTAGTTTTGTTTTGTATTTTCCTGATGATTGGTAATATTGAATAACTTTTCATATATCTGTTGGCTATTTGTACGTCTTCTTTGGAAAAATCTCTACTCAGGTCCTTTGCCCATTTTTTAATTGGATTATGGTGATGATGATGATGATGATGGTGATGTTCCTGCTGCTGCTGCTATTGGTTTGTATGAGTTTCTTGTATATCCCAAATGTCCCTTTGAATGGATAAATAAAATGTGGCATATCCACACAATGGAATATTATTCTGCAATAAAAAGGAATGAAGCACTGATAAGTGCTACAAAGTGGACGAACATTGAAAGCATTATGCTGAATGAAAGAAGCCAGACACAAAAGATGTCATATTGTGTGATTTCATTTACATGAAATGCTCAGCAGAGGCAACTCTACTAAGACAGAAAGCAGATTAGTGGTCGCCCAGGGCTGGGGAAAATGGGAGAAATGAGGACTGACACTAAAAGATAAGAGGTTTATTTTTGGGGTGATGAAAATGTTCTGGAATTAGGTAGTGTTGATGGCTGCACAGCTCTGTGAATATACTAAAAACCACTTATTTGTACACATTAAATGGGTGAATTGTATGGTATGTGAATTATATCTCAGTAAAACTGTTTCAAAAAAGAATAGTAAGGATAAACATATTTAAGTGAAGGAATGGATGAGTAAATAGTTAAACAAAGGTTGATGAGAAACAGGGGAAAAGAATGTTATATGACTAGGTTAAGTTACTAATATATCTCTTTAGAGATTCTCATTTTATTCTAAGAGGGGCTGCTTTTGGAAGGCAAATTATGATTAGGGAAAGGGATGGTCAGCAGTCAGAAATTGTGATTTTCACTCCTGGCTATGGTCTTAAGCACAAAATTGTTTTTCTGGTATTTTTAGGCAGTGTTTTGAAGCTCAGGCAGCCTGTTACTGTATTTTTCAACTCCATTTGTTTGAGTTTAACTGGTTTGAGTTAGTAATGAGGATGCATTATGGCAAAAGGGACACTCATAACATCAGCACCGACAGGGCTGCCAAAACCCTGGAGGCCTTGCCAAGCCCCAGTGAGTTGCCTCACACCTTACAAAATCCAAATCACAAAACAGGAAGAGTGGGGGACTTGCTTGTTTGTGCTAAGTTTGGGGGAGTCTGTGTTTAAGTGCCAAAGGTGAAAACATTCTATCAAGAAGTAGTTGATTCAACTCAATTGCCAGGGCAATTTCAGCGGAGTGGAAATTCAGTCCGTGCTTTGTCAAATTCTCTAGGAGAAGGAGTCACAAACTGGGATGTGTACAGAGGCCTAGCAGGTAAAACAGAAAAGACAACGTGGTCAAATGGAGGGCTCCCTGTCCCATCTCAAGGGAGTAGCCCCTGCTCCATTCATGCTGGTGTTGCTGAAACAACCAGCAACAAGAAGGAAGGACCAGTGTTGCTAAAGCCAAACTTCTGATCTTCCAGAAGAAGCTGAAGATGTGGATTCTTATTTTTATTTATTTTTTAATGAATTTACAACCTTTTGTTTTTGGCTGCTGCGCCACATGGCTTGTGGGATCTTAGTTCCCCCACCAGGGATCAAACCCGGCCCTTGGCAGTGAAAGCATGGAGTCCTAACCACTGGACCACCAGGGAATTCCCAAGATGTGGGTTTTTAAATAGCGAACATCTCCTTTTTAAATGTTGCTGTCTCATTAGAATAAAAAAAGCAACGACCCACAGAATGGGAGAAAATATTTCCAAGTCATATATCTGATGAGGGACTTCCATCTAGAATATATAAAGAATGCTTACAACTCAATAATAATAATCCAACTTAAAAATGGGGAAAGCATCTGAATAGATATTTCTCCATCAAAGATATACAAATGGCCAAAAAAGCACACGAAATGCAGCTCAACATCATTAGCTACCAGGGAAATGCAAATCAAAACCATTTCATATCCACTAAGATGGCCAGAATCAATAAGAAAAATAATAACGCATGGGGATTTGGAGAAACTGAAATCCTCATACACTGCTGTTGGGAATGTAAAATGCATAGCCCCATTGGAAAACAGTTCAGCAGTTTCTCAAAAGGTTGAACATAGACTGATCATATGACTCAATATTTCCATAGGTATATAATCATGAGAAATGAAAACATATGTCTACAAAAAAACTTATACATGAATGTTCATAGCAGCATTATTCACAATATCCCCAAAGTGGAAGCAACCCATGTGTGCATCAACTAAAGAATGGGTAAACATCATAGGGAATATCATTTGGCAATAAAAAGGAATCAAGTTGATACATACTACACCATAGATAAACCTTGAAAACAATATGCTAAGTGAAAGGGGCCAATCACAAAAGACCATATATTATGATTCCATTTATATGACATGTCCAGAAGAGGCAAATCTAGAGAGACAGAAAGTGGATTAGTGCTTGCCTAGAATGGAGAGGATGAAGGGAATTGGGGAGTGATGCTAAAGGGTGTAGGTTTCTTTTTGGTGTGATGAAAATGGTCTAAAATTGATTGTGGTGATGGATACACAAGTCTGAATACACTAAAGAACTGCATACTTTAAATAGGTGAATTGTATGGTATGTGAATATATACCCATAAAGCTATTATGAGAAAAGGATACAGTGAGGGCCACACAAAACTTATCTGCCAGGCTGCCACCTTCAAGTCCTCTTATTAAGGCTTGATCAAATGCATAGCAGGTCTGGAAGGGGCTGGTCCAGCCCAACTTCTTAGGAAACCAGAGAAGAGGGTGCTCTGCTAGTTCTAAAGTCACATGACTTTTCAGTGGCTGAGCCAGGGCCAGAACTTGTCTCTTGACCTTGACCTCTAGGCCATGCTACCTCTATCCAAAGCCTAGGTTTCAGGGCATAGCCAGGAAGGGACTGTGAGAAGTCAACATCAGGAACAGCTGGATATACTCTCTTTCTTTTGCTACATTTTACAAAGGTCCCTCGAAGACTTCTTGAGAAAGGGATAAAATATGGTAAAAAGGAATCCTCTTTAAGGGAAGAGACAAACATAGTGCTTCCCTGAGTGCTAAGTTTTTTTGTATAGCATGGGTGGGTGTGTGTGTTTTAGATTCACTTACTCTGTATGTTTCTGATTCATTTACACTTAGCTCATCAATATGTTGTTTGTGCAAGAAACTTTTGATGTCCAAGAAAACCTCTGGGCCTCCTGAGGTTATTTTTTTTTTTTGAACCAGAGAACTGAACTTTGCCAAGAGTAAATGGAACTCAGATATCAAAGGTCTGAGTTCAGTTTTCATTGAATACAAAGGGTGAGTGGATTCTGAACTGAGCCAAATGCATTCTCCCACCCTTAATTTACAGTACATTGTTTTGGCAGACTCTACAATCCTGAAAGTTGGCTTTTCTTCTCTGATTCCTTTCTAGGGTGTAACCACAAGCCTATCTTTCAGTTAACTTTACAGACAATAAGACCATATTATAACAATTTATGAGAGCCTCACTCATCACTGTTCCTATAACTATCAATTTTATTAGAACAAATTGAAATGTTTGAAAAGGTTAAAACCAACCTCTGAAGTTTGTAATTTTGTTTGAGAGCTTACAGGAATCTCTCTTTTCTCAGTTCTCTCACCTGGGTGTTTACGAAAAAGGATGTCGCCCTTCGCCGCAATCCTTGGTCCGGGCATCAACCAGTTATCAAGTTGAATATTGAAGGACTACTATTGCTTGTGGTGCTCAGATTTGAAGGCTGGAACAGGCTCCCCATTCTCTCTTCAAAGGTGAAAGGCTCAGAGAAATGATTAGTGCTTTGAATTTCTTTTAAATTAAAAAATAAATCTCAAAAAACACAAAGAAGCAGAGCAAAATTAAGATCATCCCAAATTCTGCCAACTTGAGATAAGCATTATTAATATTTTGTGGATCATTTTCTTTTTATTCTAAAAAATAAATCTATATCAGTGTAGACATATTTATATAAGATTATAAAAATGGGATATTACATTGTTTTACAATCTATCAATACTTGTTCCATTTCTTAGTTTAAGATTATCAATATTAATACAATTATATCTACTTCATGCATAAAATCCAGTTGTATAGATGAAACATAATTTACTTAAATGATTCAGCAAGGAGTCTTTTGATTGCAAGTGACAGAAAATCCATATCAAACTGACTTAAACACAAAAGGAAATTTTTTGGCTGACATCTGAAAAGTCTAGTGGGAGATCTGGTTTAAGGCATGGCAGGATTCAGGGATCAAATGATGTTATGAGGTTTCCGCTTCTCTTTCTCTTTGCTCTGCCTTCTGCTGCTTTGGTGCCATCCACACGCTGCACATAGAGGCAGCAGTTCCAGAGTGGATACATCCAGGTTTTTGCCTGGCAAAGGTGAACAAGGCTCTCTTCCAGCACTCACCATGGAAATTTTGTTGCACTGGTCCCAAAGCAATTTCTGAGCCTATCACTGTGGCTTGTGCCTGGAATCCAAGTGTTTCACCAAATAACACAGACTGAGAATGAGAGAGGGAGGGATGGAAGAAAAGATGGGTCCTTAGAGGGAAATAGGAGGAGGCTTACCAGAAGAATAATGGATGAATGTTGTGTGGCCAACATAACAGTTCTGCAATGCATACTCTTGGACATTTCGAAGTCATCTTGTATTGTTTCCTAGGGCTTTTGTAAAAAACTACCACAAACTAGGTGGCTCAAACAGAAATTTATTGTCTCACAGCTCTGGAGGCTGGAAGTCCAAGATCAGGGTATCCTCAGTGTTGGTTCCTTCTGAGGGCCAGGATGGAAAATCTGTTTCATGTCTCTCTCCTAGCTTCTGGTGGTTTGCTGGCAGTCTTTGGAGTTCTTTGGCTTGTAGATGCATTGCCCTGATTTTTGTTTTCATTTTCACATGGCATTTTCTCTGTGTCCAAATTCCCTCTTTTTATAAGGACATCAGTAATTTGGATTAGGGGTCCACTCTGCCCCAGTACAACCTTATCTTTACTAATTACATCTACAACAACCCTATTTCCAAATAGTGTCACATTTTGAGGTATAGGGGGTTGAGGCTTCAACATATGAATTTTGGGAGGACACAGTTCAACCCATAACATGTTTCCACACAATGTTTCTGGCTACATTTAAAACCCATCCAGTCTGAGTTTGAATGATGAATCCAGTTGCCTCCCGCTTTCCACTGTGTAAACTAGGAGGTTGGATGAGGTGACCTCTAGGGTCCCTTCTATATAACTTAGTGATGATTAAGTGTTTGGGGGCTAGGAATCCATCCTGCTGCCTGAATGTATACAACACTCCAACCACTTACTAGCTTGCGGACTTTGGGCAAGTGACTCAACCACTGTAAATCTGTCTCCTCAACCAGTAAAATGAGGATTACAGTCGTTTGCTCATTGGGTTGTTGTGGGCTAGGCAAACAGCACTCAGTAAATGTTAGTGTAACTGTTCCACCTCTTCAAACATGTGAGGACTGCAGAGATAGGAGAAGAGCCTGATATAACCTCAGTGTTCTCACCCTCTGCTGATAATTCGGCTCAATAATTTCTCCCTGAGGTTCTCCTGAAAGAAATTCAAGAAGGGGAGGGATGCTTTGTTATCCTGCAAACAGAAATTCAAATCCAGTTCAGAGAACACAAAGTATTTCTCTTTCTCGCCTAAAGCCAGATGCGATAAATCTTGAGCAGCCTCCTCCTAGGCGATGTGATTACGAAATACCTGTTCCCTTTAGGTCCCACTTATCTGTCTCTCAGACATCTCCTTTTTTTTTTCGTACAACTTGATCTTGCCCACCATCTTTTAGATGTGGGCTGGAACCAGTCATTATATTTACATTCTTTTTTTTTTTTTGGCTCCATAAATTTGGGGAAATGAAGCAGACGGTCTGCTGCTTTACAAGGCGCCACATCTTTTAGTTCTTTTATACTTTTTCTACAGGGTCTAATTTAGCTTGTCTAAATGCTGACTGAATAACAGCTAGAACTCTAAGCTCTTGCAGGCAGCATAACTTACTTGTGATACAGGTGTACCAGGGGTTCACCAAGGTCAAAGCAAGAGGTGCAGATCACTTTTAAAAATGTGGTCACTTTCGGGGCTTCCCTGGTGGCGTAGTGGTTGAGAGTCTGCCTGCCGATGCAGGGGACACGGGTTCGTGCCCCAGTCCGGGAAGAGCCCACATGCCGTGGAGCGGCTGGGCCCGTGAGCCATGGCCGCTGAGCCTGCGCGTCCGGAGCCTGTGCTCCGCAACGGGAGAGGCCACAACAGTGAGAAGCCTGCATACAGCAAAAAATAAATAAATAAGAATGTGGTCACTTTCATTTAGCAAATATTTCTGAAGTGCTGACTCTGTTCTGGGAGCTGTTCTAAGCACCAGGTCATAACAATGAACAAGAGAGCGACCATCCCTACCCTTGAGTACTGCACATTCTGGGGACATTCACTGATGCAGAAAATATGTAATGAGAACTTACTGCATGTCAGGTATTGTTCATCATTAAACAACACAGATACCATTCCTGCACTGATGGCTATGGTGTGTGTGTGTGTGTGTGTGTGTGTGTGTGTGTGTGAAGTGTGTGTGTGTGTGTGTGTGTGTGTGTGTAAAGTAGGGGGCAGAATACAATACATATAAATACATTTTTTAAATCATGTTAAATGATAATAAGTGTTACAGAAAAAAACTGAGCAGGTTAAGGGGGATTAGGAATGTTGGGGGTGGTTTACAATTTTAAATAGGGTGGTCAGGGTAGATCTGTTGAGAAGGTGATACTTGAGCAAAGATTAGAAGGCAAGGGGAGGGAAAGGTGAGGAAGGGACCCTGGATTTGGGGGGAAGAGCAAGTCCAAGGGCCCTGGGGCATGAGTGTGCCTGGCTTTTTCAAGGAAAGCAAGGAGGTCAGATTCACTGGAGCAGAGCGATCAGTGTGAGAACAGCAGGAAATGGTTAGGGGCAAATCAAGCAGAGATTTTAGCCTGAGTGAAATGAGGAACCATTAGAAAGTGCTAAGCAGAGCACGGCCTTAGACTTCAAAGGACTGAGCTGGCTGCTGTGTTTAGACTAGACTGTGCAGGTGCCCGTGGCATTAGGGAAGCCTGAGTAATCAATCCCAAAGGTGAGAAGGTAGTGACGCTGACCTAGAGGGGGGACAGGTGTGGGTAGTGAGGAGCGGTTGGATTAGGGATCTGTTTTGAAGACACGGCCGACACGATTTTCTGACAGACTGGACGTGGGGTGTAAAAGAGGCAGGGATGACTCCAAGATCTAGCCACTGATTGTTTGGTGGAGCACAGTTGTGTTTTGGTGCATTGGGCCAGGAGTGCCGTTCGGACATTGTAAGTCTGAGGAGCCTATTGGCTATCCAAGTGGAGTGTGCAGCGGGATTTTGCCTGTATAAGTGATCTGGGGGATATAGTAAAGCTTCAGGAAGTGAGGTCGTGCTGAGGTACTTCCAGAACCGGCCACGTCCTCCTAAAAGCTAGAACATCCCTGAAGGGCAGCTCATCGCGCCGCAGCCCCTTCAGCCGACAAAGTCCTTCTTTTTCCTCCTTGGGGAATGGCGAGAAAAATGAACAGAACTGACGCGCCGCGGCACAGCCTCCACCCTCTCGCTCGCCGCAAGGAAAGACGCGATGCGGGCTGGGATGGGAACGCAGACGGGTCCCGGGGGGTGGGGCGGTCTGGAGGGCGGGTGGGCGGGTGCCTGCGGGTGGGCGGGGCCGCGGCGCGGGCGTACGTCACAGAGGCGGGCGAGGCCGGCCTCCTTCCCTCTCGCAGGTCCACGGGAGATCAGCTGGTCTGCGCTGCTGTGACGTGGGCCGGGGTACGTCACCGCCGAATGGCAGCCTCCAGAAAGGCACCGCGAGTAAGGTGAGGGCACTCTGCCGCGGAGCCGGTGTCCGGGCAGCGCGCGCCACCCCCGGCCCCGAGCGCGCATGTTGCACTCTGGAGGGCAGGGACGAGCGGGTGAGGAGCGGCGGGCTGCCCACCGCAGTCGGGCGCCGGCCGGGGCTGACCGGAGCCCCCGCGAGCGAGGCCACGGGGAGGGAGCCATGCAGCCGGGCAAGTTCCGGTTCGTTTCCGGCGGGGTCGCGGGCATCCCCGGGCAGCCCGAGCCGGGTCCCCGGACAAGTGTGTGTGCGGAGCTGCGGCGCTCGGCCTGAGGGGGCGGTGGCCATCGCAGCCCCCTCCCCGGCCCGGCCAGAGGCCCCGCTGTGGCAGGAAGTTGACCCCTCCGGGCCTCTCCCGGGGTTCGGGGAGGCGGGCGAGCCCCTGCCCTCGCCCCTCTACCCTGGGAATCTAATTCTCAAATTACAGTATGACAGTATGACACCTTCAGTTCGTCTTCCTGATCTGTCACCGCCACTAGGATCGGCAGCCGCGGCCCTTCCCACCTAGATGGTTTCAGAGGCTGTGTACGGGAATACTTGGGCATAATCTCCAGGAAAATCCCACCAGTAACCTGCCCTGGGTTCTCCCTGGATTCAGGGAGGTGAGAAGGATAATCCTCTGGTTTCACATTAAACGGCTTTCAGCCTGTGCTTCCGCCACAACCAGGGTATACTTACCAGAGCAGCTGACAAAATGGGAGACTGAGAGATACGTTGAGATGTCACAAAGGCCAGAAGCCAAACTCCCTGGCAATCCACACGGGATCAGCTGTCCTCTGAACAGTTGCAACTTGAATGAAGAGGCTGGACAGCATGACCAGACTCACTTGCTGAACACAGACCATGGCTTGTGCTTGTATTTGTGAGTGGACAGATCCCAAGCTGACCTTGACCTGGACTTGGCCTTGCCACAGCATGTTGGGGATGAGTAGAGGACCTGCCCGCTTGGTGAAAGGGTGTCTGATGTGCGGCTAACCTGCATGGGGAAGGAGCTGCCTATGTGTTAAGTGCTGGAAGTGGGGTCAGGCAAGTGGATAATGAGTTCTCTTTCTAGAAACTTATAGGCCGAGAAGTAGCCTTTGAGGAAGTAGCCTTTGAGGACCAAGTTGGTCTTTGCTGGATTCATAGAATCACAACATTTTAAGGGTAGAAGGGTCTTTCAGTATCAGCTGAGAGAGCCTCCTTACCTCACACAAGAGGCAATTGAGAGGCTGAGAGAAGGGAGGCCATTTGCCCCAGGCACCTCCCCTAATGGCAGAATTTGAGTGCCATTCAGTGTAAACATGACTTAGTTTAGGTGATGGAAACTAAACTCAAATGGACTTATGTAAGGGGGTGAGCTGGCTTCTAGTGCAGCTGAGTCCACGAGACCACACTGGCATCAGACTTGGCTTCTTTCTTACACCTCTTGGCTCTGATTTCTTCAGTGTTGGCTTCATTCTCAGGCAGACTTTCTCCTTTGGCCAGTTATGACAGTTGTAGTCTGACAGCCCCCGCAGAAATAGAGCCCTTTTACCCAATGGTTGGAGCAGAAATTCCAGATCTGATCCTCGCTGGACTGATTTGATCCTAATGTCCATCCCTGAACCGATCATTGTGATTTGGAGGGATGGAATGAGCAGGTCTGGGTCCCAGTACTTGGTGGGTGAGTGGGTGAGACTCATTCCAACTCTGTGGACTGAAGGTGGAGAAGAGACGTTCTCAGAAGGAAAACCTAGGTGCTCTGATCAAAAGAAGGAGGGTTGGATTCTGGGTAGGCAAAATAACACTGCCCACTTCTTCATCCTAGAACTTGTTCCATTCTCCCCTTGTCTCACCTCACAGGGCATGATTGAGCATTTTGGTCCTTGTTTTGCCCCATCCTGAATGATATACATGTACGATTCTCATCATGGACTGGGGGAAGGGGGAGGGTAACAACACTGCGGGGAGTTCTTTTAAAAGAGAGATGGAGAAAAATGTGCCATAACCATCTTATAAAAAGATTGAATAGGAAGTTCTCTGCATGCTTCTTTCTTCTTACCCATCTCATGGCACATCATGACACTGAGAAGGTGTAGACTGAAGAAGTCCTGGTCAGGAGAAGAGCACTGAGCTGGAGGTTGGCAGGCCTGGACTCCAGTTCTAGCTGTGTCATCCTGTAGCCCCGAGGCCTTGAGCAAATTGTGTGATCTCTGTTTCTCAGTTTCTTTCTAGAGGGAGGAGCTGAGCTGGATCATCCCTGAGGTATATTCTAGCTCTAACATTTAATGATAGCCCTGCTTTGACTGAGAGTCTGAGAATGTGTCTGTCCAAGTAAGTGAAGGGTAGATGGATCTTGGACTCTGCAGAGACCAGGGTATGACAGGAGCATGACCATTTTAATGTTTAGCTGCTTTGTGGCTTGTTTGATCCTTACAGGCAGGTGGAGGTGGTGATGCTGACAGAGAGAGCTTAAACTCAAGTTCTCTGTGAGCATCAGCTGTCAGACCTGATTTCTGGTCTTGGCTTTGCAGCTCCTGATGTGTATGGCCTGTGGCAAGTTATCTTTGTTTCTTCTCTTGTGAAGTGAATGAATAGGGCTACTTCTGAATAACCTCCCTCCAGCTCTCTTGTCCTGTGTCTGAACCAGTCACTGGCACCAGTTAAATTTGAATAGATAGAGAAATTGACTTCCTTGGCTCACCATCTTGTAAATGTGCCTATGAAGTCAAGGGAGATCAGGTGAGAATGTGACTTGTATCGCTGTCCGAGAAAAGGAGGTTTCTTACTTTGTAAAATATAACAGCTTTATTGAGATATAATTCATGTACCACACAATTCACCTATTAAAAAGTACAATTAAGTGGTTTTGAGAATATTCCCAGAGTTGTACAACCATTACCACGGTCAATTTTTAGAACATTTTAATCCTCCACAGAAGAAACCCTGTACACATTGCAGTCACTCCTCATTTCCCCAACTCCACCGCTGCCCTAGGCAACCATTAATCTACTTTCTGTCTCTATGGATTTGCCCATTCTGGACACTGAATATGGAATCAAACAATATATGGTCTAATTTGACTGGCTTTTTTCACTTAGCATAAAATGTGTTCCAGGTTTACTGTGATGTAGCATGTGTCAGTAATTATTCCTTTTTATTGCCAAATAATATTCCATTGTGTGTTTAGACCACTTTTATTTATCCATCAATTGATGGATGTTTGGGTTGTTTCTACTTCTTGGCCATTATGAATAATGCTGCTATGAACATTTGTGTGTAAGCTTTTTTTTTTTTTTTTCCATTTTGGGCATTTTAACATGGAGACAAAAGCGGTAACAATAGCAAAGCAAAAAAAAAATAATAAAGACCAATATTTAACCTTCCCATCACCCAAGTCTCACACTGAAGTTCTATTCCCGTGTCTCCCATAAGCACTACTGAACTAAAAAATCTATTTTAAAGCATCCAAACCAGTCCAGACCCTCTCAAAACCAAGAGCCCCAGCCAGAGCTGTTGTCTCTCTTGGGTCCAAGCGAGAGGAGGTTTCCGGGAAAGGCACCTCATAACTCACGCAGTGCAACGCCGGGGACGGGTTCGGGCACAGGGCACTTGGCAGGGAACCGGGGTGGCAGTCACAGCCTCTGTGCTGGCACGCAGGGAAGGGGACTTCTTCTGTGATCCCAACTATTTGGTTACACAGCCAAGCAAACGTGACTAGAGAGTTGGGTTAGCGGAACAGGAACCCGGGCCTCGGAAACAGACCAGGCCGCTTCCAGCAGGATCCAGTGGGGGGAAGGGGGTTGGAATACAGACAGAAGCACAAAGGCAATAAAGGCTGATTGTGTGTAAGCTTTTATGTGGACTTAGTTTTCTTCGGTATGCACTTAGGAGTGGAATTGCTGGGTCATAGGCTAACTCTGTATTTAATCTTTTCAGGAATGCTAGACAATTTTCCAAAGCTATTATACCATTTTACATTCCTACCAGCAATGTCTGGGTGTCCCAATTTTCCCACATCCTTGCCCATACTTGTTACTGTCTGTTTTTTTTTATTTGTTTGTTTGTTTTTAATTATAATCTTCCTGGTGGATGTGAAGTGGTATCTCATTGTGGTTTTGATTTGCATTTCCCTAATGAATGATGATGTTGAAAATCTTTTCATGTGATTATTGGCCACTTGTATATCTTCTTAGGAGAAATATCTATTAAAGCCTTTGACCATTTAAAAATTGTAATATTTGTCTTTTTATTTTTGAGTTGTAATAGTTATATACTCTGGATACTAGAATCTTATCATATATATGAGTTGCACATATTTTCTCATTTTATGGGTTGTCTTTTCACTTTCTTTATGGTATCCTTTGAAGCATAAAAGTCTTTAATTTAGTGAAGTCCAGTCTATTTATTTTTGTTTTGAGGCATGTGCTTTTGATGTCATATCTAAGAAATCATTGCCTAATTCAAGGTCAGGCAGATTTATGCCTGTGTTTTCTTCTAAAAAAACATTTATGTCTGTGTGATCCATTTTGAGTTAAGTTTTGTATATAGTGTGAGGGTAGATGGTCAGCTTGGTTCTTCTACATGTGAATATCCAGGTGTCCCATCATCATTTGTTGAAGAGACTATAGTTTTCTCCGTTGAATGGTACCCTTGTAAAAAATTGGCGGTAAATGTGACGGTTTATTTCTGAATTCCATTTCATTGATCTATAAGTCTATCCTTTTGCCAGTACCACACTGTCTTGATTACTGTAGGTTTATTCGTTTTGAAGTCAGGAAGGGTGAATCCTTCAACTTTGTTCTTTTTCATGATTGTTTTGGTTATTCTGGATTCCTTGCATTTCCGTATGAATTTAGGATCTGCTTGTAAATTTCTACATAGAAGCCAGCCAGAATTGGATAGGAATTGCATTGAATCTGTAGATTATTTGGGGGAGTATTGCCATTTTAACAATATTGTCTTCCAACCCATGAACATGGAAAGTCTTTCCATTTATTTAGGTCTTCTTTAATTTCTTACAAAATGCTTTGTAGTTTTCAGAGTATAGGTTTTTTACCTCTTTTGTTAAATTTATTCCTAGGTATTTATTGGTTTGATGCTGTCATAAATGAACTTTTCTTAATTTCATTTTTGCATTGTCCATTGCAAGTATGTAGAAATACAACTGATTTTTGTATATTGATTTAATATACTGCATTCTTCTTCTTCTTCTTCTTTTATTGGCCACGTTACATGACATGCAGGATCTTAGTTCCCCAACCAGGGATCGAACCCGTGTCCCTGCAGTGGAAGTGTGGAGTCCTAACCACTGGACCACCAGGGAATGCCCTGTATCCTGCATTCTTGATGAGCTTGTTTGCTAGTTCTGATTTTTTGTGTGGATTCTTTAGGATTTTCTATATTGAAGATAATGCCATTTGCAGTAGAGATAGTTTTACTTCCTTTTTGCTAATCTGGATGGCTTTTGTTTTAGTTTCTTGCCTTATTGCCCTGGATAGGACCTCCAGCACAATCTTGACTAGAGGTAGCAAGAGTGGACATCTCTATTTTGTTCCTGATCTTAGGGAGAAAGCATTCAGCCTTTTGACATTAAGGTTGATGTTAGCCATGGCTTTTGTAGTATTCTTGATCAGACTGAGGAACTTCTCCTTTTCTAGTTTGTTGAGTATTTTCATCATGAAGGGGTGTTGGATTTTGTCAAATGCTTTTTCTGTGTTTATTGAGATGATGATGTAGTTTTTGTTCTTTATTCTATTGACATTGTGTATTACATTAATTTTTATATGTTGAACCAATCTTGAATACCTGGGATAAATTCCACTTGGTGATGGTGTGTGATCCTTTTATATCTTACTAGATTCAGTTTGCTAGTATTTTGTTGAGGATATTTGCATTTATATTTATAAGAAATATTTAGGTACCTTACTTTTTAATGAAAGAATATACAGTTCCCCCAGTAAAGGACACCTCATTCTGTCCAAGTAAATTAAAGTAGCAGCCATCTAAGAGCAGGCCTGGAGTGACTGGTGAAAATGTCTGGCTGTGTGGTGGTCTAAGCACATACAAGTGTGGTAAAATTAAAACTATTTTTAAGTTCATAGCTGAATAAAATCTAAAACCCTTTCTATAGCCAACAAGAGGCTCCTTGTTGCCTCTGATCTTGTCTCCTAACCGCTTACCTCCCTGTCCTCCAACACACACATCAATACCACACTGGCCTCCTTGCTTTCCTTCAGGTATACCATGCTTTAGGGCCCTTGCACTTGCTGTTCCCCTTTTCTGGAGTGTTCTTCCCCTAGACATCCACATGGCTCCATCCCTCACTTTTTTTTAGGTCTCTGCTAAAATGTCATCTGTTAGTAAAGAGGCCTTGCCTGGCAACCCCATCTAAAATAACCTTTCCTCTTACCTCTCTGACACTGTCTTCCCCTTGCCCTGCTTGACTTTTTTTCATAGAACACATACTGCCTGTTAGACTGTTTTCTTGTGTCTGTTGCCTCTCCTCCTATATCCTCCCCTTCTAGGATCCTCCTGCTTTCCCCTGCCCCACCATGTAAACCTCTTGAGGTCAGAGATGTTCTCTGTTTTGTTCACTGTCGTGTCTAGAATAGGGCCTGGATTATAGAAGATTTTCAGTAATTCAGTAAATATTTGTTGACTGAGTGGGCTTGAAAGAAAGAGAAGTCCTCAGGTGCCAGAAATGTAGGGGAGCTTAAAGCCTTCATGGCATCTGGTAAACTGAGCCTTGAGGGATTATACATGCCGTAGGCCTTCGTAGTTGGGGTCCACAGCACCAGACTATCCTTGTATGAGGACAGGACACTTGTATGTAAATCTCCTTGCTGAGAAGTTAAAGTGAAAATTAATCTCAGAAGCAAACAGCAGTGACAGCAGTGCTTGTACAATCCAGGATATATACATATTCTGAGGGATTATACACACTGTAGGCCTTCGTAGTTGGGGTCCACGGCACCAGACTATCCTTGTATGAGGACAGGACACTTGTATGTAAATTTCCTTGCTAAGAAGTTAAAGTGAAAATTAATCTCAGAAGCAAACAACAGTGACAGTAGTGCTTGTACAATCCAGGATACGTCTCATTCTCATAGATAAAATAGTCTGTGAGTCTATAAGAAAAAGAATGACCCACCAAGAGGGAGCCAGCAGACCGAGCAAACTTGAGGATTATTATTCCAAGACCTTCTAATGGAGGGTCTGAAATGAATTTTAAAATAAGGGCCCCAAATAATTAAAGCTAAGAGAAGGAATAGAAACCATAGTGAAGGAATATGACACCATGAAGAAAGGACAGGCAAATTTGAAAAAGAACCAAATAGAACTGTACATGTGAAAAATATAGTCATTGCAAATAAAATATTTTTAGACTAGTTAAACAGGAGATTAGACATAGCTGAAGAGAAATCATGAATTAGAGATTGAGACTGAGAAGGTTTACCTGCTAATGGTCTTGTTGTATCTGCAAGTTTTATCTGAAACTTATTTCATCACTGATACTGGGTTGAGAGTTCTTCTGACTCACGAAGGAAAACGGCTAAGTCAAGTTGATGTTCCTCTCTGACTAAGCCTTGCCACGGTTACTAAGGTCAAAGTCTGCAATATCCTGTTCTTTCTCTTCCTTAGGGCAAACTACCAGGATTTTCAGCTGAAAAATCTAAGAATAATTGAACCTAACGAGGCGACACACTCAGGAGACCCAGGTGTAGAAACAGGTAATAATTTTGTCTGTTACTGAGATGGAACATCTCAAAAGGATTTTGGGTTCCCTTACCCCAACACCAAGTTGGGAGAGAAGAGAGGGTAAGGGATTAATAATTGATCATACGTGGGGATGAAGGGATATATATCTGGAAATTAAAAACCATTTTGTCTTTTGGTTTCCCGGGTTGTTGGTTATTGTTTTTATGTGTGTGTGTGTGTGTGTGTGTGTGTGTGTGTGTGTGTATAGCTATTTTTCAGTAGAAAGTTAGAGTTATGGTTTTTGCATTTCTTGTTCTTGGGATGGTGGTGATGGTGGTGGTAGAGGTAGAGACAGGTTGTTATTGAAAATGTCCTATTCTGATTTTTCTAATTTCTAATGTAATCCTTTATTGACCACCTTAGAGATTAGCTTTCAGTTTTCATCATAAGACTATGAAATAAGAAAAGTTTATGGTGTATTATTGTGCTTTATAAATTGAATGGGCATTCAGGAAAATCTTTTTGGGAAAATTTTCTGGAACCGTATCCTCTTCCCAGGACTGGTTAGTTATATTATTGGGTTGCCAGAAACCTGAATTCTGAAAAGTGGTGTATTTCTATATTTCTGGCCCATGTAAACTGGTGCTTTTCTGTGGGCTACCCAGGAGAACTATAGTGTTTCCTTCTAGTTGACTGAAAAAATCAATCCTGTGAAGCACATTAGAAACCATAACGGATCTTTCTTTGGAAGGTCAATGCTGCAGCTACATCCAGTTTTAGGTCCTTTTTCTTTAAAAATGTAGGTGTATCCAACACATTTGGGGCCGTGTTAGGAGGGAGGAGAGGAAGGAATGGGAAACAGAGGAAGTAGGAAAGGGAAAAGTGATAGAATAATTGAATTTAGAGTTTGAAGAGAACTTACGTTTCTTTTTATTACATATGAAGAAATAGAGGTTCAGGGAGCTTCAGTTGTCTGAGGTTGTAAATCCCAGCTGGAAACTGGAAAGCTTCAGTTGTCTGAGGTTGTAAATCCCAGCTGGAAACTGGAGCCCACTTGTTTCGATTCCTTTGGTCTTAGAATGCTTTAAGAGAGCCTCTGTTATGTCCCCTAGATAATATGATCTAATAGAGCGTGGGCTTGGTGATTGGCTAGAGCTTGGGTCCTGGTCCTGATAACCCAGCTGATTTGGGCAAGGATTTAACTCCTGTTTATTTATCTGTAAAATGGGAATAGTGAAATCTCCCTGGGGGGGATTATTGTGAGAATTAACCACTAATGTATGTAAAGCCCTTGGCCCTTGCTCAGCAGTGGGACAGAGAAACAAACCACCATCTCTAAAGCTGTGGATGCTGGAAAAGCAGCTTGGCATCTGTACAAACGTTAAGATGCTGAAATTGGAGTAAACTAGTCCCTTCTCTTCTTATAACAAGGCATGGAGGAATCCCAGCTGGTGCTTCAGATTCAGATTCAAATAATATTTCTTGAGCTTCTACAATGTATCAGATGCTGTGCATGGAGCTTTCACACATGCTGTCATGTTAAATTCTCCTAGCCACCCAGTGAGGTAAATAGGGTGTGCTCTTCATGTACTTCCAAGCAGTGAAAAGTCTTTTGTTTGTGATAAAGGCTGAAGGTTTAGGAGCTTATGTCTAAAAGCAGACCCACATATGCAAGAGACTTTCAAATGAGTCATTCTTTTTAAAGCATGATTTTAAAATGCCTGGCAATGTATGGGCTAATTTTACATCATGGCCTAGGTTTGTTGTTCTTGGCTCCCCGCTTCCCTGCACACCCTGATTAGCTCTTGGCTGCTTCTAACATTTCTGAAAAGTAATGGGATATGGAATGAGCAGATGCTATTATACAGCATCTTCTAGGATCCTAGCTTTCTTTCACTGAAGATTCATTACTGTTATGCTGAGTCTGAAAAGATCATAGACACAAAGTTGTGATATTCAGCCATCTTTGAGTGAGTGTATGCATATGTTAGGTGCTTGGCTAGATACGTGGATTCAGAGATGAAGATGACATGGTCTCTGCCTTAAGGAGAAGCAATATATACACCTAATGCACCATTTATCACGTTGCTTTCATAGTTAGTTAATTGTGTATCTACCTCTAGTAATTGCAAACACAACATTTACTATATGCCAGGCCCTGTTTCTAAGTGCTTAGTATATAGTAGCCCATTTAATCCTCATAAAAATTACCCTATGAGGATCACCAGCCATAATTTTCACCTCCGCCATCTTGACTCATTTCAGCTGCTGCCACCTCAGTGGCTGGGTCTTATAATTATACCTGCTTTGTCTCCTCCTCAGCTCTTGCTGCTCACCCATTCAGTCACTTTTAAGGCCTGTTGGCCTGTGGCCACCTCTCCCTCAGCCACCTTTGCCCATTGTATCCTCCTCCTTGATAGGTGCTTCCACTGCCACAGCCCATTCGTTACCTCAGCCACTGCCCCTTATCACATCTTTTTTTTTTAACATCTTTATTGGGGTATAATTGCTTTACAATGGTGTGTTAGTTTCTGCTTTATAACAAAGGGAATCAGTTATACATATACATATGTTCCCATATCTCTTCCCTCTTGCATCTCCCTCCCTCCCACCCTCCCTATCCCACCCCTCCAGGCGGTCACAAAGCACCGAGCTGATCTCCCTGTGCTATGCGGCTGCTTCCCACCCCTTATCACATCTTATCTGTTAGTTGTGGTATTGGGAGTTCTTTCATTGGGTCTGATATAGGTGACAGGTGGCTGCATCAGACTCAGGACACTGACCAAATATGAAGGGCATGAAGGATGAGGAAGGAAGGCGCAGGGGAAATGTTGATAGTGGTGAGGGGGGCAGGTGGCATTGTGGAGGGAAGTGCGAAGATGCCACTATAGTGGAGTGAAACTGAGGTTGCTGGTGATTCTGGGGAGGCCAGTCAAGAGGAGGAATGTAATGATGAGGCAGGAGATGGTGATGAAGGTCAGAATGTGGTGTTGAGAAGGCCGGTTGTGGTGACCAGGAAGCAGAGGATGTCTTTGACCGGCTCCATTTTGCCTTTGATGGTTTTCAGTTTGTAATTGAGGATTTTGTGCTTGCCATTAGTTCTGTTGACTTCATTGATCAAGTCAGTAACAAAATATCGATCCATACTACAGTCAGTGCTATAAACACCCAGTCAGTGCCATCAAAATCTGTTAAGTCAGGATGTGCCCAAATAGAAGCCAAATTCTATGAGGAAATTAATGATCTTGAAAGAAAATATACTGGCTGCTGTCATATAGTTGCTTTTTAAAATTCCAGATGCTCAGGCTCTACTCCAGACTAATTAAATAAGTTCCCCAGGTAGTTCTTATGTGCAGCCGAGGTTGGAATACTGCTCCAAAGGATGTCTGCGTTTTTGCTTGACTTTTAAAAATGTTAAATTGCTCAGAAATATGGTTCGGAAACACAGATTTATTCTGAAGCTCCTGAAAGACGTCATAATAAAGTTTTCAGATGCTGGCAAGCTTATGAGGTCATAATAGGCTTCATTTTGAACCCAATGAAGGTATTGACATATAAATTTAGGTCAGATTAGATACTTCTGATCCCTCTTTTTCAAGTACATGAGAAATTATAGGCTCAGTAGGTCAGACAAAAGGAAAGGATGTCCCTCTGAAAAGTATTCAGAAGCATCTGTAATGCAGGGATCATGGACATGTTTGAATCATGAATAGGACCATTTCCATTGTCTCTCTCTTTGAGTACTTCTGTGTTTTGGAGACTTCTGAGTGGGAGCCCTGAGGCCAGCAGTTGAAGCTGCCCTTGCAGATTATGAATAAAATGGAGCACTTTTTCAGTGAGTCCCAAGAGTAGTAGTATGGTACCTCGTAGGGGAATCTGTTGGAGATAACCATAAAGACTGAGGCTTTTATAGCCTAAGGTGCTGGTGATGATGGAGAAGCAGCAGATAAAAATGCTAAAGAAAAAAACCAAAAAAAGGATCTATACCTAGCAGAGTACAAGCCACAGTGAGCCAGGGTGTAAATTCTGTACTGCAGGATAACCTGTAGTACAATAGCCTCAACGTATATTACTTACAGCATTGTACATTAGGATGTTTTTGGTTAAGTCAGGTATTTTTTATTTGTTTAAAAAATGGGTTGGCAAAATCCAAAAGTCTGACAACAACAAATGGTGGCTAGGATGTGGACCAGCAGGAACTTGCATTCATTAATGGTGGGAATGCAAAATGGTACAACCACTTTAGAAGACATTTTGGTAGTTTCTTACAAAACCAAATATACTCTTACCATGTGATCCAGCAATCATGTTCCTTGGTATTTATCCAAAGGAATTGAAAACTTATGTCTACAGAAAAACCTGCAACATGGATGTTTTATTTTTATTCATAATCACCAAAACTTGGGAGCAACCAAGGTGTCCTTCAGTTTGTGAATGACTAAACAAACTGTGGTACATCCAGACAATGAAATATTATTCAGCAATGAAAAGAGATGAGCTATTAATCCATGAAGTGACATGGAGGAATCTTAAATGCATATTGCTAAGTGAAAGAAGCCTATCTGAAAAGGCTATATACTGTAAGATTACAACAATATGACTTTCTGGAAAAGGCAAAACTATGGAGACAGTAAAAAGATTAGTCATTCCAATGGATTGGGGGGAGGGGAAAGAAGGATGAATAGACTGAGCAGAGAGGATTTTTAGGGCAATGAAAACTATTAAACTATTAAATCATAATGATGGATACGTGTCATTATACATTTGTCAAAACCCATAGAGTATACAGCACCAACAGTGAACCCTAATGTAAACTGTGGACTTCGGGGGATCGTGATGTGTCAATATAGATCATCAGTTATAACAAATGTACCACTCTGGTACTTAACTAGTCATTGAGTGGCGTGGAGCAGTCTGGTTTTGGTACAAACTCTCCTGTTGTTGCAGACAGCAGAATGGCTCCAAAGGTAACTTCGGAGCTGCTTCGGCAGCTGAGACAAGCCATGAGGAACCTGGAGTATGTGACAGAACCAATCCAGGCCTACATCATCCCGTCGGGAGATGCCCACCAGGTACTGAGTGGAGATGGGCTGGTGATGGAACTCGTCAGCCCCTCGTTTCTTTTTATTCCTTTCCCTCAGCCCCAATGTGTTTGTAGGATTCAAGTTGTCAACCTACATCTAAGCATGTTCTCCAGGGCTAGGCACAGGGACCTGTGTCCAGTAGAGTCTCGCTGAATGCTTATTGATTTGGCCCTGGCTTCCTTATTTCCAATGTATATAGCTAGCTTTCAATAAATTGTGGAAGAATTAGGAGATAAACGAAGGGGCAGAAGTCTGGACCTCTCTGTTGCTGATGCACTTTACCCCATCTCCTTTGCCACACCATGTCCCCAGCAGAATTGTCTGTCCTACCTCCCTTCTCCCCATCCAGACTATCCTGTCCCACTGGCACAGCCAGAAGGGCAGCCAGAAATTCATCTTGGATCTCCACTCTAGCAGGTTTTAGGGATGATTCTGTATATTACCCCAGTCATCCCCCCAGCCACCGCCTTTGGTGGAAGCATTTCAATAAGTGCCCTCTATATCTGAGAACACGAGTGATTTAATTATGGGAGAGTCGGGTTTAGAGAGGTGGAGACTGCATGTGATGGGCCTGAAAAGCAGAGGACGAAAGGATTCTAGGATTTACTTTTTTAGCTCATTGAGTCAGCAGGTGTTTGGATGCCTACACCATGGTCATGGTACTGCAGGGTTACAAAGACGAATTTAAGTTTGAATTCCTGCCCTCCCTGTGTTTACGGTTTAGTAGAGACCTGAGACGGTATACAAAGTGCTATTCTTCCATAGGGTCACCTACACATATACTTTTTATAGCCTTTTTTATGTGCACTGCCTTAGGTATGGTACATGACACAAAGATGAGAATGGTCCTGGTCTCAAGAAGCACACAGTTCAGTGATGGAGTTAAGATATGCATACACATGTCTATATTGCAAGGTGGAATGTCGATGTTACATCAAGAAAATCTGGGCAGAGGGCTGTGAATGTTTGAGGGTAAGAGGGGAGGGTGATGGAAGGCTTCATGGGCACGGGAGGCATGTGAACTTGGCCTTGAAGGACGCATAGAGTTGGGTAAATAGAGAAGGGGGAAGGGATTCTAGATAGAAGGATTAGTAGGAGCAAAGGCAGAGAAGCAGGGAAGCTTAGAGTGCTTTTCAGAAGCAAGGTGGTAAGTTCATCTGGCAAAAGCCTAAGGAAATAAAAAGCAATAGTCAGAAATACTGGTGTTCTAGAATTCTTTAGTTGCAGGCAATAGAAACAACCTTGAAGTACTTTGAGCAATAAAAATACTGCTTTATAAGGATTTAGGGGCAGGGCCACTGCACTGGCACAACTCCAGGTTGTGAATGGTACTCTCTGGAGTTGTGCCTCAGGTAGGATGTCCCGTGGAACCTGAAGGCAGGGTGCAGCTGGCCCCCTAGGAGGACTGGAATGGGAGGGGTTTCAGCTCTTGCTGCAGATAAGTTTCTTTCTGTCTCAGGCAACAAGGTAGATAGTGAATAGATGGCCACCCCACAGTTTCTGCATGTATATCTCTTTATCTGTTACTTTCAAGATACCAGATTGAGCCAGAACCTTAATTCCAAATCCAGAGTCCTGGGTGAGAACTTGATCGGTGTAGTAGCTTGGTGTTTACCCTTGGTCACTGTGAGTGTATAAGTACGTGTGTGTGCGTGTGTGTGTGTGTGTGTGTGTGCATGCGTGCTCACATGTGAGATCACGTGTGGCACTGACATGACTGATGAGGGTCTGCCATGATGGAGGGGGTGGCAGATAAGGGTATTACTGTAAGCTGAAGCTAAGTTCCCCAAAGAGGTCCACTCTAGCTGACCTCCTTTCTGCCCCTCCTCCAACGGTGGCAAACCATATTGTCATGACAATATCAGGCCAGTGTTAACCTGGGGACAGCATCAAGATTGGACCCCTGCTTGGAGGCACAGGAGATTTCCTGGCCTCAGGAGCAAATGAAGGGCTGAAATGAATAACCAAAGGGATTGGACGATTTGAGGCAACAGCACGACATTCAGGATATTTTGATGTTTAGAACAGAGTTTCCCAAACCGTATTCTACAGCATTCCTGTTGTGTGTTTTTTTTTTTTTTTTTTTGAGGTATGTGGGCCTCTCACTGTTGTGGCCTCTCCTGTTGTGGAGCACAGGCTCTGGACGCGCAGGCTCAGCAGCCATGGCTCACGGGCCCAGCCGCTCCGCGGCATGTGGGATCTTCCCGGACTGGGGCACGAACCCGCATCCCCTGCATCGGCAGGCGGACTCTCAACCACTGCGCCACCAGGGAAGCCCTCCTGTTGTGTTTTGTAAGGTGTTCTGCAAAAAATGTAGTCAGGGGTCAAGAAAATAGTGAAATGAGCTGAACAGTTCCTTTTTTTTTTATTGTGGTAAAAAAACTTAACATTTAACTATTTTTCACACCACTGTACAATGCATCAGTGTTAACTGCGTACACATAATTGTACAGCAGATCTCTAGAACTTTTCCGTCTTACAAACCTGAAACTACAGCCACTGAACACCTCTCCCTGTCCCTGCCGACTGCCATCCTACTTTCTAAGAATTTGACCACCTTAGGTGCCTCATCTAAGTGGAATCATGCAGTATTGTCTTTTGGTAACTGGCTTATTTCACTTAGTGTAATGTCCTCAAGATTCATCCATGTTGTAGCTTATGACGGGATTTCCTTCTTTTTTAAGGCTAAATAATAATCCATTGTATGCATATACTACATTTTCTTTATTCATTTGTTTATGAACATTCAGGTTGCTTCCACCTCTTGGCTCTTGTGAATAATGCTGCACTGAACATGGATCTGTAAATGTGTAAGCTCTTGTTCAGTTCTTTTGGATATATACCTGAAGTGGGATTGCTGGATCCTATAGTAATTCTATTTTTAATTTTTTCAGGAACCTCCATACTGTTTCCCATGGTGGCCATGCCATTTTACATTTACCCCAACAGCGTACAAGAATTCCAATTTCTTTACATCCTTGCCGGCACTTGTTATTTCTTTTTTTTTGATGGTGGTGTCCTAATGGATATGAGGTAATATGTCGTGGTTTTGACTTGTGTTTCCCTGGTGATTAGTGATGTTGAGCATCCTTTCATGTGCTTGTTGGCCATTTGTGTATCTTCTTTGGAGAAGTGTCTATTCAAGTCCTTTGCCCATTTGAACAGCTTCTTAACTGTAGGACTTCTCAGGGCCTTTAACGTCTGAGTGTGTACTGTACAACTGTAAGGAACAGATGAGGTATTCAGCATTTTTCAGATTTAAATGTCCACGGAATTTCCACAGTCACCTCAGGAGTGGGGTAGGGACTCTGTTCCATGGAATTCCTTAGTCTGTTGACCTTCAGTAGCACTTTTGGTACCACAGTGGGTTTGAACTTGCTCCTTGAAGACGTGAGAGGAAGCGGAGGTGTAAAGAGGAGAGGCCCCTGAAGATGAGGGTTTGGCAAGTAGAAGTGGTTGAAGGGGTGAAGGGGGAGGTGGGAGAACAATGTGTAAGTGTAGGAGAAGCAGCAGATCAGGCCAGAAAGGGGCTGTTGGCACGTGAGAAAGCTGAGGTGGCCGTGTAGTATAATGTTAAATTTAGTAGGCGGGGGAGGTAAGGAGAGACTGGTGGGGTTTAGGGCGGGGCTTTGGTAACAGAATTCTTCCATTCACCTCTGTTCTCTAGATGAACAAGATTCACCAACTTCATAGGAACCAAAGTTTCATCTTGACTAAGGGCTGGATGAGTAGGTAGGGTAGCCAACATAGCTTGGGCCTGAGGAGGTATAAGTGGCAGAGGAACTGGGCATCCCACCATTTAAGAAGGGCAGACCTTGTCCTTGTCCTCAAGGAACTCCTTTTTTCTTCTCCTGCCTGGCCCAGGCTTCAGCCTTTGGACTTGGGCCTCCTGTCACATGGATTCTCTGCTGGATTCACCAGTGGTGTTTTTCATTCTCTGCCTTTCAACTGATTGGATGCAGCCCATGTGTATCGGTGAGGGCGATCTTTATTGGGTCTACCATTTCAAATGTTAATCTTTTCCAGAAGCAACCTCACAGACACACCGAGAAATAATGTTTTACCAGCTGGCTATCTGGGAATCCCTTAGCAAGTCAAGTTGACACATAACATTAACCCTCATAGCACTAGCACACTGTTTTCCGAAACTGGGTCTCTCCTTTGAAAGGGTCTCACAGGCTGTTGTGGAGCAGGAGCCAAACTCCTACTAGTTCTGCTTTATTTATGAACCTTCACCTCTAGGCGAGGCCTCATTGTATGGAAAGATTTGACCTGTGAGTATTACTTGCAGTAACCTTTGAAGGTTTCCAGTTAAGGGTGTGCTGGAAGCTTTGTAGTGTTGGTATTTCAGTTTCAGTTTTCTTTTGCCTGGAGTTAGGATAAAATCTGTGTTTACTGGTAGGGGACGTTCTTGTTGCCAAGCCAAGTTTATCTTGATGTTCTTGGTCCTGGGTGCTGTTCCTGAGCCAACTTTTTTTGGTATCATAATGCTGGTTTTTGGTCTAATGCCCTGATTGATGTTTTAAAATTCTGTCTTTGACATTAGTTGTGACCTAATAGACCCAAAGCAATTTCCTATTCAGCTTTGGGAATGGCAGTGACACTGGCCAAACCCCAGTGATGTTCCAGGCTTTCCCTCAGTGTTTCACCTCCTGCTAATGGATCTGGAATATCAGAATTGGATGGCTCCTCCCTAAAGGAGGAAGTTGAAGCTCTAATCCTGGAAAAATGTGTTTTCCAGCAACATCCTGAAAACACAAAAAGTTAAGCTTGCTTGATATGAGCTGGCACTTTTATTGCAGAAGTCTCTATTTGTTTAGGCTTCACAAACTTATATTCTTGTACTCTTGCTGTCCTCTTCTCTCTCACTTCCCTCCCCACTACCCCCCCCCATTTTTCTTTTATAATCTTTGGTTATCATTTCTATTGCTGTAGCTTAGCCATCTGCCTTACAAGACGGGGGAAGTTGTGTTTTGCTTGTCTGGTGCATATTTCCTGACTACCATATCAGGGCTAAGTATTGGGACAAATGTAAAAGGCAAGCAGTTAGCATACAGGTAAGCGTATGGGCTCTAGAAACTGTCTGGGTTCAGGTGGCAGATTTGCCACTTAACTAGCTGCTTGACCTCAAGTAAGTTACCTCAAACTCCTAAGTGTCAGGTAAACTCTCTGCGTCTCAGTTTCCCCACCAGCAAAAATGGGACAGTGACATATCTATCTCTTAGGGCTGTTGTTAGGATCAAATGAGTTAATAGATATAAATGCTTAAAGCATGTCTGTCACCTAATAAGTCTCATTATATTAGCTGCTATTTCTGTTGTTGTTATTATTATTATTATAGAAATGAATGAGGGAAAATATTCCCTTAAAGAGGTTAAAGAGTAGATAGCCCCAGTCACAAATCTAACACAAAATGAGACTAGTAAATGTCACAGGAAAGAACTTAATCAGCACTGTCCAGTAGAAGTATATGAGGCACATATGTAGTTTTAACTATTCTAATAGCCATAGTAAAAAAAAAGTAAAAAGAAACAGTGAAATTATTTTTAATAATACATTTTATTTACCCCAGTATGTCCAAAATATTATCATTTCATCACATCATCAGTATAAAAAATCATTAGTGAGATAGTTTACATTTCTTTTTTTATACTGAGTCTTCAATTCCGGTATGTATTTCATTACAAAACATCTCAACTTGAATGTGGAATGTTCATTGGAAATATTTGATCTGTATTTAGATTTCATAAAATTTACAGTTGAAAAAGTGGCCTTACATACCAAAGTTGTTCTAAACATACTTAAAAAGTTTTGTAATAACTGAGCCTTGAGCATCAGTTTTAAAATTTATATTTAAATTAGTTGAAATAAAATCAGACATTTAGTTTCTCAGTCACATTAGCCACATTTCAAGTGCTTGGTAGCTACATGTGTCTGGTGGCTACTCTAATGCTAAGCGCAGATTTAAAGTGTGGACTGAACTCATAGGTGAGAGGGAATATTTTAAGCTGGCAGGGTCAAGGAAGGCTTCATGATGGAAATGCATTTAAACTGGAATGTGAACAGGTAGAATTTGGGTGCTTATAGGTAGAGAGGTGCAGGAAATACCATGGGCAAATCCATGGACGTAGGAGAACATGAATAATGATAACCCTAAAGAAGAAAGAATAATAGGGTCTGGTCAAGGCGACTCAGGAGCCACCAGAGTCAGGAGTTTAGGTCTCTGTTACACAGCAGGGACCCACTGAAGGTCTTTGAATAAGAGAGTGACACGATCAATCAACGGGAGCAGTGTTCAGTGTGGATTGGAGAAGGGAGACACTGGGAACTGAGAAGCCTGTTCCAAAGCCAGTGCAGGATCCCAGCGTCGGGGTACAGAGGGCCTGGACTTGGGTGCTGGTCTTAGGAGCAGAGAAGAAGGGAAGGATTTGGAGGAGAAGCGGTAGATAGATTGAGCGAGGACCTTGCAGGCAGATGACCGAGGGAACTGGGAAGTTTGGAAGCTGAGAGGGTTTGTGGTGCCATCCAAAGAAAGAAATGAGAAGCCCCACGTTCCTTGTTTCAGGTCCTGTGGAGAGGAGGGCCCTCGTTGGGATGACTATTAAGTGGGACTCTGGGTCCTTGCCAGGACTGTGAGGACAGGAAGTGCTGGCTTTGTGTGTGACCTGCCGCAGGAGCCTCCTCAGTAATAGAGAGGCTGCTGTGCTCTGGGGCTCTTGTTCCTGTTTCGTTTCAGGCTAGATTCAGGGTTGATGGAATTTCTCCTACGGGTTGGGGAGGGGGAGGGTGTTAGAGAAATGAAGAGGAGTCTTGAATTCTGTCCTTTGTGTACTTTCCAAAGCACAAATACACACACCCACACACTGTTGCATGTTGGAGACAACACGCACCCCGAATATGTAATTGTGCAAGGACTTGGCACTCCAGGGGTCTGCTCCTCTCTGTCCTTTCGACTCTAAGGTTTTTTTCTTTTAAACTCAGAACAATGGTTGTAGTATTAATGAGTTTGGGCCCAGGGGGACTTTTTCAGCGAGGAAGTGTCCATTCTCTCTTGTAATCTGGGTGTTTTCTTGTACCTTCTAAGCCAAATGTTGGGACTTGCGGGCACGACTGGCCCCAAACCAGGAGAATCATTGGCTGGGGCCAGAACTGAACTGGCCCCACCTTTGAGAATTCCGAACTCTTCATCCTCCCCTTCTGTGAGGCCCCCTCGTCTGCTGTTGGGCTCAGCTTAGTCCACAGATCCCATCCTTGTGGGGGCGGCTCTGCCACCTTGAGCTTTTGGCTGTGTTTATAGTTCCTCCTTCTGGAAGACATGACTCCAATTTTCCAAAACTCTTTTTGATTCTACTCCCATTCCTCCAGGAGCTGGCTTCCTGTTTTTATTTCTTAAATAGGCTTTCTCCTGGGGTGGAGGTAGTGATTTTTATCCCGGAGTGATTTTATGCACCGTATTAATTAGAGTAACACTAGCTGTGGTAACACATCTCAAAGTTTCAGTGACTGTTTTGCAGAGCCTTATTTCTTGTTCATGTAGCAGTCTAGAGTGGGTGTTCCTGGTTGGTGGGTGACTTTCTTCCACTAGGAAGAAGAGTGATTCAGGGATCCAGGCACTTTCCATCCATGTGATGCCACCATTCCAGCTGGAGGAAGGGAAGGAGTATGGAGAGGGTGCGTCCATCTTTAACTGCCCTGACTCAGGTATCACTTCCCACCCTTTTTCTCTTGGTGAGAACTAGTCATGTGATCCCGCCTAGGTGCAAGGGGGCCTGGGAAATGAAGTCCTGGATGGGAAACCAACCGCTCTTCAGTGACTTTACAGTAAGGAAAGGGCGTGAATCTTTGGGCAGCTATCCATTTTTCCCACATACCTTGACTTGGTTTCATTTAAGAGATAAGAAAGCCAGTAAGTGGGGGAGCCAGGCTTGAACATAGGTTTGATTCCTGCATGTAGGAGACATCTGTTATGTGGTTGATGAAGGTAGAGGTGAATGGGGGGCAGTTGCTTGGCAGTGTGGCAAAGGCATGGGCTTTTTATTTTTTCTTTTTCTACGGTATGTGGGCCTCTCACTGTTGTGGCCTCTCCCGTTGCGGAGCACAGGCTCCGGATGCGCAGGCTCAGCGGCCATGGCTCACGGGCCCAGCCGCTCCGCAGCATGTGGGATCTTCCCGGACCGGGGCACGAACCCGCGTCCCCTGCATCGGCAGGCGGGCTCTCAACCACTGCGCCACCAGGGAAGCCCAGGCATGGGCTTTTGAAAGTCAGACCTGAGATCAGATCTCGGCTCTGCCACTTAGAGCAGTGGTGTCTTGGTTGGGGGGTGGTGGTAAGTAAGTAATTTACTTCTCTGAGCTGCTGATTCTTCTTTTTTTTTTTTAAATCTGTAAATGGGAGGGATGCTACCTTTCAGAGCTGCTGTTGGGGTTAGAATTAGGGGAAATGAAGATAGTTATTGGCAAGTAGTCAGTCTTAGCCAGTATTATTTGTTATCATCACCCAAGGTGGGGAGCATGGATGAATGCCATTGTGGATTGTTTGGTAAAATTCAGAGGTGTGGGAGATCTCTGAAAGCTGGCTGGGTCAGAAAGCTTTGTGGAAGAGGGCATGTTTGAGCTGGATTTTGAGACATGGATGAGGCTTTTTTTTTTTTTTCTGTAGTTTACTGATATGCTTTATTTGGCTGTGTGTTATTTAAATTGTTTGAATTAGATGCCAACGTTTAAAAATTGAGTGATCTCTCACGAACATACATATATTTAACTTTTCCTGAAATACTGAAGGTTGGCAACACGTGGTTCACATTCCAGCATGACAGGAATCAGAGCTGAGTGGGAGCTGCTCTCTCTAGAAGAGACAGCCTCTTGTCCTGCTTTACTCATTTCGTTGACCTGCCTGTGCCCTAGGGCTTTTGAGTTTGAAACCCCAGCTGTAATCCCTTCTGGCCTTTTTCCTGTTGGATAAGGCATTAGTTTCCTGTTGCAGCTGTGACAAACTTAGTGGCTTACAACAACACAAATTTATTATCTTACACTTCTGGAGGGCTGGAGTCTGCAGTGGTCAGCAGGGCTAAAGTGACTTCTGGAGGCTCTGGGGAGAATCCATTTCCTTGTCTTTTCCGGTTTCTAGAGGGCACTTGCATTTCTTGGCTTGTAGCCCTTTCTCTGTCTTCAAAGAGGTGGTTAAGGTCTTAACTACGGAGAAAGGTTCATCTCTCCTCCTGCTCTTCCTTTATTCTGCAAGTATTGGATGCGGGCCTAGTGTGTGTCACCTGTGCCCTGTACAGGGACAGTGACAAACAAGACAGACAAACACCCTGATCTCATGGGACTTATATTCTGGGGGGTCAGGACAATAACAGTGTAAAAGAGTCATTAAGAAGAGAAACATCTAGAAAAATGTACTGTACAGAGAGGTAGAAGAGGCTGAGTGGCTACTGTAGCTGGATAGTCTAGGCAAGCCTCTCTGGGGAGGTGACATCTGACCTGAAATATAATGATGGGAAGGAGCCTGCCATGCCATGACCAGAGGGAGACTTTTATAGGCACAAGGAAAAGCATGTGCAAAGGCCTTGAAGCAGGAATGAGATTGGCAAGCGCGAGGAGCAGAAAGCAGGCGGTGTGGCTGGAGCAGTGTGAGTGGGAGGACCGTGGGCGGAGAGCAGGGCCGGACCAAGCTATGCCTTGGGGACTGGCCTGGGGTTTGGATTTTATCCTAAGTGTGATGGGAAGTCATTGGAGGATTTTAAGCGGGATGCTAACATGACACATACACATTTTGAAAAGCTCCCTCTGAGTGTGTATGAAGAGTGGATTGTAGGGACAGTGGTCCAGGTAGAGATGAGGGAGGCTTGGACCGGGACATAGTAGAGATGGAGATAAATGGACAGTTTTGGAGAAAAAAGCCAATGGCTGTGTTTCTTTGCGGCTTTTTCCTTGTATGCTAAGGCTTTGGCTTGTTTTAGGCCTTTTGCTGTTCTCTAGGGAGAATGTTCCCGGGCTTTGCCAGCTTCATGGCTGGGGGAAGAGTGGGAGGCCTGGGCCCAGTGCTTGTCTGGCCTCTGCTTAGCCAGTTGGTATGGAGGTGACAGCTTTGGTCAGTGATGTCTTTCTGGCATGTTGACCACTTAGGTCATGTCTAGACGTTCTTGCTCCACCCTCATCTCGATCCCAAACCAAACACATCCACCTGCTGTTAATTCCGTCTCCCTTTGGAGAAACTCTTCTCCTGCCTTTGCTGAGAGGCAGCTCCAGGTAACCCCTGGGGGGACGTGAGCCTCCGCCCCGGCTTCCCCAGGTAGGGCTGGGGCACTCCTCAAGAGCTGTGTCCCTGCGTGCCAGAGCCCAGCCAGGCCGAGCCCCTCACCTGCCTCCTCACTGTGCGTTGGGTGGGAGAGCACCCAGCCAGGCGGACCTCCTTGTTGGTCCAGAGTGCCCCCTCTGTATTTTCTCCGTTGTGTACTCTGAGTTTTAGCACAAGGTTTTTTTTGTTAACTGAGTTTTCCCAGCCTCTTAGCTGCTTTTTCACCACTCAGGAGGAAGAGATTAATATTGTCTCTTCTGTTGCATATACGCAGCACTCCCAGGTTTCTGGTGAGTCGTTTTGAACATTCACTTACTGTTCCTCACAACAGAACTAGGAGAAGGGTAGGAACAGACTCCCCCATTTTGGCCTTTTTTTTTTTTTTCAGTCTTGCACTCACTAATTCCTGGGTCAATAAACAAAGGAGCGCTCTACAGTTCATAAATGATGCTGGAGGCCACTTCTTTTTATGTCCTTAGTGCTATCTGGTCAATGTTCCCTTGTGTTTTCGGGATCAAACATTTGCTTGCCATTGCGTTCAGCAATCTGAAATGACCCGTTGTAGAAATGAGGAACTGAGGCTGAGAGAGGTGAGGAGACTCGTTGCAGACCACGTAGCTGGGCCTGCTAGAGGGCAGGTGCGACCCAGAGCTCTCAGAGCCCCTTCATCCTGCCATCATGATTCTTTCTGCTGACGCTGCCAGCACCTCTGTGGGTCATGGTCTTGTGAATGGTCTGAGGCTGCGATTGTGGCTGCCTTGGTGAAAGGGGCAGCTCTCATCCACGCGGCAGGACTAGAACCTGGGAGCCGTTTTCCCCTACATCATGTTGACTGTCCCAAAATGCCTTGGGGTCCAGCCAGCAGCCCCCTTCTCTATCCTAAGCATTCTTAACCCTGCCAAGTCCTTTAGCTCAGGAATAACCTGCTAACAGGAAAAGGAGCAGTGGCTCTGGTCTCGAGTAGACCAGATCCTGGCCCTGCTACTGACGTGTTGGTTGCTTAAAGATTCTGTGTTTGAACCTCAGTTTTCTCATTTGCTATTGGTCTTATCCTGGAGAGTTATTTTGAGGATGGGATACGATGTGTTTTATGGGGGCAGCATGGCATAGGGCTTCAGAGTTGAGGCTCTGAAACCGCCCAGGTTCAAATCCTGCCACTGCTACTTATTAGCTGTGTGACTTTGGACAAGTTACTTGACTCTCTGTGCCTCACTGGCTATTACCAGAAGTTACACAATGTGGCCTCGTACCCTTTCCCCAGGAATGGGAACCTCTTACCTTCTTAGCCCTAATCCCATTCCATTCAGAGGCAAGGGATTATCGGCTGGGAAGGACCTGGATTTGAACATGATGTTTTATTTTGCTGAAGCCTCCTGGGTTAGAGGAAGCATTTCCCTTTGTTCCCTAACAGGAAGGGACAGGGTCTGCGTGGGAGAGATTGGTGACACTGCCTTGGATGGAGGATACAAACAGGAAGTTCAGAAATAAGCTGATATCTAAAGAGACTTAAGTTAGAGAATTATTGGCACATAAAACAGAAATTCGGGCTTTTGAGAAAAATAACAGATGCCTAAATGTCAGTGGCAAAGAAGGGAGAAGGCTATTGGTTTGTTTTTTGAGTGAGATCTCAGTGAGGAAAGAGCAGTTTTGATCTGTTTCTCTTGATTTGCTTTGTTCTCCAGATGAAAAAATTGAGGTTAAAGGGAACAGCCCTTTAGCCCATAATTAATTAGGGACTTCTGTAGTGTGCACTAATTAAAAAAAAAATGTTCAGCTCGCCTTTTCAGCTAGATTGGCAGTTCCTTGAAGGCAGGTGCCCAGCTTTTGCCAGCCTTTGCAGCCCTGCTGGGCCGAGCAGGAGTCGGCGTGTGACTGATCAAGGTCCAATTCCTTGTCCTTTTTGTTTTCCAGAGTGAGTACATTGCTCCGTGTGACTGTCGGCGGGCCTTTGTCTCTGGATTTGATGGCTCTGCAGGTGAGTTTCTAAATTCTCTTTGTTCTTTTGGTACTTTTGTTTGCCTCTCAAAAATAACTAGAACCGGTTTCAGCCTGTGATATAGAACCAAAAAAAAAAAAAAATGCAAACCAGATGTCCCCATTGAGCCTCTGCAGAGCGGATGTGGTCCCAGCATCCCCAGCTCCTAAGCTTACATTTTAGTGTCTCTTTTCTCTATGCCTTCGCTTTTCAAATCTTAAAAAATGTTACTTAAAAAATATTTTTGAACTTTTTATTAACTGTAACATACATACAGAAAAGTGTATCAATTAACCTGAATACCCCTGTGTAACTAGCACTCCAAATAAGAAGTGGGACACTAATAGCATCCTTAAAACCCCCTCCTTAGCCTATTGGTCCTGTGTAATTGTCTAAGCGCTTGACTTTTGGTTTCTCTGTTTTCGGTTTCAGCTTAAATAACAAAGATGAATGTTGAGCTACATTGTTGCCCTGCCCTAACTTTCCCAAAGCTGTTGTGCCCTTGAGTTTTAGGATGGGTTCCCCCCTTCAGACTCCCATCCTTGCTAGACTTGGTGCGAGCCCCTCTCCTCGCAGTTAGCGCACTGCTTCTGTTGATGTAAAAGGCACTTTAGGATTGGTTTTGGCTGACACCTCTGCTGAAAGCCCTGAGTTCTGCTGGGCCTGTGGGAACTGAGGGCAGATAGAGGTGGGAGGCATAAACTCCCGGCTGGTGACCAACTGCTGCATCACAATGAACACGTGGTCTCTCTTGGGAAAGGTGAAACACCTCCTTTAGAGTGTCTGGTGGAGCAGATGGCTGCGATCAATGAGCAGATTCACCGCTATTTTGTTAATTACGAGACCCTTGTGGCCGCAGGTCCACAGACCTCTTTCTACTGGCCTTGACTCATGCTGTACAAGTGGGGTCCTTTCTGTGCAGGGACCAATACCCAGGCTGACTCAGGACTGTTTCTTTCAGAGCTTGGCCCACAGCTGGTTTTCAGTGGTATCATCTTCTCTTGCCTGGAGGTTCTCTTGGAGTTAAAGGCCCCGCTGCCCCGCCAGAGGCCCCACCGGAGCGGTGGTGAGGCCACACGGGATCTGGTGCCCCTCACCGTGCTTGCCTGCCTGCTGCCGTTTTGTGCAGCTTCTAGGTGGTGGTCAGAAACATTTCTCATCTCCTTGCTCCCCTGCTGTAGGCACAGCCATCGTCACAGAAGAACATGCGGCCATGTGGACTGATGGGCGCTACTTCCTCCAGGCTGCCAAGCAGATGGACAGCAACTGGACGCTCATGAAGATGGGTGCGTAGAGGCACAGCCATCTCAACTTTAGTTGGCCAGCTCTGGCAGGGGACCCTAGGGCTCCTCAGGGCTTCTGGATCTTACCCCTTTTATGGGGCCACGGGCCCCTTTTAGAATCCAAGGTGTCTTAGTCTGCTCAGGCTACCAAAACAAAATACCATAGACTGGGTGGCTTAAACAACAGAAATTTACTTTTTCATTTCTGGTGGCTGGCGGTCTGAAATCAGGGTGCTTTTGTGGTCAGGTTCTGGTGAGAGCTCTCTTCCTGGCGTGCACACAGCCTCCTCCTCACTGTATCCTTACATGGCTATCTCTCTGTTCCTCTGCTTAGAAGGCCACCAGTCCTCCTGGATTAGAATTCTACCTTATGACTTCATTTAACCTTAATTACCTCCTAAACCCCCTGTCTCCAAATATAGTTACATTCAACGTATGAATTTTGAGGGGACACAGTCCAGTTCATGGCACAAGGAAAACCAAGAAAATGACACGCTGATATACACATACCATTGCGCGTTCAATTTTGGAAGATTCTGGTTCAGGATACTCATTTCAGTGAGGAGAAACTGAGGGCCAGAGAGGACAGTTGCTTTGCTGCAGCTCACATAACTTGCTGTGCATTTGATTCATGCACTGGGGCCTTTCCGTTGCTCTTTGCTGCCTCATGATTCAAAGTGAGATAAAGGTAAGGGGCCATTGGCAGCTGAAGCTAGGAAGCTCTCCCTCTGAGGATCCTGACTTGCTTCTGGCAGCTCAGCCATAGGGCAAGAGCATGGGTCTGGAACTTCCTTGGGCAAGTTGCTTCACCTTCAGTGCTTCAGCTTCCTCATATGTAAGGTGGAATAGTAATAGTAAGTACCACATAAAATGGTTAGGGTTAAAGAAATAGTATATGGGAAGCATAGAGCTCAGTGTTTATTGGATAATGATTGTGTGTGTGTGTGAGTGTGTGTGTGTGTGTACTCTTGTTTTTTCATTTAATTTTGTGCTGTGTTTTTCCTTGTCACTATAATAGTCTTTTGAAACATGATTTTAGTGGTTGTACAAAGGCCTCTGCCTGCTGAATTTTGAACTTGGACAATAGAAGGAGGGAAAAGGGGCTACCAGGGCTGAGTGAGGAAGAGAAGATGAGGCCAAATCCCTGGTGTTTCTTGTTTGTAGTTGGAAGTAATGAGGAAATCAGGTTGTTATCAGACTCATGGTTCATGGAACAGAGGGCTGTTGACGCTGAGTTGAGTTGACTCCAAGATCCAAGCAGTTAGCCTACTGAGGTAGTGTGTGTGTGTGTGTGTGTGTGTGTGTGTGTGTGTATGTGTATGTGTGTTTCACACACTCTCCACATATATAAGTGTTGTTTGTCTTAGGGAAGGAGGAATTAGGAACGTTTTTATCCTGGCAGTGGATTTATTTTAAATTTCCGTTTCTCAAAAGTCTTTAAAAATATAGGAACATCAAAGCTACAGGTGGTTGTTGCCCCAGTTGTTCTCCTTCTTCTCTCTCTCTCTCTCTTTCTGTGTCACACACACAGACACACACACACACACACACACACACACACACGCACTTGGGGTTGTAGGGCTATTATAAATGGATAGGCCACTAGACCTTTAAACTTTTTGATTACATGCCTCTGTTGACGGTATATGCGCCCAGTCCATCTGTATTTCAAATACAAGCAAAGATTGATATCTTATTTTTTAAGAAAAATTACCAATGGAAGTCCTAATACTTTCTGCTTGTACCCCAGTGGATCATTCAGTGTGCCTCTGGGATTTGGTCATCTCTCTTTGGGGCCTAAACTCCAGCTGTTAGATAAGTCAGCGCTTTGGGGGTCAGAGTGTCAGAGGAGCGAATACTGTTTGCCTGTCCTCTAAAACAGCCTCAGCGGATGAGTCCTTCTCCCTTCCAAGCCCCTCTCTAGTTTCTGCCCTAAGCCCACCTCCTCACTGTCTCTCCTGTGTAGGGAGATTCTGGTGGGTGTAGTTGGGGAGTGGTTCATCCCTGGGGTTTTTGCCAAACATCTGTCTTCTAGGAGATGATATGACTTCATCCTGTGAAAGTTATACTAGGGGCATTAAAGAAACTTTGTTAGTAAGTGGCTTGTTGAGCGGTTTGAAAAAAATAGGAAAGAATCAAATAACAAAATAACAACTCAGTGCCAGCTTCTAGGCAGTTTTTTAGAACAGATTCATGAGCTCATTTCTTTTTTTTTTTTAATTTTTATTTATTTGTTTGCTTTTTTGGCTGCATTGGGTCTTAGTTGCAGCATGCGGGGTCTTAGTTGCGGCATGTGGGCTCTTTGTTGCGGCATGTGGGCTCTTTGTTGCGGCGTGCGGGCTTCTCTAGTTGTGGCGCTCAGGCTCCAAAGCATGTGGGCTCTGTAGTTTGTGGCACAGTTTCTCTGTTGAGGCGTGTGGGCTTGGTGGTTGTGGCGCTTGGGCTTAGTTGGCTTGGTGGTTGGGGCACGTGGGATCTTAGTTCCCCGACCAGGGATCGAACCCACGTCCCCTGCATTGGAAGGCAGATTCTTAACCACTGGACCATCAGGGAAGTCCCATGAGCTCATTTCTTTACAAACCTTTGAACTTCCCTTCTGTGGTTATGTGGTTATCAGTACTCGCTAGGGAGAATGGTAAAACAGTACTATTTCAGAATATGTGAACTCTCGCTCATAATATTTTCTCAAAATGTTAGTTGTTTAGCAAAAATTTGATGAAAAAAGTATACATCTGAAACATACAAGATACTGGGTCAAATTAAAGAAAAACGGGGATATAAAAATAACTTTTTCCTTTTTTGAAGCTTATTTAGTGTCCTATGACTGTTTGCTCTTGGTAGTTGGGAAGCCCAGGTAGCCAGTTAAAGACACGATGTTGGGTTCCTGTGTGTCCCTCTTACAGTCTTTGGATACGTTTCTCTGCTGCCAGTCAGGCCTGGTTGTCTGGCGGGGGCCTTCAGTCTGCAATGCTGCCTTACAGATAAAGGGAGGGCACTGTGGTGTGTGTTCCCCTTACCTGGTGTGCGATGTAAGGGAGGCTCCCAGCTCTAGCCTTCACCATATCACCACCCACCCTCTCATCACCAGTAGTGGTAAAGTGACCGAAGGCTGATACAAGACGATCTTCACGATGACACCATGTACCTGTATTGCAGCGATTCCTGGGATGCCTTTTTACCAGGGGTCTAATGAAAATCCTGTTTCTTTTTTTCTTCTGTCTCACCCATTCCTTATATACCGTCTTACTTTATGTTTTCCTTTTATAGCATCTTACACTTTTCATAGCCTTCCACGATTAAGGGAAGTTCACATTTTCCAAGTGCTGTCAATTCTCTTTGAAGAAGGTGCTTAATAAAGACCCTGCATGATGTTGGTGAATTGCCTCCTTCTGGATAGGACAATGAGCTTGGGTCCCCTGGGAATTGTTTCTCATCAGTTCTTCCCTCTGTAGGTCTGAAGGACACACCAACTCAGGAAGACTGGCTGGTGAGTGTACTTCCTGAAGGATCCAGGGTTGGTGTGGACCCACTGATCATTCCTACAGGTGAGTAAGCATAGGCCCTTTCATCTTGGGTGAGGAAGTGAGTTCTAGAGGCCTCTCCATCCTCCCTGTTTGCTTGTGGGTTGTGGAACATTTGGGGGCTCAGCATGATTTGATGTCACAACAGAGGTCAAGGTGAGGAGAAGAGTTAGCACAGGGCCACAGGATAGCCTTTCAGAAGGTGCCAGGCTCTCAAAGCCCTGCTGCCTGTAAAGGGTGTTCAGTTCATAGCTAGACCACGTGTGTTTCTCCTCAGATTACTGGAAGAAGATGGCCAAGGTTCTGAGAAGCGCTGGCCACCACCTCATTCCTGTCAAGGAGAACCTTGTGGACAAGATCTGGACGGACCGGCCTGAGCGTCCGTGCAAGCCCCTCATCACACTGGGCCTGGATTACACAGGTCAGAACCAAGGCTGTGCCCAGAAGGCGCCCGACCATCGGCCCCTTCACCTCAACGAAAGCCCTCTGAATCCAGGTCGAGCTTGAGCTGAGTGGAGGATTTTGCCCCGCCCTGGCACGTGGGGCATTTGATGCAGCAGGAGTTCAGTTTGTTTCCACAGTTGCCACCTACTTGCCACCTACTTGGGCACAGTTTATTCTTGCAGAGCTCCTCTGGGCATGCTGTGCGTGCTACTGAGATGGCTTTTTTACCATTCAGTTGCTAACTGCCCCTCTAACGTGTCTAATATTGGAAACAGACTACAGGTTTCTTTTCTTTTTTTGATTTAGTCACCTCGAGAGTCTTATTTCTTTATTTAAATTTTTTTCCTTCTCATATTTATTAATCCACAATCAGTGTCAGCAGCTGATTGGGTGGTATACACACCCCAGCCTTAGCAGATTGTCTTTTGTTTTGTTTTTTAAATTAATTTTTATTGGACTGTAATGAGCCTAGAGGTTTCTAGATTTCATTTCCTTTTCTTCTGTCAGCATTTGTACGTTTACCTTCCCAGGCGCCCTCCTTCTGTCTGTCCTCTGCTTTAGTAGCTTTGGGGTGTGGGTGGGTTTCTTTGGCTTGTGTGATAGTGGTGAGTGAGGAGCAAGTTCTGTGAACGTTTTGTGGGAGATGAAAGTGTGATTTATGGAAGAGTGAGGAGCGCAGAGGGAAAGGCCTGGGAGGTGGGGCTGCAGGGGAGGGAGCCTTGCTGTAGAAACGGCAGAGGAGAGGTGGATGGGGGATGTCTGGAATGTAGGCACATTGCCCAGAGGAGTCCTGGGAAGAAAGCATTACAGCCCAGACTCTCAGTCAAGTTTTAAACAGCATTCCCGAGCTGGTCTTCAAAGCAGCATTTAGTTGTGGGCACAGCCCCCAGCTTGCTTTCCTTGTGACACCCTCACCTGAGGGTATTACAGATTAGGGGGATGGGTCCAGTGAGTGGCCCAGGGTCAGCTCAACATTTTCCATCAGCGTGTTTTGAGTTTTGTTCAACTGAAGCAGAGGCTCTGACCTATTGCTTATAGAAGCGGGGAGAGCAGGTGTGGCTGGTAAAACTTCTGTTCAGCAGACACATGAGTGCCTGCTGTGTACAGGACACTGCTAGGTGCTGGGCGAATAAGACAGATGCCTGCTGTGTTCACAGGTGGCTGCGCCCTGCGTTACATGTGCTGTTTCATGCTGGGTGGTGGTGGTGGTGGTAGTGATGGGGTGAGCTCCTCTAGGACCCCAGTTTCATCCTGGGGAGAGCAGGGAGGCCGTGGCTGTGTCTGACAGTGCAAGTGTGATTTGGAAGTGGTTGTCACACTGAGTCAGACCGTAGAGAATTCCTCGGTCTTAGCACTGAAGGGCGAGTCTCGTATCTCCAGGAATGTAAAGTGGTAGGTGATATTCCCCTGACCTCTAAGACTCGGTGAGTTCTCTCTGCTGGGTAGTGTGTTCTCAAAGCTCCCTGTACAGAAGTGTAACTAATTGCTGGTTTTTTGGTGTTTTTAAAAAAAATTATTTATTTTATTTTTGGCTGTGTTGGGTCTTCGTTGCCTTGTGCAGGCTTTCTCTAGTTGCAGCAAGCGGGGGCTACTCTTCATTGTGGTGCGCAGGCTTCTCATTGCGGTGGCTTCTCTTGTTGCAGAGCAGAGGGTCTAGGTGTGCAGGCTTCATTAGTTGTGGCACACTGGCTCAGTAGTTGTGGCTTGCGGGCTTAGTTGCTCCAAGGCATGTGGCATCCTCCCAGACCAGGGATCGAACCCATGTGCCCTGCATTGGCAGGTGGATTCTTAACCACTGTGCCACCAGGGAAGTCCCACTACTTGCTGGTTTAATTGTCTGTCTTCCCTTCTAGATTGTAAGCCCCCTGAGCTCAAGGACTGCATGTAGCTCAGAGCTGTAACCACAGTGACCAGCATGGTACCTGCAGATATCTATGCCTGGGAAGTGTAGATGCTTCATAGACATTTGTTGGATGAACAAATGAATTACTTTTTCTTTGAGGTAGTCAGAGCTCTTGACAGTCAGCTAGCTTAGAGTCACTTCTCATGTATGGGGCTTGAATCTGGGCCTCCTGTATGCTCAGATAACATGCTCCCTGGGATATGGTGCTGGTTAAAAATGTTTGGAATGGGTTCTTTCACTTGGCTTCCGCAGGTCCCTGGGACCAGACCAGGGCTGGAGTCGCAAGTATGTTTGTTTCTTGCAGGCATCTCCTGGAAGGACAAAGTTGTAGATCTTCGGTTGAAAATGGCCGAGAGGAACGTCGTGTGGTTTGTGGTCACTGCCCTGGATGAGATTGCATGTGAGTGCTCTGGTTTCACTGTTGGGAAGTGTTACCCAGTCTCTGCATTGGTTCTCTGGGAATCTGTGTGTTCATGCAATTCAGCTTTCTGAGTGGCCAGGGAATAAGCAAAAGACTGTCACCAGTGGGGTATATGATATGCCGAGTAGGATGGAGGAGTAATTATAGCGAGTCGGGGAGGGGAATGTAGCTTGGACTGGAGCTGTATTACAGCCAGGGGCTGATGTTAAATCTGTGATGATGTCCCTCTCTGGCCAGTCTACTCAGGACTGTGACACCTCTGAGGAGGGACATTTCCAACAAACATTTGGTGCCTGTCAACATTCGTGTGTCTCTATGGGTATAGAAGTAAGATCACAGGAGATATTTTTTTCTTTATCCTTTTCCTGTATATCCCCAATGTTCTAGAGATATTTCTACTTCAGAAAACTCAGGAACTGAAAGTTCTTCAACAAGCCTTTTGGTACAATAGCAGTTTTTTAATCTTTAGACCTTAAACTATCCCCATGGAATTGTTCAGTGCCTTCTAGAACCTGAAGGAATCTTCTTATTCTGTCTGCTATTTTCTGACTGGATTTGACCCAGGGTACCTGAGACAAGGCACTGCCTTATTCTTTGATTTTTCTCACTAGAGAAAGAAAGTTTACTGCACAGTGTCCTAGCTCTCTAATCCCCAGTTCCAGACTTTGTCAAGAGTGTCAGTGATTTATATCCCTAATTAACTAAATAACTTTAACGTCGGAGAAAATAACATATAAAGCTAATTTCTCTCCTTTATTATTAAAAAGACACACATTTCCATTGCGGAAAACCTGGAAAGTGCAGAGGAAGTAGAAAGAAGAAAAAAAAATCACCTATAATTTCCTTACACACAGAAAATCACAGTTAACATTCTGCACATTTGTAATTTTGTAGCTAGATTTTTTCCAGTGTATCGGGATACTCTAAGCATACATAAGCATAATTTTAAGTGAATATTAAATATCTCATCATATGGTTGTATCATAATTTACTTAACTATTCCCCTACATATGCCCTTTGAGTAATTTCCAATTTTCTCGTGATTTTGTTAACATCCGTCAAAGTCTTGGTGCATCACATCCATGTCTTAGTTCTGATAATTTTCTTCCAACTTCTGGTTGGCTTTAGAGGTGGTGTTATGGATTAGAGGGGGTGTGCATGGCAGGGCTTTTGACCATTTTGCCATGTACCGGCCAGAAAGGTTGCACAGGCGTGTGTGAATACACCCCTCTCGCCACACCCTCGCCAGCCCCAGGTGCTGTCATTTAAAAAGAGTGCTAGTTTGGTCTGATAGGTAAAACATGTTGCCTCATTGCTTTACTTTGCGAGGCCATGATGTTAAAATAGAGGCAGTGCTTTTTACGCCAGGGTCTTCTCTGCACTCTGATTCTCAGGAGAGCAAGCATTAGGCAGCTGGAAGTCCTCGGACGGGAGCTGTGCTCTCTGCTGGTCCCTCTAGTTTCTCCAGCACGCAGTGACCTCACTAGACCCCCTGACACTGGCCAAGGCAGGTCCTCCACCCAGCCGTGGTTCCGGGTGGGCCGCAGGCTCAGGTTTCATTCGTGGGCTGGAGCCCCGCTGACTCACTGCTTTTGTTCCTCTGCCGGGAAGCCCCGCCTTCCTGGGGCTCTTGACCCTCGCACAGAGGGCCTCATCTGGCCTCCCTCATGGGTGGGTCTCAGTTTTTCTACTCTAGGTCATTCCCCTCAGAAGGGAGCGAGTGCTTGGCTCCGTCCCCTGTATTTGGGAGTGCCGGAGCGTTTTTCTGTGGCACGTCAGGCCTGCTAGGCCTGGCAGGTCACCGCCAGGTGGACCATTTCAACTCTTGTCTGGAGGGCATTTGTTGGGTTTTCTGACTAATAACTCTTCCATCCCCTTCTCGGGATGGTGATGCGGTAGCGTAAGAAACAGTTCTGGTGCCATCATTTGGTGGATATGAGCAACTGCAGCTCAGAGGTGGGACCAGGAAGTGAGGCTCCCAGCTTCTCTGAGAGATGCCGCCCAGTCCTTCCCTAGCGAGTGGAAGCTCTTCCCTTGCTCTACAACCTACCCCTTAAACTCTCACTCAGGCAGGTGACAGGAACTTTTTTTTTTTCAGGGCTGTTCAATCTCCGAGGATCAGATGTGGAGCACAATCCAGTATTTTTCTCCTATGCAATCATAGGACTAGAGACCATCATGTGAGTGTTGGCCCCGTGCCTGGAAGTCCTTCCCCACAGCTCCTCGGAGCCCCAGTCGCCCCCTTCTGGCCCGGGCCCGCCAGCCTCGGCCTGATGTGCGCTAGTACGCTGCTTTTCTCCTGCCCTTTCCCTTTCCTGCCTCTCTTCCTTCCCCTTCTTGTCTTCCTTAACAATAGATAATTATTTATATCCTGCCTCTCTTTTAATCCTGAAAATGATTTGAAATCTCTGAAAGTCTCGGTAGTACTAGGAGATTAAAAAAAATAGGTGGTCGAGGACATCAGAACAAAACTGGAGAGAGTGAGGTTAGTTCACAAAATTCCTGCTGCAAAGTCTTGTTCAGGCTATACATTTGATTCCAGGTTTCCTAGCAGCCAATGCCAAGGGGAATATGGGCTCTGTTATACAATCTTGGGTCCACGATGCAAATAGACACAGTCATTTTGGAAGGTCAGAAGTGACACAGAAAAACCCCCTGAGCTGTGCCTTGTCAGTTTATCTTTTAAACTGCTGCTTGTGGCCAACCTGCCATTGCTCTTCTTATTTGGATGGCTTTCTGCATTCAGACAACATATTTATTGAGTGCCTGTTATGTGCTGGGGTCTCTGTTAGGTGTTAGGGTGAATGAGACAGACAGGGTCCTGGGTTAGAGTTGCAGAGATGAGAGGTTTCCTGAGGGCATTTGGGCACATAGTGGGCACTAACTTGTCATTGGAGTGGGTACGGGTGTTATTGGAGGGGCCTGACCTGGTCAGAGGAGGCTCTTGGGGAAAGTAATATTGAGTCAGAGATTAAGGGTACGTGTGGGTTAGCTAGGTGAGTAGGGGGCGAGGAGGAAGAGGAACGGTGATCTAAGCAGGGGAAGCAGCATTTTCAGAGGCTCTGGGCAGGAGAGAGCACAGTATGCGTGGAGGACCCAGAGTGGTCCAGTGTGGTTGGAACCTGGAGTGGGAAGCCGGCAGGTGGGCAGGGCCCCCATAAGGAAGGCCTTGTGAGCCAGGTTCAGGAGCTTGGGGCTTTTGTCCTGAGGATGCTGCGGAGCTTCTGGATGAGTTTTTCACACGGAACTACATGGTCAGGCTTGTAAATCATAAAGAATGTTATGATTGGAGTGAAATTATGGGGTGAATTATGATTGCTGCGAAAAATAGGGTGGATAGGGAAGACTGGAGGCAGGTTGACCAGTTAAGGAGGCTGTGGTACTGATCCAAGTGAGAGACGGTAGTGACCTGAACCTGGGCAGCGACTGGGCCAGTCTACAGCGAAAGCTGGAGAGGTTTGAGGGGTGTTTAGGCTATAGGTTCAAAGATCTCAATGTAGGAGCGAAGGAGGAGCATCAAGGAGGAGAGTGCTCAGGTCCTGGCCTGGGGAGTGGGGTGGAAGGTGACGGCATACGCAGGGCAGGGAGCGCAGTTTGGGGAGCAGGATTTGGGAAAGGCGTGGAGGAAAGAGGAACTGCTTGGCTTGCATGCCGGGAGGTAGAGCCTGTCGCTTGTGTGTGGGTCTGTGTTCTCGTCCTCTCACTCCTGTGCCCGCCTTTTCTGTCACCTCACCTCTGGCCCCTCTGCAGGCTCTTCATTGATGGCGACCGCACAGATGCCCCCAGTGTGAAGGAGCACCTGCTGCTTGACTTGGGCCTGGAAGCTGAATACAGAATCCAGGTGCTTCCCTACAAGTCCATCCTGAGCGAGCTCAAGACCCTGTGTGCCAGCCTCTCCCCAAGGGAGAAGGTGTGGGTCAGCGACAAGGCCAGCTATGCCGTGAGCGAGGCCATCCCCAAGGTTGGTAGCCCCAGAGACCCATCTAAACCTGCCACTCCAGCTGCCAGGCCCTTTCCAGTCCTGGCATCGTGCGGCTTGTCTTTGAAGCAGAGGTTGTTCAGGCAGATTTCCAGGACTGGCTGTTGGGTCAGAGGTGTCGTCTCCCTGGATGAGCCCTTTGGGCTGGAGTGTGAGGCTTTTAGAACCCATTGAGTTCTGTGTTTTCCAAAACGTGACATGAGAGATGATTTTAGGTGGTACACATTCATACTTAGGTTTATTTAAATGTCTCTGTTTTAAAAGTGTTTTAACAGTTACAGAGAATGAACTAGTGGTTACCAGTGGGGAGAGGGAAGGGGGGAGGGGCAAGATAGGGATATGGGATTAAGAGGTACAAACTACTATGTATAACATAAATAAGCTACAAGGATATATTGTATAGCAGAGGGAATATAGCCAGTATTTTATAATAACTTTGAATGGAATTTAACCTTTAAAAATTATGAATCACTATGTTGTATACCTCGCACTTATATAATACTGTATATCAGGTATAAAAAAAGTGTTTTAGTGTGTACTAGAAAAAAATATGATTAGTATATGAGACCATATATTATAAAAATTGTTTCTTAAGAGAGAGTTGAGTTCAGTAACCTATGTTGATTCAAAGATAGTCTAAAGAAAAGTCTTAGTGAATAAGGGTCCAGGGGGTAGCAGCTAGGGTAAGACCTGTGCAGGTGGTATGAGAGTATCTGAAGTTTGGGAGAGACTACCCTACACCCACCTCTCCCACCACATTTCATAGTTAAGGAGACCTGAGGCCCAGGGAGGCTTTGGGAGTTGGGGATTTGTCAAAGGTCAAATGATACTGATAACCCTGCCCTTGACTGAGCCCCTGCTGGGTGGTGCTAAACAGCTGACACCTTCCCCCTCATTTTAACTGAGGCCTGGCACAGGAGTTCAAGGTACCTTACTTGTAGCCTTTTTTTTTTTTTTTTTTTTTTTTTTAACATCTTTATTGGAGTATAATTGCTTTACAATGGTGTGTTAGTTTCTGCTTGATAACAAAGTGAATCAGTTATACATATACATATGTTCCCATATCTCTTCCCTCTTGCATCTCTCTCCCTCCCACCCGCCCTATCCCACCCCTCTAGGTGGTCACAAACCACCTAGATGACCTCCCTGTGCTATGCGGCTGCTTCCCACTAGCTATCTATTTTACGTTTGGTAGTGTATGTCCATGGACACATGGGAGTGTCTATGCCACTCTCTCACTTTGTCACAGCTTACCTTTCCTCCTCCCCATATCCTCAAGTCCATTCTCTAGTAGGTCTGTGTCTTTATTCCCATCTTACCCCTAGGTTCTTCATTACTTTTTTTTTTTTTCTTCGATTCCATATATATGTGTTAGCATACGGTATTTGTTTTTCTCTTTCTGACTTACTTCACTCTGTATGACAGACTCTGGGTCCATCCACCTCACTACAAATAACTCAATTTCATTTCTTTTTATGGCTGAGTAATATTCCATTGTATACATGTGCCACATCTTCTTTATCCATTCATCTGTTGATGGACACTTAGGTTGCTTTCATGTCCTTGCTATTGTAAATAGCGCTGCAGTGAACATTTTGGTACATGACTCTTTTTGAATTATGGTTTTCTTGGGGTATATGCCCAGTAGTGGGATTGCTGGGTTGTATGGTAATTTTATTTGTAGTTTTTTAAGGAACCTCCATACTGTTCTCCATAGTGGCTGTATCAATTTACATTCCCACCAACAGTGCAAGAGTGTTCCCTTTTCTCCATCATTTCTCTAATGATTAATGATGTTGAGCATTCTTTCATGTGTTTGTTGGCAATCTGTATATCTTCTTTGGAGAAATGTCTATTTCGGTCTTCTGCCCATTTTTGGATTGGGTTGTTTGTTTTTTTGTTATTGAGCTGCATGAGCTGCTTGTAAATTTTGGAGATTAATCCTTTGTCAGTTGCTTCATTTGCAAATATTTTCTCCATGCTGAGGGTTGTCTTTTGGTCTTGTTTATGGTTTCCTTTGCTGTGTAAAAGCTTTTAAGTTTCATTAGGTCCCATTTGTTTATTTTTATTTCCATTTCTCTAGGAGATGGGTGAAAAAGGATCTTGCTGTGATTTATGCCATAGAGCGTTCTGCCTGTGTTTTCCTCTAAGAATTTGATAGTGTCTGGCCTTACATTTGGGTCTTTAATCCATTTTGAGTTTATTTCTGTGTTTGGTGTTAGGGAGTGTTCTAATTTCATTCTTTTACATGTACCTGTCCAGTTTTCCCAGCACCACTTATTGAAGAGGCTGTCTTTTCTCCACTGTATATTCTTGCCTCCTTTATCAAAGATAAGGTGACTGGGCTTCCCTGGTGGCGCAGTGGTTGAGAGTCCGCCTGCCGATTCAGGGGACACAGGTTCGTGCCCTGGTCCGGGAGGATCCCACATGCCGCGGAGCGGCTGGGCCCGTGAGCCATGGCTGCTGAGCCTGCGCGTCCGGAGCCTGCGCTCTGCAACGGGAGAGGCCACAACAGTGAGAGGCCCGTGTACCGCAAAAAAAAAAAGAAAAAAAAAGATAAGGTGACCATATGTGCATGTGTTTATCTCTGGGCTTTCTATCCTGTTCCATTGATCTATATGTCTGTTTTTGTGCCAGTACCATACTGTCTTGATTACTGTAGCTTTGTATTATAGTCTGAAGTCAGGGAGCCTGATTCCTCCAGCTCCATTTTTCGTCCTCAAGATTGCTTTGGCTATTCGGGGTCTTTTGTGTTTTCATACAAATTGTGAAATTTTTTGTTCTAGTTCTGTGAAAAATGCCATTGGTAGTTTGATAGGGATTGCATTGAATCTGTAGATTGCTTTGGGTAGTAGAGTCATTTTCACAATGTTGATTCTTCCAATCCAAGAACATGGTATATCTCTCCATCTATTTGTATCATCTTTAATTTCTTTCATCAGTGTCTTATAATTTTCTGCATACAGGTCGATGACATGATAATATACATAGAGAATCCTAAAGATGCTACCAGAAAACTACTAGAGCTAATCAATGAATTTGGTAAAGTAGCAGCATACAAAATGAATGCACAGAAATCTCTGGCATCCTTATACACTAATGATGAAAAATCTGACAGTGAAATTAAGAAAAGACTCCATTTACCATTGCAACAAAAAGAATAAAATATCTAGGAATAAATCTACCTAAGGAGTTGTAGCCTTTTTGACTGTCCTGCCCTGGGCCTCTCTCCTCCACTTAGCAGTGGGCCATCCTGAGAGGAGCCCAGGCTTGGCCCTCTAGACCTGGCCTGCCATTGCACCCCTGTCACTGTCACACTGCATGACATAGTTACTCAGAGCTTTACCTCCTTGGGGATCATGCCTGCCTTTGTCTCATGACAGGTAGGTATCTCAGAGAGAGAGAGAGAGCAAGGAGAGTGGAGAGAGGGAAAGCCCTTTGAGAAGCTCTGTGCTAGTGCAAGTGCAAGGTGGTGCAAAATCCCTCCCCCCTCCCTGTAACACAGGGCTGGATTCTAACTTGTTTTCAAATTGGGAAGGCTCTTCCCGGGCCCTTTAAGGCCCTTTAAGATCAGACCTTTAACAGTAGCTGATCCCTGAGCAGGAGCCTCCCTCTCCCCTCATCCATCATGTGCGTCCCTAGACAGTGGGAAAAAAGCCTCCTTTGTGCAGCCAGAAAGGGGTTGTTTCGGTCAAGCTTTGATCTGTTAGTGAACTCTGACCATGACCTTGGAGGTTTGAAAAGCAGTATCTCTCTGATGGCTGGCAGCCAGCAGTCTCAAAAAGCTACGGGGTGGGGGATAGACGAGAAATAACTTGTTTTATGTTTTTACTTTATCTTTTTGGATGAGCTCAAGCACCTTTCGCCATGCTCAGAGTCACCAACCAAAAAGGGCAGGTCTTCGGGCCCCAGGGGACAGCTGGGTGGGTCCTGAGTGGGAGCTCTTCCAATGATTTGTCTTAAGTGTGCTGTGCTGGGTGGAGAGGTGATAGCCTTGGTCTTGGGTGAGTGAGCCAGACTCGATTTCCCATATGACTGCCTTTCGCCCCAGGATCATCGCTGCTGTATGCCTTACACCCCCATCTGCATCGCCAAAGCTGTGAAGAATTCTGCTGAATCAGAAGGCATGAGGAGAGCTCACGTGAGTAAAGCAGCCTGTGCAGAAGAGGGGATGCATGGTGGTCAGAAGGCCCAGCTCCCTCACCTGCTGTGTGGCCTTGAGCCTGGCACAAGGTGGGAACTTCTCTGAGCTTTCCAGAGTTAATGAGAGAATGAAATAAAATACTGGATGGGCTAGATCTTTACATAATATAACATAAAACGCAAAAGGAGATTGATGATGATAGTGTAGGTGATGGTAATGATGAAGGTGAAGCCTCTGAAGAGGCCTAGATTTGTGTTTCAAGGCCAGCAGTGGATCTAGAAAGATTTGGGGCCCAGAGACGGCTTTTGACAGTGGCCTTTCCTGCTCCAGTAGTACAGGAATGACCCCTCTGAGGGTGCTCCTGTGTGCTCTGAGGTGGGCCCCTTCCTGATTGTGCCTGAACTACTCAACAGCAGGGGAGCCCTTTCCCCCATAGTGGAAATTGCTGCACACTTGTTCACAGGAAATGCCTGCATGTAAAGCCCTGATTGCTGATGGTTTGTAGCCCTATAAGTGCAGCCCTCTCAGTATCACATTAGGGCTGGGCTTTGAATCTGCCCATCTGATTTTCAGTAATAACTTTAAAAAATGTCTCTGTTATTTGCACAGATTAAAGATGCTGTTGCCCTCTGTGAACTCTTTAACTGGCTGGAGAAAGAGGTCGGTTCTTAGTCTTTGTTTAACACGTGGATATAGATTATTCAGAAATTATCTACATGTGATTCGAACTGTGGCTCTGGTTGACCACGAGGTCTAAGATCTTGATCTAAGTTTAGTACTCTCTTTTAATAGTTCTTTGTGGAAATTTGGTGTGTGTGTAAAAATTCTTTAATTATGGACAGTAGTAACAAAGATGAAGAAAGAAATTCCTTAACAGAATGGATCCTTTGTGGTTAAGGAATTGTCTTATAACTAAGTGGAGTTTCATTATAAGAAAAAATGACTCTTACGATATTACAGGCAAGCTGACTGTGTTAAGAGAAAAAAGATCTTTGTGTATGTTTTGAACTTTAAGCCATAAAACTTTTTATATTAAATTGATTCCTGGGCATTAGTTTCTTGCCCTTTCACTCCCTGTAGTTGACAGGAAGGTGATTTCTTTGTGCTCTTATTAAACAATATCATATTTCCTTTAAATATTATATAAACAACTCTTTTAAAGTAGCTTAAATTGGAAGAAGAAAATATCACCCTGATTCCCACTGGTGTAACAGTTTTTTCCTCTTTGGCAGTTGTTCATCTGTGTACATTGTTTTTTCAACATAAATCATTTTTACATGCCTCTCACTGTACAGCTACGATTTTGTATTTTATTTTATTTACTTATCATAGTGTGAGCATTTTCCATGTGCTTTGAGGTCTTTAAAAAAATGATTCAGGGCTTCCCTGGTGGCGCAGTGGTTGAGAGTCCGCCTGACGATGCAGGGGACACGAGTTCGTGCCCCGGTCCGGGAAGATCCCACATGCCGCAGAGCGGCTGGGCCCGTGAGCCATGGCCGCTGAGCCTGCGCGTCCGGAGCCTGTGCTCCGCAACGGGAGAGGCTACAACAGTGAGAGGCCCGCGTACCGCAAAAAAAAAAAAAAAAAAAAAATGATTCAAATAGAGACTGTGTTTAGTAGCTAGACTGATTTATTTACCCATTCCTTCTATTTTCAAATGTTTTAGATTGTTTAAAATTTTTTTTGCACTTACCAAACATCTTGTAATAATATCTTTGCATTTATCTTTTTTATTTATTTAGGATCACTTTCTTAGGATGATATCCTAGGTGGGGATGCTTTTTAATTTTTAAATTTAGGTGTATTAAGTTTTGGGAGTTTTCAGGATATAACACTGAGGGAAATAGTTGACTGAAAAATTAAATGTATAGAAACGCTTCTACTTTTAGATGGCTTTGGTAAGAGCCTTTGGAAATTCCCTCCTTGTAAAGATGAGACATATGCTGTGTCCTATAGATTGGACAGTTGGGACGTGGGGATTGAGGAAAAAGTAAGCTTTTAATGCACCTCCTATAATATGTAGGAGACGGATGAATTTATCACACCCCAGTGGTTTATAAGCAACTTCCTTATAGGTGCCCAAAGGTGGCGTGACGGAGATCTCAGCTGCGGACAAAGCTGAGGAATTCCGCAGGTAAGGATCACTTTGGAGGCCCATGAACCTTGTGCTCATTTCCTTGGCAAGTTAAATGAAGCCGGGAGGGCCCTGATTCTTGGCACAGTAAAAACCTTTAAGCCACTCTGCTCTTGTGTATCTTTCTGTTCCAGGCAGCAGGCTGACTTTGTGGACCTGAGCTTCCCAACAATTTCCAGTACGGGACCCAACGGCGCCATCATTCACTACGCGTAAGGCATGCGGAGGAGCACGCTGCCCGGCTTTGCTGCTGCTTCTGCATGGGAGCCTGAGCAGGGGAGAGACATTATTCTACCAGAGGCCCTGGCGCCCACCTCCGTGTGTCTGTTGAGATCATTCTTATATGGGAAATAGGACCTTGGAGGTCTTATTTTCTCTTCTGTGCTCTAAATCCCCAAGCCTCTGCCTGTTGGGAGCCAACTCTTAGGCACAGAGGTTTCGCATTGACATTCTCGCGATGTCAAACGGGTTGTCCCTCTTTCCTTTGAGGCTGCAGTATCTGTATTCATAATCCCTGAATCTTAGTAGTTAGGATTTTTAGTGTTTTTCTTTTCTGACAGTGGCAGCCTTCTTGATGCACTAGTCCAAACGACCTGTGAGCTCCATCACCTCCATACCGAAAAAGCTGATCACTAGGTTGTGGAGCACCCTGCTACGGTTGAAGAGATAATCTGTAACGGCTCTTTCCTCCCCAGCCTATGGGGATTTGTACCACACGACCTACAAGAGCCCATGGACCCACAGTGCCATGCATCCCTGCACTGTGAGACAAAGGGGGCGCTGATGTATTTTAGAACTGCTAGACCTGCCTGTAGAGGTGGTGGGAAGTGGGGCTGCAGCTTCAGCTTCACCTGGCTTACGCGGTTCTGCCTCGTGTGGGCATCTTGAGTCCTTTGCTCCCCACCCGTGATGTGCATAGTGAAGGAACACTTGGCTGTCTCACTGTGCTGCAGTGCTGTACGTGGGCACAAATTCCTGCCCCCCGCCTTTTTAATCACTTTTAGAGTTTTTAGTCTTGGGACAAATTTTGAAGCTGTTGTGTGGGAGACAGTCACAGATATGTGACTGTACAGTTCTCTCACATTAATGCCTCTGTTCCAACATTAAAATAGCAAAGGGACTTTAGTTTTATCTTATATTTAATGCAGGTGATGAATTTCCTGGCTGGATACTACTCTAGAATTTTGCATATAATTAACACAATAAATAATTTCAGACCAAGGGGGGAGAATTTTGCTTCTCCTTTGGTCTCTCTTCGTTGTGGCTGTTGGAAGCCTGTTGACAGAGAGGGTGCTGAAACTGGGCCCATGTCTGGTTGTCTTTTCTGCCAGTTGGGCTCGAGTGCCCACTTTCACCCTTATTGCCTGGAAGTGAAGGAGAACCTCTCTGAGAACCTCTCTCGGCTGCAGGGCGGAGACTTGGAATGCTCGCGTCCCTTTTAGCTTTTCCCAGTGCAGCATATTGTCTGGAAAAAGGCATGGAGAAATCAGATCACTTTAAAAAATACCAGATGTTCATTTGAAAAAAGAGCTCTAGCATAAGAGCATCATGGTCCATTCCTTTCCCCAGCAAAAATCCTGTTAGGTTTTCTCCCAGACTCAGACACTGACCTTCTGCCTGTCTGGTGGTCTAGGAAGCAAGTGGGGAGGCACCTGGTGGGATTAGGACTGAGGGAGGGAAGTGGTGGCTGAGGCAGGGGCCTGGACCGCCCCCCGCCCCCCGCAAAAAAAAAAAAAAAAAATTAGACAAATGACTGCGGCTGCTCTCCTCCCACTTCCCAGCTTGGTCCTACTGCTTCTATTGATTATTATTTTCTGTAGCTTTTACAATTACCTGACGAACACTTGTTTTCTTCCAGTCACAAATGGAGGAAGATACAAAGAAATACGTTATTTCCTTCTCCTGAGCTCTTTATCTGTTGGGGAGATAGGTTGACTGGGTCTTTGAATAGTAGAAGGTTAATATTAGTTGTAATAATTAACCTATTGGGTAACTTTAGTGTGATATAATTTAAGGCTTACATAAATTGTTCGCACAGTACAAAGAACTCTTGTATTCCTTCCTCCCAGATTCAGGAAGCATTTACATTTGTGGAATAATTAATTTTTAATTAACTTTCTTAGGCCGGTCCCTGAGACGAATAGGACCTTGTCTCTGGATGAGGTGTACCTCATTGACTCGGGTGCTCAATACAAGTAAGTGAATCGGGGCTGTGTAGAGCTTGACTCCACTGAATCAAGGCAGTTGAGTAGGTGGACGAGCCAGGCTCCAGCCGAGAGTGCTCAGCTGGTCATCTCATTCTGCGCCAGCCACTGATGGAATTGTTTCCACGTCTTGTCCTTTTTTTCACCCCTTGTTGAAATAGCCCAGTTGTGATCCTGTTCCCACAAAAGACTGTTTGATAGAAATGTTTAGTCCTTGGCTGGAAGCTGTTAAACACTAAATAAATAACTGAAAGTAAGCTTTCAGAACCATTGGGAAGTCTTCTGCTCCAGCCCATACATCACCTGGCAGCTCCCCAGACTTTTAGTGGCCCCAGGGCCTTGTGAAGTGACGGCATAATTTTGAATGAATGAATGAGAAATGAGGGCTGTCCCTGAATTTCTGAATTTCCTTCTTCATGGCTTGCTGCTTTCACAGTCATCATCTAGAATAGTTTCTCAGAGAAACCAAGATTTGGTTGGGTCTTGATGTGGAACCCACGAGGAGGAGAGGAATAGGTGTTGTCTGCATTGAGAGCACACGAGCAAGGCCTTTTACTACTCCTTTCTCCACTTAAGTTGGGACTTTGGCTGGTGGAGATGGAAGCCACAACCTAGCCTTGGGACGTGTGGGTTGGAGTTAATAAAAGCCTAGAGCTAAGGGTATTTGGATTTCTTGGGTAATGGTATAACTTTGGTTCACTTCTAAATTTTAGCAGTATTCTAGGAGTTACTCTTTCTGTGTCAAGGGGTGGATTAGGGTGTTCTAAAAGATGCATTTGGGTATTTTTAGGGTCCAATAAACCGCTTGCCATCCTGACAGAAGGAATTAAGAGTTTGACCTTCTTTTGCTAGAAACAGGTTCCTATTTACTTTGTCTACCTCCCTTTCATTCATAATCCCAGGGATGGTGTCTTCCGTGAAACAGTCCTCACATTGTAGACCAAGAGTGTGTGTGTCAGGGCCTGACTGAGTTCACTCCCACTACACTGGGCCATCCTTGCATTCACACTTTGTCTCATTTTTTTTTTTTTTTAATAATTTCATTGAAATATAATACAGCTTACTCATTTGAAGTGTACAATTAATGGTTTTTAGTTTATTCACGGAATTGTACAACTGTCACCACAATCAATTTTAGAATATTTTCATCACCTCAAAAAAGAAACACCATTCCTGTTAGCAGTCACTTCCCACTTTCCCCTACCCAGGGAACCACTAGTATACTTTCTGTCTGTATGGATTTGCCTATTCTGGACATTTCATGTACGTGGAATTATATGGCCTCAGTGGCTGACTTCCGTCACTTAGTGTAATGTCTTCCAGGTTCATCCAGGTTATAGCGTGTATCAGTACTTCATTCCTTTTTATTGCTGAATAATATTTCATTGTATGTGTATACTACATTTTGTTTACTCATCAGTTGATGGACATTTAGGTTGTTTCTCCGTTTTGGGTGTTATGAGTGATGCTGCTATGAACATTCATGTATAAGTTTTTGTGTGGACATATGTTTTCGGTTCTCTTGGGGGTTTACCTAGGAGTGGAATTGCTGGGTCCTAGGGTAACTCCGTGTTTAACCTTTTAAGGAACTGTAAACTGCTTTCCAGAGTGGCTCTACTATTTTATATGTCCACCAGCAGTGCATGAGGGTTCCAATTTCTCCACATCCTCATCTGTCTCACATTTGAGCAAAAGCTTATTCTGAGTGAAAACTAATTTGTCCTTCCTTTTGGAAAGGGATGGAACCACAGATGTGACTCGTACCATGCATTTTGGAACCCCTACAGCCTATGAGAAGGTAAGAGAAAACTCGAGAGGCCCTCTCTGCTCTTTGACAGTTCTCTCTTGTGAAAAGGATTGTATACATAAGTAAAAATTATATGTGGGACAATAAAATAGCTCATTACTGTGGAATCAGGCTTATCTGCTTTATGACATCCATTTAATTAATTATTGGAGAGATTTTAAAAGCATTCTGTCTGCTAAGGTCAGAGTGGCTCAGATTCAAGTTTTAATAGCTTTGGCCTTCTCTTCAGTCAGGAAGTTTCTTTGGGGAAGGGAGTGGGGTAGTGAAATATATGCCTTTTTACGAACAGTGGCTAGATTTCATTCTGAAAGCTACCCCCGTTCTTTTTTCAAGTTCAGCATTCCTATTTGTAGGCTCAACTCTCTAGGAACCCTCTGAAATGACATGCACTGCTCAGTTTCTGGTCTGTCTGGCATGGAAAAGAGGAAACAGCTGTAAGGTAGAGAGATGTGTACCATGAGTCTGGAGACCGGGCTTCAGATCTTCTCTGCTGTTTACAGACTCCATGACCTTGAACTCAACACTTAGACCATCCATAAAAGCGGTGAGAAGAGTACTCACCTCCAAGGCTGGCTGTGAAGGTTCTGTGAGCCCAGCAGGTTCTTGGATGATAGTCACTGCTTGGCAAATACTGGTTGAATCTCTGAGTATATCTCTTTTTCCAGGGAGCTCCTTCAGGAAGCTTGTCCAGGGAAGAGGGCTTTATTGGATAGAGCAGGGCACATTTCCCAGAGTTGGTCCCTTGTGTCATTCATTTGTAGGCACCAGCAGATGAAGAAGGGTTTGACCTTGGGTCCAGATACCTACCTTTGGTGTGACTCTTCTTGTTTTGTGTTCAATCCAGACCAGATTGAACAGTGTGGGGTTTAGTCCTGACTCTGCACCTTACTGGCAAGCCACTACCCTTCCAAACAGCACTTTTCTTGTCCAGGCAGTAGGGACTAAACCCTGAGTATAGATGGTGGTGAGGTGCGCAGAGGTTGAAGCAGGACTGCCTGGCTCCAAGGCCACATGCTGCCACTTATGAACTGCGTGACGTGGCATTCATCTCTCTGTGAAGTGGGGATGGCAAGAGCGCCTCCAACAAGAAGTGTGGGGTTAAACCTACAGTGCTGTACGCATCATGCCTGGCACAGAGGGATAGCTCGTACGTGTTAGCTAGTGTCATCAGTACGTCTTAGTACTTTTCCCCAGTCTTCCTGAGGCTCAGATGGCAGAGAGTATGGCAGAATGTTCATTACAAGGGAGAGACTTGTGAGGTCATCTCTCAGTCAGTTCTCTTTTATTAAGTGGAATTTCAAGATTTTCTGGAAAATTGGTACCAAGGCCAAGGTTTTTCTCCACCACCAGATTTTTTTCCTTTTTCCTCTGATTTTCTCTGTGGTATTGCTACAAAACCTTCAGAGGCAAGGTTTTCAGAGCTACCCGAAAACTATAGGATTAAAACGCCTGTGCCAGTCCTGAACATGCCCTCTGGGTTTTCTTTGGCAGGAATGCTTCACATGTGTCCTCAAGGGCCACATAGCTGTGAGTGCAGCTGTTTTCCCGACTGGAACCAAAGGTAGGTGATTCCTTCAATCGTACGGCAGGCTTTTTCTTGTTCAGGCATCCGACGTGTCTAAGTTTGGGTGGAAGAACATGTCCTTCCCTTGCCGTACCAGCCCCCAGCCTACTTCAGGCCCATCCTGGGCAAATGGGGGTGCTGCATGGACTGAGCTGAGAGGACCTCCAGGGAGCCAGGTTTCGGACTGGGCCCAGGGTCAGGTGTGAACCTCCCTCCTGACCAATTATGGTGTCGGGTGACCCATGTGGGTGGCTCCCAGGAGAGGGCAGCAGGGCATGACGGCCTCAGGGCCCCAGTGGAAGTTGGCGCAGCCTCCTGTCTGCCCTTCAGTGCTGGGCCAGTGCCTCCTTTCAGGACCCTCATTGGGATTTACTTTACTGAGAACCTGACTTGAGACATACACCTTTTTGCATGAGGATGGGTGGGTGGGCCCTTGCACGGGGAGTTGACAAGACCTGGGCCTCGAGTCTGCTTAGGCTGGGCCGGCACTCATCTCCCTGGGGCACCACTTTCCTCATGCTTGCAGTCTGGTTAGAATCTCATCTTGTAATTCTGAAACTGTAGGGTCCCAGCGCTGGGAAGGGAACGTCCATGTCATCTACTGCAGCCCTTACCTGCTACAGGCGACCATTCCTCACCAGCATCCTCCAGCTTCAGACTGAGCTCTGACTGGTGGGGGAGCTGCCCTCCTCAGGAGCTCTGACTGTGAGAAAGTTCTTCTTGGTGTTGGGCTGAAACCTGAATCCTCCAGTAACTTTCACCCGCTGGTTTCTGTTTCACCTTCTGGAGCCAAACATAACAAATGTAATCTCCAAAGTGCTTTGCAAGTTGAAAAGTACTGTACAGAATCACCGAGTGCTTCTTACTGTGTCTTTCAGGCCACCTTCTTGACTCCTTTGCCCGCTCAGCTTTATGGGATTCTGGCCTGGATTACCTGCACGGGACGGGACACGGTGTTGGGTCTTTTCTGAATGTTCACGAGGGTCCTTGCGGCATCAGTTATAAAACATTCTCTGATGAGCCCTTGGAGGCCGGCATGATTGTCACTGATGGTAGGTGTCCCTCACCTAGAGGGTGTGCATGGGTCCTCTGGCCTTTCTGAAAGCTCTTTGTTGTTTCTTATATTTTCATTATTATAAAGTAAATTGGAAATAATTTCCCCCTCCTGAATTAAACAACAAACAACCACCTTTTTTGATTATAAAAGTGATAAATATTCATTGTAGAAGAAGTGAGACTATGGAACAGTATAAAGAAGAAAATGATACATCATTTGTAATCCAGACACCCAGGGGAAACATGGCTTAATAATTTGCTATGTTAGCTTCTTGTCTTTTCCCATGTCGTTACCACATCTTTGTGAATGTATTTTACTGCCTGCATCATTGTGTCTTATGGATATGCCCCATCATTTATTTGGCGGATCCTCTGTTATTGTACTCCCTACCCTGCAGCCAGTTCTCAGGAACTTCTGAGCCTCTGTCTGGACCTCAAGTGCCTATTAAAAGTGCCCTGCGGGAGGAGGCGTCTCTGGGCTCTTACACCCAGATTAAGTGGCCCTTCATCTGTTTCTTGGGAAGCGCTGTCATCCCAGGAGTGCAAGCTTCTCTGTGCTTATCTTCATGGTGGGCTGTTTCTCATTTTGGGGTTTGGTTTGTTTTAGAGCCAGGGTATTATGAAGACGGGGCTTTCGGAATTCGCATTGAGAATGTTGTCCTGGTGGTGCCTGTGAAGACCAAGGTGAGTAATTAGGTTTTTGTTTTTTAAATTCCCTTATTCCTTAATGGGGGAGGATGAGGACTTTTGTCCTTGGAACCAAGAGCATGTCATTCTGGGGCCAGAATGGAGCCTCCTTCCCCTGATAGTGGTGCCTCTCCTGGACTTCATCCTCCTCTGCAAAGCCAGAGGGAAAATCCTTAGTGAACTGGGACCCTGAACTGGACCTCATGGAGCCCCAGGCAGCCCCCTGCTTGCTGTTAGTTGGGGCTCCGAGCTTACTGGAGGCAGCTTCTTTGTCGTCAAAGCCGCCTCTGCTGTGGGGAAGGGGTGCTCGCTTAAAGGCCCCTTCCAGACACTGAAGCAGAATCTCCAGGGCTGGGGCCCGGGAACTATTTTTCAACAAATGCCCCAGATGATTTTTATCAGGTAAAGCTGAGGAGGCCCGAGTTACCCCCTGGGTCGGGCCCCACAGGTGTGGTGCCCTCTGGAAGACAGGTGTGTCACCCTCTCCCCATCACGTTACCAAGAGGTCGCAGGCTTTAGGTGCTGGGCTTGACCTGGAAGAGACCTGTTTGCTTCTCCTCCATGGGTGATTTTGGAAATAGAACCGTTGGAGGGAGGTGGCTTCCTAAGTCTTCAGGGAAGCTGACTGCAGGGGTCTGCTCTCTGCTTGCACACTGATGTCACTCTTCTTGAGAGTGGCCTCTCCCCTCACTCCCACAGGCCCCGCCAGGAACAGAGACCCATCGTGCCCTTTGTACCCTGGCCATTCCATGCCACGTGCACTGGACAGACCTGTTACCTGTCACCTGATGGGCCTGGCTGGGTCAAGGCAGGCTGCATGGCTGATGTCAAAAAAAAGGGATCTGCTGGGGAACTTATGCCTTAGCAGAGGCTCGAGAACCAAAACCAGAGATCCCCCTGCTTCCAGACACCCTCTGTGCCTCTTCTCCGTCACAGCAGGCAGGAGTCTTGTGGACCTGCTGCTGGGAGCCCCTCAGCACTCTTTGGCTTTTCCTGGTGGCACAGGCTGTGGTTTGCACAGTGGAGCAGCTCTTGGAAAGTGGCATCCGCTGTGTTCATCGTGTCTCCCGTGTCTATTAAAAATGGTGACCAGCTAACCACGTCTCGATTCCTAGTTACACCTGGCTCTGAGGGACGGTCCTGTCGGGTGGGAGTGACCTCGTGGCGGGTCATGGTGGTAAAGAGGAGTAAAAGCTTGTTTTCTTCATTCTCCCACAGTATAACTTCAGTAACCGGGGAAGCCTGACCTTTGACCCTCTAACTTTGGTTCCGATACAGACCAAGATGATAGATGTGGATTCTCTTACAGACAAAGAGGTAACAAGGGAGCCTTGGGGGAGGGCAGAAGCGTGTGGGGTGGAGAGCTGCCCTACGTTCTCTCCTCCGCTGTCACTTTTAAGTTAGAGCCTAGGCCAGCTGAGTTGGAAAATCCTAGGTCTCCTGAGGGCTGGAGGTGCTTTTCCTGTGGTTTTGGGTCTCGAGGTAGCTGTGGCCCTGCTCCCCTCACTGTTGGGGACGGTGGGGCTTCACAGGTGGGAACGAATGGTGTGCTCTTGCTTTCCAGGAGGGCCAGAGCCATAGCTGCCCTGAGGCGTGTTTAGCAAACATGGGCATGTGTCTTCCCTGCATTTTTGTGGGTGGGTGGGTGGGGCCGTTGCACACGCCAGATTGTTTTCTTGTGTTGCGTGAAACTAAGGAACTGAGAAGCAAACGCTATTACCATATGCCGAGTTTTGTCACAGGCAGGGAGAGACGTTGTTGCTCTGGGCTCTGAAACCCGTCACAGAGCAGACGCACAGCAGCGCTCACCTGTCAGGCTCAGAGGGTGACAGGTCTTGGAAGCCCTGCAAATCCCAGCACGGGTCCCCAGGCTCATGAGGCCAGGTGAGGCGGCAGGCCCAGGAACCTGGAGTAAGGCTTGAGGGATGGGGCAGGTGATCAGGGTCAGAGCAGGGACAAGGGTCAGAACAGGGTGGAAACAACGCCACCCTGTCTGTCTGCTGTGAAGTGGTCAGGCCCAGGCCAGGAAGCCAGAAGCCAGAAGGACAGGAATTCCAGAGCAAGGCAGGCAGGCAGCAGTGCAGCAGAAGGCAAAGGCAGGAGCGTGGTGCATCACTCGAGGGATGAGCAGTTCTCGTTACCAGAGGCAGCCACTGGCCTCACCCCAGGGGCTTCTGAGGCAGAAACGTACCCTCAGTGGAGCCTGCGTGGGCCCTGTGCTTGGCACTAGAGGAAAGCGCCTCTGAGGGCCGAGGAGCCCCCTTCTGCAGGGCCGTGGAACGGGCTCCTCCCAGCCAGAAGCTCCCTCTCTGCCCCATCCAGCTCACAGATGGGTGACAGAGGAAGGTCATCCACTTGCTGCTTCGATTGCCTCTGTGCTTGGGCACCTCATCTTGACCGCCAGTGCCTCGATTCAGCCAAACGTTCCCGCTCACAGCACCCAAACGAGCCCTGCTGATGCTGGTTTATTCAGGCTGTACTGATGGATACAGAACAGGCAGCAGCCTGTCAGCAGCACAGTGTCAGGTGTGTCTTTTCAGCGGGAAGAGCCTCTCCTGCGGCCCTGGGCCTCTTCTCCGGTCCCCACAGGGCTGGCTTAGGTGAGAGGGGATGACTGGAGGATTCAGCACAGAAGTGAGCATGGCAGCCACCCTGCTTACAGCCCTCTGCCCAAGGAACCAGTCTCTTCTTGTGGCCCTCGAGCACAGCTTCCAGGGTCTTAGCAAGGGACCCTCTACTGATAAGTCACTTTACCCTCTTGGAAGCCCAAGGCTGTGGCATCTGCCAAGTGATTCCAGGTCACATAGGCCTTGCTGTCCGCGTGAAGTGTGCCAGTCAGGAGACATTTCTCCCATGTGACCTTCCACTTTTTCCAGGGAAATAGTGCATGAGGAAGGTTAAGCGAGGCCATTTTTCCTTGGGGGAGAGAGTCTTTTTAACCTGTGACTCCCCCGTGACATTGGACAGAGACCAGTGCTGTCTGCCTGGTCCAGTGTTCATTACTGTACCTTACATACCCCAATCACTGAACTATTCTTTTAGCCAGTTAGTTTTTATAGGACAGATAACATCTTCTTACCTTGGAATCATTAGAAGTTTCCACAAATTACAAGTAGAGGACAGTATTTAATATTCCAAGCAGAGTGTATTTATTATCTCTTTTAGCAAAAGTGTTCATTTCCCATATACCACTCAGTAAATCTGGGGCTTCATTCTGTCTTAAGGCATCGTAATACCCCACGGCAAGAAGCTGTCCATTGGGCTTTTAAAGTACCAGTCATTGCCCTTTACCGTCTCCCAGTCTTAGTAGAAACTTTAGGGAGTTTTGGGGTTAGTGCTGCATCCCCATCGATTTGTCACCAGGTGGCAGCAGAGGACTTTGGTTGGACATGAATGTGTGTGCTGCAGGCTGCCAAGGCCTTTGTGACGTTGCTCCGGCCCCCTGCGGGTGCCCCAGCTTGCCCCAACCAAAAGGGTCTTGGGAGTGTCTGTGTGGCCCCAGTCCTGCTCCTGTCTGCACTGTTGAGCTGCTTTGGACGGAGGCTGCCTGACAGCCCTGCCTGGCCTTGCTGCTGACATGCAGCTGCTTGCTTGTGTTTGATATCCCACCCCTCTTCCCCACCTCTTATCAGTGGGCATAGGAGCACCAGTTGGCTCAAAGTCATCGGCGACACCAACCCGTCTGTCTGATGTGATGTGGTCAGGCCCCCCTCGGGGCAGTGGAGAGCGTGGGTTGTCATCCTCTTGGCAGAACGGGCTTCCCTCCAGCCCTCATCCTCCCTCACTCCTCACCCGGAGGAGATTGGCAGAACCCTTGTCATCAGGTTCAGCGCATCAGTACCCCCCGCCCTGTCCCAACAGACAGACAGACAGACAGACAGACACAGACACACACACACACACACATCCCACGTCCGATCAGGTTCCATACTTTTACCTCTTTTTTATCTCCTGGTGTGGTGGCTCCATTCATTTGAGGCTCTGAAAGTCAAGCTTACTCCCAGCCTCACCCTGCAGCAGCGCAGGCCTTGACCTCCAAAGGCTTTGGGCGCATCTAGACGGCCACACTCACAAGACCCTCACCGGCTTGACTGATCCTAGTTTATTCAGCTTTGTAGGCGGATACGGGATAGGAAACTCAGCGCGTTGGTAGGACAGCCTCAGGTGTGTCTTCACAGCAGCTGAGGCAACCAGGGTGGGTGCAGGAGCTGTGAGACCCCTGCCCCCACTCTCTCGTCATGGCTTCCAGGGGTGCTGTCGAGGGGGACACCCGGTTACAGGTTACTCTGCATCCAGAGCCACAGCCTGCCGTCAGGCATTCGTGGTTCCCTCACCGTCACTCCAGTCCACATGCAGGTGGTTCCAGGAGCATTTTCACCATCGGCCATGTGGCCTCGTCCCATCTATTTCCAGGGAGGTAGAACACAAGGAGGTCGCTTGTCCATGAGCAGGGAGAAAGGGTTTTGTGCTCCTTTACTCTCATCCTGTGATCTCAGCACATGGTGCCTCACTGCTCGCTGCGCAGCCTTTGGTGAAGGTGTGATGGTGAGACCGCGTCTGTATTCCTTCCCTCTTGCAGTGCGACTGGCTCAACAACTACCACCTGACCTGCAGGGACGTGATCGGGAAGGAACTGCAAAAACAGGGCCGCCAGGAAGCCCTCGAGTGGCTCATCAGAGAGACGCAGCCCATCTCCAAACAGCATTAATACCTGTTTTTTTTTTTTTTTTTAAACGCTCTGGGGAAAGGAAGAAGCCTGGCCCACCCCTGACATCCTTTCCCTTTCTCTCCTTCTCCCTTACCTTCCCGTTTTACTTTTAGACTCTGAGAAGAACTGAAAATCTTCTTATCCTCTTTGATATTTTCTTGCAAACACTCGATCTTTTATGAATTTTTTTAAAATTGTTGAGAACGAGCCAAGAATAAATTGCTGCTCCAGAATGAGGGTCACCACAAGCCAAGCCTGAGCAGGGGGATGCCCCGAGCAGCTGCAGGGAGCCCTCTGGCCAGCGATGGTGAAGCAGTGAGTGCTCTGCGACAGTCACGTTCCAGGTGCTAGTCCCTCGTTCATGATCCCCTTCATGCGCACGGGACTGTATTTATGACCAGTGAATAAAATGTCAGAACGTGCTTCATCTCCACCGTCTCTCTTCTTCCGGCACCATCCACCCTGTGTGTGGGGTGGGCTCACGTCTAGGGCACGTTTTCTAGGTGGAAGGACCCCTTTGAGGAGAGATTCCCTGGCCTCCCTGCATATTTTCTGACTTAATTTCAAGCCTCTTAAGTCTTTTCTCTAGAAAACCTAATATTTTGTTGAGTATTCTAAGTTTTTCTTTCCAGATTTTAAAATACGTCATTGATATTAAAAAACAACAACAACAACAAAAAATCATGTCGAAAGTGGCAGTCCACTGTGGTCTACCCTACAGTGGACGGCGCAGGCGTCTCATTGTCTCACTGCTTATAGACAGTGGTCTTTGGCAGGTGCCTGCTACTCCCTATCTGGCTTTCTCTGGACTTGCACACGTGGGGCAGCCTGAAGGGCCGGCAGAGCTAATGCCTCTGAGGCCTCAGACCATGATGGTTGGGCATGGGAAAACGGACTCCTCTTCCCTTGGCTGGGATGTCCGAGGCGTGGTCTACACTGCCTCCTGGGGTTTCTCAGTGGGACTTGAGCCCTCCTTGCCCACTGTGGGAACTTGTTCAATAACACACCCTTTATTTTCTTCCTTCCCTTCTGCGTCTTACTTTCCCTTTCTCCCACCAGTGTTTCCTGGAACCGTCTCCCATTAAACCACTTACATGCAAATCCTTGTCTTTGGGTCTGCTTCTTTAGGAACCCAAGTCATACCCCATAGGTATAACCGCTATTTGCTATGTATTTTTGCCAACTTCTTTCTTTGTATTTAGCATTCAGTAATATATAGAAAAAGTATGTGTGCATGGATAAAAGAATATTTATGCACACATACACATCATATGCACAGACACTGGGCCATTCTGTACATATGCAATTTCCTTTCTTTTTTTTTTTTTGCGGTATGCGGGGTACGCGGGCCTCTCACTGTTGTGGCCTCTCCCATTGCGGAGCACAGGCTCCGGACACGCAGGCTCAGTGGCCATGGCTCACGGGCCCAGCCGCTCCGCGGCATGTGGGATCGTCCCGTACTGGGGCACGAACCCGCGTCCCCTGCATCGGCAGGCGGACTCTCAATCACTGCGCCGCCAGGGAAGCCCTATTGATTGATTTTTAAATGTTAACCCAAACTTGCATTCCTGTGACACCTCCCACTTGGTCATAATTTTTTGGCTTTTTAAATATATTGCTGGATTCACTTTCTTAATTTTTAAAAAATAATTCTAAAACATCCATGTTCACAAGGGATGTCAGCCTGTAGTTGTCTTTTCTTATAATATCTTTGTCGTACACTGATTTTTATGTTTATCATTTTTTTAAATGTAAGCATTCAAAGTTATAACTTTTCCTACAGACACTTCTTTTTATTTTATTATTTAAATTGAGGTATAGTTGAGATACAATATTATATAAGTTTCAGGTGTACAACATAGTGATTCACAGTTTTTAAAGGTTGTACTCCATTTATAGTTATTATAAAATATTGGCCACATTCCCTGTGCTGTACATGGATATACTGCAGACACTTCTTTAATTGCATCATATGTATTTTGATATGCTGTTTTAATTTTCATGAATTCAACATTTTTTCTCATTTCTTTTGTGATTTCTTCTTTGACACATAGGCTATTTAGAAATATGTTAATTTTTAAATATTTGGAGATCTTTAAGACATCATTTAGTTTGTTATTAATATCTAATTTAGTTGTATTTTGGTCAGAGAACATACTTTCTTCGATTTCAGTTTTTAAAAACGTATTGATTCTTGTTTTATTGCTTAGCATCTGGTCTGTTATGGCGAGTGTTAGATGTGAAATTGAAAACAACGTGCATTCAGCAGTTTGGGGTAGAATGTTCTATAGATATCCATTAGGTCAAGTTGGCTATAGAATAAAAGATAGGATGTTATAGCTATTCTATTATGGCTAGGAGCAAAATCCCCTTCATTACATTTGAATGTATGTCCTATAATTAAACCAGATTGAAACAGGTTCCCAAATCCATCTTGAATCAAATTAGAGATTGTTCCTGATCCACTGCTTTCAGCTGGTTCCTTTCTAAAAAGGTATCAACATAATTTTTGGTATCAACATAATTTTTTTCCCGCTGAAAGCAAGTAAAACAAGAGGTCCAAATTATTAACTCTGGCTCCATCACCACGTAGAACTGTGTATTTAAAAAATGACCAAAGATAAGTTTACAACTTCTAGATAATATTACATTTTGTAGATAGAGAAGTTAATTTTATTAATGGCTATAATTCAGAAATTATTTACTATGATAAACAAAGGAATTGAAAATTATGGTTAAGATAAGGAGTTTCTTACCTCCACCTATATCCAGAATCCCATTAAAAATAACTGTAGGGACTTCCCTGGTGGCGCACCAAGGCAGGGGACACGGGTTCAAGCCCTGGTCTGGGAGGATCCCACATGCTGCGGAGCAGCTAGGCCCGTGTGCCACAACTACTGAGCCTGTGTTCTGGAGCCCATGAGCCAACTACGGAGCCTGCGTGCCACAACTGCTGAAGCTCACACACCTAGAGCCCGTGCTCCGCAACAAGAGAAGCCACCGCAACGAGAAGCCCGCGTGCCACAACTGCTGAAGCTCGTGCACCTAGAGCCCATGCTCCGCAACAAGAAGCCACCGCAATGAGAAGCCCGCGCACCACAACGAAGAGTGGCCTGTACTCGCTGCAACTAGAGAAAGCCTGCGCATAGCAACGAAGATAGCAACGAAGACCCAACGCAGCCAAAAATAAATATATATGTTAAAATAAATTAAAAAAAAACCTGTCAATTAAATTTTAAGAACCTGTCAATTAAATCTGACCTGTGATCAATCTGACCTGTGACTAAGTAAAATATATTCTGCAATAAATGATATGGTGTTAATGGTGGCTGAGAAAAAGGAAGGAAGAAGAGAAATAGGAGATAGGGGATAAAAAACTATTCAGTGTTTTAAAATAAAACACGTACTTACATTTAACTGCTCTAAATGACACATGCTTGTTTAAAGCAAAAATAGTAACAATGTTTTGTGTGTTTATAGCATACATAAGATTAAAACACATGACAATGATAGCACAAAGGACAGGAAGGAGTAATTGAAGGTACACAGTGAAAAGGTCCTTAACAAGTATAGTTCAACTATATTTCCACTCACTACTTTTATTATGAATACTGTTATGTGTATTTTACCACAATAAAAAAATTGGAAAAAATAGGCTATTTCGAAAATTATATGTGGATAAATAGAAATCCTACAAAATCTTATATCATCTTAGAATGTTTGGAGGGGGCACAGAATTTTTACTGTTTTGTTGGTTGCACTGACATTCTTATGCCTTTCTTCAGTTTTTCCAAAGGGCAGTACTCTCAATGTTCAGTCTTTCTTTAAGGGGGAGCAGAAAGCTGAGCACATAGTTGGTTATCAAAAATCAGTCTAAAAGATTCTTAATGTATTATCGAAGTAGTGTGGAGTAGTCGAAAAAAACCATTTGACTTCAAGTCAAGAAATTTGATCGATATATAGTTTGTCACCCTTTTCCAAAACACTGTGGATCTTAATTCATAAAGAAAAGTGTGCTGGACTAGAAATTCAATGGGTTCTTTTCAGCCCTAAAAAAATCTGTAACTCTGATTGATGTATGTTGCTGTGGAGATCGTGGGAAACTAGACTTCTGAGTTTGCCAGTGGCGTAGTATCAGTACAGTTCCCGTTGCAAGTAACAGAAAACAAAAACCAATGCCCACCCCAATCACCTTAAGCCAAAGAGATGAGCTCTGTGAACACGGATGCTTACTTCACCAGCCTAGCCAGATGGGAACAGCGTCCCACCACCTTTGCCATATTCTGTTAATTAGAAGCAGATGTCAGGTCCTGCCTACCTTCAGGGGTAGTGGTGAGTCTTGTTAAAATCTTTATTGAGGTCTGCCTTCAGTAGGGCATTAATTCCATGTTCACAAGTTTTCTTCCTTTACTCTTTGCCATCCTTAAGGTCAAGTTTTTGCAGTTTTTGATGGTCCTTGGAAATGGCAGAGAACCAGTCAGCTGCAGAAGACAGAAAGTTCCTGCTCAAGGCATTGTGTGGGTTTACCTTGCTTGATCTTCCAATTAAACCTAATCAGCAGTAAGTTATTGTTACTCCAACACACTGCTTTCTCAATGCCCAGGGGAAGACCGCTAGGTGCCCTGGGGGTGTAAGGAGGCCAGGAAAAGAGGGTCTGCAAAGAGAACAGGCAGAATGAATCTCATTTTCAGGGATCAGGTGAAATCCTTCAACCCAAAGACACAAAGTTCAAATTAATTTGCATCCTTGTTTCCCCATGAATGAAAAATGCTTGAAAGTAGATAAGCAGCTACTTTCATCTGGGTCACTGATTAAAACACCATGTTTATTATGTCCTATTTGAGGGTGTAGGTTTTTGGTCTGACATATATAGAGGTTGCATTCCGCATCTAAAACTTATCACCTGCATGTTTCTAGGGTGAGGCTGCCCCAAACCCCTGAGAAGGGCAAGGTGGTAGAATGGGAAGAATCTAGGGCTTTGGAGACAGATCGGGGATTGTGTTCCAGCCTGCCCTTGCTATCTCTGTGTCATTCAATGAGCAGATTATTTCCCCCTTTTTGAGCTTCAGATCTTTCATTTGTATACTGGACTTAATAATACCCAAATTGAAGATCAAAAGAGTGGATACTAGTGAAAGAGTTTATAAAGTACAAGTGCTCTATGTATGAGGTACTATATTAACTCATGGTAGATTTTTCACTGAAGTCTTGGGTCAAGTAAAGGGATATGTTTATCTGACAATGCCAAGATGGAAAACCATAGCATCTTTGCTTGAACACTAGAGTGCTAGGTGGGAAGGACACTGATCTACCCCAATATAGTAATGACTATATTTCATATATTTTGAGTTTGAAAAGGCTTCTGCAATGCTCTGCAAGGCTGTATAAAAAAATAAATGGACTTCAGAGAAATTGCCATAAACATGTAGTGGGAAAACGTGCTGTTCAGAGAATAAAATTTTACTTGTTGATGGACAAAAATTATATGCAGATCCTGCAGGAAGCTACGTATAACATAGTAGTTTTTACCACGAAATGTTAGCAGAACTTACCCTCTTGTTTCCAGAGAATTTTTCCTTTGATCACAGAATCAAGAACAGGCCAAGAATGAGAGTTCTACACTGATTTTCTCCCATGGGACCAGAGAGTTTCTTGATAGTTGAAAAAGGGATTCTTTAATACCTCCTTTCCCTGCTTTTGTTCTAGTTTCTGATGAATTTGGCCACAGGAAAGTAGTGAATCTTGCTGTCTTTGGATATAACTGATTTCAGCATGAGTTAAAGGATTCAGCCTAGAGAAAAAGTAAAATGAGGAGAGAAAAATCCTATTAGGATCATTTTCTTCATTCCAATATAGCTGAGACTGGGGCCTTCCTGCCAGCACATCCTTGGTTTCTTTGTCCAGCTGATTTTTAAATAACTCAGGTGACTGGCCTCATTATTTTTCTTGGGAACTCAATCTACCATGTAACAGAGCTGACTCTGAGGAAGTTCTTCTTGACATAATATTGTGTGTACAGTTTCTTCACACATCTTCCCTTTACTCAATTCCATTCTGTAAGGAAATCAATAAGCATAAAAAAAGAGAAAAGAAAGTAGTTAGGAGATAGACAGGGTAGGGGAACAGGAGTTGTCGGCTGGTAGGACGAGGGAGAGGAAAGCAGGCTGTGCCCAGAGTCACCAAAAGAAAGGATGAGTGGAGGGAAAACGGCCCTCAGGGTGGACTGGAAAAGGCAGCAGGGGCTCAGGAGCAACAGCAAATATCCTTAATTTTGAGCTCTCCCTAAACTGAGGTGTGCCTCAAGACGCTGATTTCAGTCATCTCTATGGATTTGGTCAATTTTTCGGTTGCTACTTCGAACTGATATTTAATTATTTTCAAAACTCCATAGCTATTCATGTTAGCTGGCGTAAGCCAAGATTTGAACACCTGTCCCAGGAGGGCTGGGGAGTGAGGTTGAGGAAGATCCAGTTACCCTCCTCCACGTGGTAACTCAGCCGCTGGTTTTCCCACAGACCCGACCCACGCCCTGCTCCCTAGTTCACCTCCCTCATTACTCCATGGTTGAGCTCTGGCTCACAAAGGCGTGGATTTCTGAAGGAAACACAGGAGGGCAGATGCGCGGCACACAAGAGGGCTCTGTATCCAGAGCCAAAGGAAAACTGGGCTCCCCCCATCTGGGCAGAGTCAAGAGCAGAGATTCCACGCAGATGCTGAGAGGATAAAAGCCTCACATGACATTCTTAAGGTTCCCTTGTAAAAAGACATACACAAGTTTGAGAGATATTCAAGAACTACTTCATATCAGTCAGAGGCAAGCATGCTTTCAACATTCAAGCCTTGTTCTAGTCTTCATAGTTACTGGACCACAGATCCAACCATTTAACACACCCCAGTGACTTGCCATTGTTCTTGGGCTGAAATTCGAGATTGTCCATGTGAGCCACAAGACCCTGCCTGAGCCGGTCCTTGTTTGGCTCTCTGGCCCCATGTCTGGCCAGTCTTGTCTATATTCTAGCCACCCTGATCACCGTCTGGTTTCCTCAAATGTGTCACCCTCTCTGTGCTAATGGACCTCCAGATGCTGCTTCCCCTCCCCCAGTTAATCCCCACCCACCTCTATACCATTGCTTAATCACCCCATCTTCAGGGAAACCTCTGTCTCTCACCTGAACTCTCACAGAGCTCTGCCTCCAGAGTAGCTATGATTAGACAATCACACAGGTACACGTGTAAGTGCGTCCACTGCGCTGGACTGTAAACTCCATGAGGACACAGACCTCGTCTTCTTTGCTCACTACTATATCCCCTGGACTTCCAATGCCTTGTCCTTACTGGAAACTTACTCATTTCTGTAGGAAAAATGACTGTGTAGGTTACAGCCCATGCTCAGAGACAACCCCATTTATAGTAAGGTGTAACCCATCTGGAAATGGCCAGAGATCAACCACCAGGATCCAGAGACCTGTGGGGTGGTTGGTCAAAGTGATTAGAACAATGAACACTGACTGTCTACACTAAGTAAAGGAAACCTTTTCCATTTGGAAACTAGTTGGCTGCCGGTTTAAGTCATCAAAGCAACACTCCAAGCGTCTCACAGGCACCTTCCAGTGGGTTCGCAGGTTTATTAAACACATGTTCAGAAACACACACCCCTCCATGCATCTCAAACATTCTTACAAAGTAATTAACAATCTCTTAGTATTTTGTCTCCTTTCCCGTTGTGCTTTCCCTGACTTCTTAGATATTATATATATATATATATTTTTTTTTTTTCTTTCTTTCTCTAATTGGTAACTCACTGAAACTCACCTCTGTTTCTTCAGAGCAACCAGTGCACTGTTAGATAACACAATAATACTTAAGGATAACAACCACAGAGTATGTCTTGGGAAAAATAAGAGGCTTTTAGAGAACTTTTTATTTTTCTTATATTGTGGGTAGCTCACGGGGATATTTAAGTCCCAGTTAAATGTGTATTAGAAGAGTGAAGAGATTCACTGATGTTACATAGATGAGCACAGATCGTCAATTATCCAGAAGCTGCATCATTCAAAGATACAAGGAAAGGGAACTGGTGAATAGAAACCCCCTTGGCTGCAGGAGTCACCCAAGCACATGAATGAGCTAATAATTTCGGGAGAAAGGAGCCAAGATGAAGTGGGAAGAGAAACCAGATTCTTTTCCTTTTTTTTTAGCTAAAAACTTTGCAGGAGAAAAGCGTGGTGTCTTCAATTTCAGCTGTTAGGTAGGATAACAGAGTGGAAGATGGATTAGAATAGATTTTATTCTGTGCTTTGCTACCACCTAGCCAAATGACCTTGAACCAGTCATCTCAACTTTTGTGGACACTATTTTTTTCATCTAAAAAATAAAACGATTTCATAAAGTGGACCAATTCTAAGGCCCTTTCTGGCTCAAACATTCTAGAGAGACATGGTACACAAACCTCAAAGGCTTAAGGAATGTATCTGTTCTAGTCCAGTGGGGGATTTGAACATGACTAATATAAGGATCATTAGAAACTGGAAAGTCACAAGGTGATGCCTTTCATTTTCCCCTCTGAAAATGACTCTCATCCATGGGGTTCCTATGTGCAATGATATTACATAAGGCAAGTAAAAGAGATAACAGCAGGAGAGACAAAAAGTACTTCATAGAGTAAGCAAAAATCATTAAAATTTTCACAGTGTTAGGTGGACATTATTATTATTATTATTATTGGAGAACACTAGAATGACCTTTAGTGTGCTTAAAACGAATCACTTCACAAAAAGCACGAACACTTTTTAAAATGTAACTTTGGACAGAGTACACAAATTAAAAGAACGGTATCAAAAACCACAGTCGCGTAGTCTGATCCTCTAAAATGAACTTTAGGAATCTCTGAGCAATTTACTAGGATCCTAAATGTTCATCCAACGAGCCTAGCTATGTTTCTACAGATTTGAATGTTGCACTGAGAACAGCTGCTCAAAGATGAGTTCCCTCTGTCAGTCTCCACAGTTTTTCAAGGTCAAGTTACCTGTGAGGCCATTTGCATCCTCACTCCTTAAAAGTGTGCTATGAAATAAACCAGCAGGATGTACTGGGCGGAAACTGATTCCCAGAACACATATGGATAAGCCAGTCAAACATTAAACATTTTATTTGAAAGAGGAAAAGAAGCAAAGAAAGATGTACCAATACACACTGTTCAAGGAACAGGAGTTTCTACTAAAAGACAGAAGTTACACAGCAGCAGTTATGACTCTTAATGGCATTTTGTCACATGGGAAGACATATCCTACCAGATATCTTGCAGGGAAGACTTTCAAGAGAGGTCATACCTAATCTATCCCATATACTTAAAAATGGCCAAATCTGAAACTCAACAAGTTGTTTTAGAGATGAGGGAACAGGGTCACAGAAGTTAGGTGCCATCGTTCATGGCCATCTGGAGTCAACGTTTTATTCACTAAGCCCCTGGCTGAAGCACTCTATCCTTTACTGCAGGACTTCTTGCTAAAAACCCACGCCATCAAATGTCCCCCTGTTCTAATCACAAAGTGGTCTGCAATGTTGCTCCTTAGTTTTCCTTGAGGCCAGATTATCACCAGCCAGGACGTCTGTATAAGGACCTTCCCCACACTTGAAGTGGTGTATTAATTAAGTCAACCGCAGGCCAAGTTCTTTAACGTTTTCTCTCTTGGGATTACTTCTCTGCCCTGGGTGAGCATCTGCTCTGCACCTCTGGGGCTAGGCAGTCCTGGATGTGCTATGGAGTCCTTCACCTCCATTCCTAACCCACCTGCTACTTGCCATCTAAACTACTGGAGGGAGCCGAGACAGAATACTGGTTGGTTGACTAGTCCTAAGTGTAGGATACAGCAATTTTACCCCACCTACTAGAAGTGGGGAACTTCTCTCATTGCTCACATGGCAAACCTTGTTTGCTTTTTTTTTCATGTGTGCACATATTGTAAAGGTGCAGTCTGCTGGTTCTAGTTCAGTGTCTATTATAGACAGTTGATGCCACCTGCAAAGCCCACTTAAATCTACAAAGTAAATTACTCTTTTACTCACATTTATGCACCTAAACCAATGTGCTGGTTCTTTTTATTTTTTAAATTTATTTTATCAAAGTATAGTTGATTTACAATGTTGTGTTAATTTCTACTGTATAGCAAAGTGATTCAGTTATATATACACACACACACACACACACATATTCTTTTCCATTATGGTTTATCACAGGATATTGAATATAGTTCCCTGTGCTATACCGTAGGACCTTGTAAGACTCTGTCTTTTCTGTACTACATTTACTATTTTAGATCATAAAGAATGCTTCCCATTTTTTTTCATTAAAGTAATATAACACTGATTTACAAACTGAAAAAGACAATAGTTATAGGGCAACTGATTTTCTTCACACAACCACGTACCCAGCCCTGAGCAGAGGGCAATGTGCTGGTTCTGGACGGAGAAAGAAAGATTTAGTGAGCGTTTACTTATCACTTATCATCAGCTGGTAGAGTGTGCACACGGAGGCAGCTGTGCGCTGAGTTACACACTCGCTCTACGGTGGTTCCCTGTCACGGGCTCTACTTGTGGAAGTCATGGGTTCCTCACATCAGCATGCTTATTCAGAAGCACCTTACGTAGAACTTCAGAACCAGGAGAGAGCCAAGTGATAATCTGGTCCAGCACCAGACTGGCTGGGGCTGGGGCGCTGGACCATAGGAGGATTGGTACATGACTTTGGTCTCAGGTACATCATGTTCTTCTGAATTAGTTGAGACTATTTATTTGATTTCAAGTAACTGGAAACCACTTAAGCTAGTGTAAAGTGAAAATGGGAATTTATCATAAAGATAGGGGAAAGGGGACTCATAGAGGCAAAGGAAAACAGCTGAGCCTCAGGAGCTGGAACTGGGAAAGTGCAAAGTGACAGGAACCCAGGAAACCCTTGGTGCCTCTCACACCTCTGCTTTGTTCTGTTCATTTGTCTATATCTGTAGACTGGCTCTCTTAGCAGATAATCACATGGCAGAAAGGATCTGGATTAGATCCACAGGGGTAACTTCTATTCTCCATCCCCATGAAAAGGATTCTCATTAATCCACCTTGCGTTAGATGCTGTGTTAATTACATTATTGGCCCCAATTCTTTACTGCCCTTTCAAAGAATTATATTTCTACAATCACTGCATGGTCTCTTGGTGAACAGACGGCAGTGAGAAAACTCTTACAGGATGCTGGAAGAATGGCAACCCGTGTTATGTACTGGTAAATATTTTGTGAAACTATTGCCTGTGGCAGTCTGGAAAACAGAGTATTCTTGACTTGGGTTAATCAGTTTTAAAGCAGAATTTGAAAACGTGATCTGGTTGCTACTAGCCTTTTTTGATAAGGTAGTACAAGAAAGGGATGGGCTCAGGGAAGAAAGTTTGCCAACAGATTCAGATAGATATAGAGAGCCCAGGGATTCTGGGACTCTCAGGGTTGAAAATGAAACCGCTTCTAACCATTTCAAGGTGTGGCCATTAAAGCACAGCCTTAGGACCGAGACCAAATCCAGAGCACAGCCACTAAGACAAAATCTCAGAGCAAACAAATGTCGCAGTCTTTGTTAACTCTTCTGAAACTCTTCTATTACCGAGTAGATCCTTTTACCCAGACAAAAGTGTTGCTAGAAATACTAGGGATGTGGTCCCACCTAAGCCCAGGCGGCAGATGCTCCTGGTGCCCCACCCAGACTCCCTTCACCAGGTTGATGCCCTCATCCCCCAGCTGCCGCTAGTGGCTCTCACCTGCCATCTCTTCCACATGATGACCCCTAGCTGACTGGAACTGTCCCAACCTCCCGCTGGCTTATGGCCTTTGTCTCTTCATTCAGTGGCCTTTTCACAAAGAATTTCCAATGACTGCAAACTTAAAACAAGAAGGCAGAGTTTCAAATGGAAACCTAGAGCAGCTCTAGAAGTTAACTCATCAGTGAGGGTGTGGAACAGTGACTCTGCTTTATATATTTACTTAATATGTGAGATCCCAGGAAGACAATCCCACAGCATTTAAGCAACTCTCCTCCATGTGATGTAGATAAAAATAATACCCGAGTCACAGGCAGCATCCTTTTTTTTCCATTTTCCCTGATAATTCTGCTGAAGTTTAAAAGAGAATAGGAAAATGCGGAATATTATATAGAACACATCACAAAACCAGCTCACAAAGCCTCAGTGACTGTAACAAAAGGCAACTGATATGAATAGTAAGAAAAGGGAATCATTACTACCCAGAATATCTTTTTTTTTTAACATCTTCATTGGAGTATAATTGCTTTACAATGGTGTGTTAGTTTCTGCTTTATAACAAAGTGAACCAGTTATACATATACATATGTTCCCATATCTCTTCCCTCTTGCGTCTCCCTCCCTCCCACCCTCCCTATCCCACCCCTCTAGGTGGTCACAAACCACCGAGCTGATCTCCCTGTGCTATGTGGCTGCTTCCCACTAGCTCCTATTTTATGTTTGGTAGTGTATATATGTCCATGCCTCTCTCTCACTTTGTCACAGCTTCCCCTTCCCCTTCCCCATATCCTCAAGTCCATTCTCTAGTAGGTCTGTGTCTTTATTCCTGTCTAACCCCTAGGTTCTTCATGAACTTTTTTTTTTTTCTTCGATTCCATATATATGTGTTAGCATACGGTATTTGTCTTTCTCTTTCTGACTTACTTCACTCTGTATGACAGATTCTAGGTCCATCCACCTCACTACAAATACTCAATTTCATTTCTTTTTATGGCTGAGTAATATTCCATTGTATACATGTGCCACATCTTCTTTTTTTTTTTTTTTTTTTAAACATCTTTATTGGGGTATAATTGCTTTACAATGGTGTGTTAGTTTCTGCTTTATAACAAAGTGAATCAGCTATACATATACATATGTTCCCATATGTCTTCCCTCTTGCGTCTCTCTCCCTCCCACTCTCCCCATCCCACCCTTCCAGGCTGTCACAAAGCACCGAGCTAATATCCCTGTGCCTTGCGGCTGCTTCCCCCCAGCTATCTACCTTACTACGTTTGTTAGTGTGTATATGTCCATGACTCTCTCTCGCCCTGTCAAAACTCACCCCTCCCCCTCCCCATACCCTCAAGTCCGTTCTCCAGTAGGTCTGCGTCTTTATTCCTATCTTACCCCTAGGTTCTTCATGACATTTTTTTCCCTTAAATTCCATATATATGTGTTAGCATACGGTATTTGTCTTTTTCTTTCTGACTTACTTCACTCTGTATGACAGACTCTAGGTCTATCCATCTCATTACAAATAGCTCAATTTCATTTCTTTTTAAGGCTGAGTAATATTCCATTGTGTATATGTGCCACATCTTCTTTATCCATTCGTCCGATGATGGGCGCTTAGGTTGTTTCCATGTCCTGGCTATTGTAAATAGAGCTGCAATGAACATTTTGGTACATGACTCTTTTTGAATTTTGGTTTTCTCAGGGTATATGCCAAGTAGTGGGATTGCTGGGTCATATGGTAATTCTATCTGTAGTTTTTTAAGGAACCTCCATACTGTTCTCCACAGTGGCTGAACCAATTCACATTCCCACCAGCAGTGCAAGAGTGTCCCCTTTTCTCCACACCCTCTCCAGCATTTATTGTTTCTAGATTTTTTGATGATGGCCATTCTGACTGGTGTGAGATGATATCTCATTGTAGTTTTGATTTGCATTTCTCTAATGATTAATGATGTTGAGCATTCTTTCATGTGTTTGTTGGCATTCTGTATATCTTCTTTGGAGAAATGTCTATTTAGGTCTTCTGCCCATTTTTGGATGGGGTTGTTTGTTTTTTTGTTATTGAGCTGCATGAGCTGCTTGTAAATTTTGGAGATTAATCCTTTGTCAGTTGCTTCATTTGCAAATGTTTTCTCCCATTCTGAGGGTTGTCCTTTGGTCTTGGTTATGGTTTCCTTTGCTGTGCAAAAGCTTTGAAGTTTCATTAGGTCCCATTTGTTTATTTTTGTTTTTATTTCCATTACTCTAGGAGGTGGGTCAGAAAGGATCTTGCTGTGATTTATATCATAGAGTGTTCTTCCTATGTTTTCTTCTAAGAGTTTGATAGTTTCTGGCCTTACATTTAGGTCTTTAATCCATTTTGAGCTTATTTTTGTGTATGGTGTTAGGGAGTGATCTAATCTCATACTTTTACATGTACCTGTCCAGTTTTCCCAGCACCATTTATTGAAGAGGCCGTCCTTTCTCCACTGTACATTCCTGCCTCCTTTATCAAAGATAAGGTGTCCATATGTGCGTGGGTTTGTCTCTGGGCTTTCTATCCTGTTCCACTGATCTATCTTTCTGTTTTTGTGCCAGTACCATACTGTCTTGATTACTGTTGCTTTGTAATATAGTCTGAAGTCAGGGAGCCTTATTCCTCCAGCTCCTTTTTTCGTTCTCAAGATTGCTTTGGCTATTCGGGGTCTTTTGTGTTTCCATACAAATTGCGAAATTTTTTGTTCTAGTTCTGTGAAAAATGCCAGTGGTAGTTTGATAGGGATTGCATTGAATCTGTAGATTGCTTTGGGTAGTAGAGTCATTTTCACAATGTTGATTCTTCCCATCCAAGAACATGGTATATCTCTCCATCTATTTGTATCATCTTTAATTTCTTTCATCAGTGTCTTATAATTTTCTGCATACAGGTCTTTCGTATCCTTAGGTAGGTTTATTCCTAGATATTTTATTCTTTTTGTTGCAATGGTAAATGGGAGTGTTTTCTTGATTTCACTTTCAGATTTTTCATCATTAGTATATAGGAATGCCAGAGATTTCTGTGCATTAATTTTGTATCCTGCTACTTTACCAAATTCATTGATTAGCTCTAGTAGTTTTCTGGTAGCATCTTTAGGATTCTCTATGTATAGTATCATGTCATCTGCAAACAGTGACAGCTTTACTTCTTCTTTTCCGATTTGGATTCCTTTTATTTCCTTTTCTTCTCTGATTGCTGTGGCTAAAACTTCCAAAACTATGTTGAATAAGAGTGGTGAGAGTGGGCAACCTTGTCTTGTTCCTGATCTTAGTGGAAATGCTTTCAGTTTTTCACCATTGAGGATGATGTTTGCTGTGGGCTTGTCATATATGGCTTTTATTATGTTTAGGAAAGTTCCCTCTATGCCTACTTTCTGGAGGGTTTTTATCATAAATGGGTGTTGAATTTTGTCGAAAGCTTTCTCTGCATCTATTGAGATGATCATATGGTTTTTCTCCTTCAATTTGTTAATATGGTTTATCACATTGATAGATTTGCGTATATTGAAGAATCCTTGCATTCCTGGAATAAACCCCACTTGATCATGGTGTATGATCCTTTTAATGTGCTGTTGGATTCTGTTTGCTAGTATTTTGTTGAGGATTTTTGCATCTATGTTCATCAGTGATATTGGCCTGTAGTTTTCTTTCTTTGTGACATCCTTGTCTGGTTTTGGTATCAAGGTGATGGTGGCTTCGTAGAAGGAATTTGGGAGTGTTCCTCCCTCTGCTATATTTTGGAAGAGTTTGAGAAGGATAGGTGTTAGCTCTTCTCTAAACGTTTGATAGAATTCACCTGTGAAGCCATCTGGTCCTGGGCTTTTGTTTGTTGGAAGGTTTTTAATCACAGTTTCAATTTCAGTGCTTGTGATTGGTCTGTTCATATTTTCTATTTCTTCCTGATTCAGTCTTGGCAGGTTGTGCATTTCTAAGAATTTGTCCATTTCTTCCAGATTGTCCATTTTATTGGCATAGAGTTGCTTGTAGTAATCTCTCATGATCTTTTTTATTTCTGCAGTGTCAGTTGTTACTTCTCCTTTTTCATTTCTAATTCTATTGATTTGAGTCTTCTCCCTTTTTTTCTTGATGAGTCTGGCTAGTGGTTTATCTATTTTGTTTATCTTCTCAAAGAACCAGCTTTTAGTTTTATTGATCTTTGCTATTGTTTCCTTCATTTCTTTTTCATTTATTTCTGATCTGATTTTTATGATTTCTTTCCTTCTGCTAGCTTTGGGGTTTTTTTGTTCTTCTTTCTCTAATTGCTTGAGGTGCAAGGTTAGGTTGTTTATTCGAGATGTTTCCTGCTTCTTAAGGTGGGCTTGTATTGCTATAAACTTCCCCCTTAGAACTGCTTTTGCTGCATCCCATAGGTTTTGGGTCGTTGTGTCTCCATTGTCATTTGTTTCTAGGTATTTTTTTATTTCCTCTTTGATTTCTTCAGTGATCACTTCATTATTAAGTAGTGTATTGTTTAGCCTCCATGTGTTTGTATTTTTTACAGATCTTTTCCTGTAATTGATATCTAGTCTCATGGCGTTGTGGTCGGAAAAGATACTTGATACAATTTCAGTTTTCTTAAATTTACCAAGGCTTGATTTGTGACCCAAGATATGATCTATCCTGGAGAATGTTCCATGAGCACTTGAGAAAAATGTGTATTCTGTTGTTTTTGGATGGAGTGTCCTATAAATATCAATTAAGTCCATCTTGTTTAATGTATCATTTAAAGCTTGTGTTTCCTTATTTATTTTCATTTTGGATGATCTGTCCATGGGTGAAAGTGGGGTGTTAAAGTCCCCTACTATGAATGTGTTACTGTTGATCTCCCCTTTTATGGTTGTTAGTATTTGCCTTATGTATTGAGGTGCTCCTATGTTGGGTGCATAAATATTTACAATTGTTATATCTTCTTCTTGGATCGATCCCTTGATCATTATGTATTGTCCTTCTTTGTCCCTTTTAATAGTCCTTATTTTAAAGTCTATTTTGTCTGATATGAGAATTGCTACTCCAGCTTTCTTTTGGTTTCCATTTGCATGGAATATCTTTTTCCATCCCCTTACTTTCAGTCTGTATGTGTCTCTAGTTCTGAAGTGGGTCTCTTGTAGACAGCATATATAAGGGTCTTGTTTTTGTATCCATTCAGCCAATCTGTGTCTTTTGGTGGGAGCATTTAGTCCATTTACATTTAAGGTAATTATCGATATGTATGTTCCTATTTCCATTTTATATATTGTTTTGGGTTCGCTACTATAGGTCATTTCCTTCTCTTGTGTTTCGTGTCTAGAGAAGTTCCTTTAGCATTTGTCGTAAAGCTGGTTTGGTGGTGCTGAACTCTCTCAGCTTTTGCTTGTCTGTAAAGGTTTTAATTTCTCCATCAAATGTGAATGAGATCCTTGCTGGGTAGAGTAGTCTTGGTTGCAGGCTATTCTCCTTCATCACTTTCAGTATGTCCTGCCACTCCCTTCTGGCTTGTAGGGTTTCTGCTGAGAGATCAGCTGTTAACCTTATGGGGATTCCCTTGTGTGTTATTTGTTGTTTTTCCCTTGCTGCTTTTAATATGCTTTCTTTGTATTTAATTTTTGACAGTTTGATTAATATGTGTCTTGGCGTGTTTCTCCTTGTATTTATCCTGTATGGGACCCTCTGTGCTTCCTGGACTTGATTAACTATTTCCTTTCCCATATTAGGGAAGTTTTCAACTATAATCTCTTCAAATATTTTCTCAGTCCCTTTCTTTCTTTCTTCTTCTTCTGGAACCCCTATAATTCGAATGTTGGTGCGTTTCATGTTGTCCCAGAGGTCTCTGAGACTGTCCTCAGTTCTTTTCATTCTTTTTTCTTTATTCTGCTCTGCAGTAGTTATTTCCACTACTTTATCTTCCAGGTCACTTATCCGTTCTTCTGCCTCAGTTATTCTGCTATTGATCCTATCTAGAGTGATTTTAATTTCATTTATTGCATTGTTCATCGTTGCTTGTTTCATCTTTAGTTCTTGTAGGTCCTTGTTAACTGTTTCTTGCATTTTGTCCATTCTACTTCCAAGATTTCGGATCATCCTTACTATCATTATTCTGAATTCTTTTTCAGGTAGATTGCCTATTTCCTCTTCATTTGTTAGGTCTGGTGGGTTTTTATCTTGCTCCTTCATCTGCTGTGTGTTTTTCTGTCTTCTCATTTTGCTTATCTTACTGTGTTTGGGGTCTCCTTTTTGCAGGCTGCACTTTCGTAGTTCCCGTTGTTTTTGATGTCTGTCTCCAGTGGCTAAGGTTGTTTCAGTGGGTTGTGTAGGCTTCCTGGTGGAGGGGACTAGTGCCTGTGTTGTGCTGGATGAGGCTGGATCTTGTCTCTCTAGTGGGCAGGTTCACATCTGGTGGTGTGTTTTGGGGTGTCTGTGGCCTTATTATGATTTTAGGCAGCCTCTCTGCTAATGGGTGGGGTTGTGTTCCTGTTTTGCTAGTTGTTTGGCATAGGTTGTCCAGCACTGTGGCTTGCTGGTCGTTGAGTGAAGCTGGGTGCTGGTGTTAAGATGGAGGTCTCTGGGATATTTCCACCGTTTAATATTATGTGGAGCTGGGAGGTCTCTTGTTGACCAGTGTCCTGAAGTTGGCTCTCCTACCTCAGAGGCAGAGCCCTGACTCCTGGCTGGAGCACCAAGAGCCTTTCACCCACACAGCTCAGAATAAAAGGGAGAAAAAGTAGGGAGAATTAGTAGAAGTATGAGTAAAGAAAGAAGGAAAGGAGGAAAGGAAGGAAGGAAGAAAGAAGCAAAGAAGGAAAGAAAGGAGGGAGGGAGGGAGGAAGGAAGGAAGGAGGGAAAGAAGGAAAAAAGACAGAAAGAAAGATGATACAGTAAAAATAAAATAAAGTATAATATAGTTATTGAATTAAAAAATATTTAGAAAAAAAAAAAAAGGGACGGATAGAACCTTAGGACAAATGTTGGAAGCAAAGCTATACAGAGAAAATCTTACACAGAAGCATACACATACACCTTCACAAAAAGAGGTAAAGGGGGAAAAATCATAAATCCTGCTCCCTGAGACCACCTCCTCAATTTGGGGTGATTCGTTGTCTAAAGGAGGGAAGGAAGGAAGGAAAGAAAGAAAGAACGAAGGTAAAGTATAATAAAGTTATTACAATTAAACTTAATTATTAAGAAAAAGAATTTTTTAAAAAAAGTCATGGACGGATAGAGCCCTAGGACAAATGGTGGAAGCAAGAGTATACAGACAGGATCTCACACAGAAGCATACACGTACACATTCACAAAAAGAGGAAAAGGGAAAAAAATCATAGATCTCGCTCCTAAATTCCACCTCTTCAATTTGGGATCATTCCTTGTCTATTCAGGTATTCCACAGATGCAGGGTATATCAAGTTGATTGTGGAGCTTTAATCCGCTGCTTCTGTGGCTGCTGGGAGAGATTTCCCTTTCTCTTCTTTGTTCTCACAGCTCACAGGAGCTCAGCTTTGGATTTGGCCCTGCCTCTGCGTGTAGGTCGCTGGAGGGCGTCTGTTTTTTCGCTCAGACAGGACGGGGTTAAAGGAGCCGCTGATTCGGGGCCTCCGGCTCACTCAGGCCGGGGGTTGGGGGATGGGGGTAGGAGGGGCACTACGTGCGGGGCGGGCCTGCGGCTGCAGAGGCAGCGTGACATTGCGGCAGAGGCCGGCTTGATGTTGCACCAGCCTGAGACCCGCCGTGCGTACTCCCGGGGAAGTTGTCCCTGGATCCCGGGAACCTGGCAGTGGCGGGCTGCACAGGCTCCGCGGAAGAGGGGTGTGGAGAGTGACCTGTGCTCGCACACAGGCCCCTTGGTGGCGGCAGCAGCAGCCTTAGTGTCTCCCGCCCGTCTCTGGGGTCCGCGGTTTTAGCCGCGGCTCGCGCCCGTCTCGGGGGCTCGCGCCCTCAGCCGCGGCTCGCGCCCGTCTCTGGGGTTCGCGCTTTTAGCCGCGGCTCGCGCCCGTCTCTGGAGTTCCTTTAAGCAGCGCTCTTAAACCCCTCTCCTCGCGCACCAGGAAACAAAGAGGGAAGAAAAAGTCTCTTGCCTCTTCGGCCGGTGCAGGCTTTTCCCCGAACTCCCTCCCGGCTAGTCGTGGTGCACTAACCCCTTCAGGCTATGCTCAAGCCACCAACCCCAGTCCTCTCCCTGCGCTCCGTCCAAAACCGAAACCCGAGCCTCAGCTCGCAGCCCCGCCCGCCCCGGCGGGTGAGCAGACAAGCCTCTCGGGTTGGTGAGTGCTGGTCGGCACCGATCGTCTGTGCAGGAATCTCCCCGCTTTGCCCTCCGCACCCGTCGCTGTGCACTACTCCGCGGTCCCGAAACTCCCCCCTCTGCCTCCCGCAGTCTCCGCCCGCGGAGGGGCTTCCTAGTGTGTGGAAACTTTTCCTCCTTCACAGCTCCCTCCCACTGGTGCAGGTGCCGTCCTTATTCTTTTGTCTCTGTTTTTTCTTTTGCCCTACCCAGTTACGTGGGGAGTTTCTTGCCTTTTGGGAGGTCTGAGGTCTTCTGCCAGCCTTCAGTAGGAGTTCTGTAGGAGTTGTTCCACGTGTGGATGTATTTCTGGTGTATCCGTGGGGAGGAAGGCGATCTCCGCGTCTTACTCTTCCGCCATCTTCAAGGTCCCCCCACATCTTCTTTATCCATTCATCTGTCGATGGACACTTAGGTTGCTTCCATGTCCTGGCTATTGTAAATAGAGCTGCAATGAACACTGTGGTACATAACTCTTTTTGAATTATGGTTTTCTCAGGGTATATGCCCAGTCGTGGGATTGCTGGGTCCTATGGTAGTTCTATTTCATCTCACACCAGTCAGAATGGCCATCATCAAAAAAATCTAGAAACAATAAATGCTGGAGAGGGTGTGGAGAAAAGGGAACCCTCTTGCACTGCTGGTGGGAATGTAAATTGATACAGCCACTATGGAGAACAGTACGGAGGCTCCTTAAAAAACTACCCAGAATATCTTGACAGGTGAATGTGGCTGACCTTCTGATGCAGAGTCCTGAAAATTGTAAAAGGGGAAACAGTCTCCTGAAAAAATGTGCTGCTCTGTTCAATGTAAAGCAGTGGTTCTCTTTAGCTCTGATTGTGTCAAAGGTTCTGTGGCTCTGTCACCACTCTTCTCCTAGTATCAACTGATGTGGAGAAAAGCCACTGCTCCCAGGAACCCACTGAGCAAGGACTGTCCAGGGCCTTCTCAATCTGGCCCCCTGTCTAAGCTCTCTAGCCTCCTTTCTCACGACACTTCCTCTCCCTAGGAACCACTTTCACTCCTATCTTGGTTCACTTCTAAATGGGCAATGAATGCATATATCATGCCATTCATTCATCTCCTCTCTGGTTAAATCATTCTTTAGGTCCAAAGATACCTAATTTAGAGGAGGGAGGTGAGGGGATGAGTGAATAGCTGAGGGTACTTAAGAGGCACAAACTTCTAGTTGCAAAATAAATGAGTCATGGGGATGCAATGTACAGCGTGGGGAATACAGTCAATAATTACGTAATATCTTTGTATGGTGACGAAAGCAGCCACTTATAAGATAAATAAGTACTAGGGATGTAATGTAATACAACATGATTAATATAATTAACACTGATATATGTTGTCTATGAAAGTTGTTACGAGAATAAGTCCTAAAGTTCTCATTACAAGGAAAAGATATTTTTTCTTTTTCTTTTCTTTTGTATCTATATGAAATGACAGATGTTCATTAAACTTACTGTGGTAATCATTTCATGATGTATGTAAGTCAAATCATTATGTTGAACACCTTAAACTTATACAGTACTGTATGTCAATTATGTGTCAATAAAACTGGAAGAAAGAAAACAACAGAGATACCTAACTTCATTCTTTAAGTGAGGCAGAGAGGTCCTTCCTCCAAGCTCTGTCAGAATGTTGCATACAGCTTTTTTGATGACTTTGCATTGCGTATAAGATAAAATCCAAAGTCTCTTCCATGGCTTGCAGTGTCCTGAATAATCTACTTTGATTCCTTTTCATGCATCACCTCGTGTCTCACAAGTCTGTAGCCACACAGGCTTCTTCTAATTCCTCAGAAGCAGGGAAGCCATAGGGCCTTTGTCTATTCTGTTCTTTCAACCCAGAACAGGTTTCTCCCTACTGCTCATTTGTCCAATTTCTACTCGTCCCTCTGATGGCTCAATGACACTTAAAAGCAGCTTTGCAGGGTGGTTAGTAGTGTGTGCTGCACAGGCAGAATGTCTGGATTCCCATCTGATTTCTACCACTTATGATATTTGAAATTGGGGGATCTGCTTAACCTCTCCAGGTTCTGGTTGCCTCATCTATATCATAGGAATAATAACGCTAAGTACCTCAGAGGGTTGTTAAAAGGCTTAAGCAGATAACCCAAGGGAGTCTGGAATAATGGCAGTGGTGGCATTCTTTTGTCATTTCGCCAAGTACACCTGTAAAATTAAGCAGAGCAATCAGGTAGGAAAAACTCCAACTCCCCCAAGTTTATAGTCAACAGCTACAAAAAAGCTAGTCGACCAAGTATCTTCATAAACAGTAAGTATGAGTCAGTGGTGCCAAACCACCACCAACTCCAAGACCTGACCTGTATTCACAACTGCGCCGGGGAAAGCAAAGGAAAGCAGTGGGGCACCTGACATAGGCCACGATCTCCCAAACAAGCAGACAGGTGTTCGCTGGAAGCTTGAGGGCCAACCTGAGAACAACTGGTGAGACCAGGACTTTTTCAGACTCTGCCAGCCTGTGTGCAAGTGGTGAGCTCTCAAGGGCCTGGCATTCAGGGCCCCACGAACTCTCAAAGCTAACCAGACAAAATTCCTTCTAAGACCACACCCCACAGTGACTTACTGCCGGGAATAGGATCCAAAGTGAGCAGCACGGGGTTAATAGAGGCAAGGAGGAGAGAAAGTCCAGATGAAAGGAGGGGAGACCAGAGCGCGACTTTCAGTAAGGAAGGCAACATATGGTGAACATTTCACAAAAACAGCAGAAGAGGGAGCTCTAGAGCCATGAAGTTAGGAAGGAAAACAACCAATTCCATATAAAAATGAATGACAAAAAGATTGAGATCAAATTTCATATACAGGTGTTAAAATGAAAAGGGAATAAGGAGCAGAATAAGATTCCTACAGTTAAAGCACGCCAGAGGAGTATGTTTATTACAAAGCTAATGGGAACATATTCTCAGGTGTAGAGAGAAAACGGAGGAGGAGCTCATCAGTAGGTCAACAGCACCTGCTAGAGAAGGCTCTGGGGAAGGGATGGTGGAGGAAGTTGTGGGCATCTTCTAATCCTCTCCCTTGTGGAGAACCAGGCAGAGCCAGTGGGGTGCCATGTCAGCCAGAGGCTTAGTTCCAAAAAGCTAACTGGGGCAGTGGTTACCAGCCGAGAGAATCCAGAGCAGAAGGCACGATCTTGCATGGATAAAGGAACCGAGAATCTAGACCAGAGCAAAGAGGGGAAGAGCCCAGCAGAGTCCCACAGGGTGAGAAATCAAGCGGAGTTACAGCAGCAGGAAGTGATGTGGGAAGGCGTTCACAAATGGCTTTGGAGCCCGCCCAGTTACCACTTAATGGTCAGTGTGTAGGCAGCCTACAGGCGCATTTAAACCTACAAGCCTAAACCTAACTTTAAACCTACAAGCTGGTTTAAAGTTAGAGTGGGTAACACACATCCATGGATGGACGGGTGCCGAAAAAGGAGGAAAGATATTTTGGAGCAGAGCAATACCACCAGCATAGCAGAGGCTCGGGATTTGGAACGTGTAAGGTCTCTGCCCGTTAAATCCACTCTCTGACAACCATCTTCCATGCTTCCATCTCGCCTACTTGGGATCTCCCATGTGACCAATCACATAACCTCATTGTTACTTTCAGTCCTCTTACGCTATCACGTTTCCCCTATTCTCACTGCTCCAGGGTCCTTTTTACCCTTCTTGCTCAGTCAGGCTCCATGGTTCTACAAGCTCACTCACTTGCAAACACTGATGTCATTCCTCCACTGTCCTCAAGTAGCAACCCTGGCCCTGGTAAACCAATCTATAGATCAATAATGACACAATATCTTTTTCCAGCTCTGACCTTCCCTAGCAATTCCATGTCTAAAAGCCTTGAAATTTAACTTACCGAAACAGCATCGATTTCCCTCACTTCCCTACTCCTATCAATCTTCCTCATGTCAGTAAACAATGCCGCATTTACTGGTTACTCAAGTCAAAAGCTAGTCCTCTTTCCCTCAGACACCACATTCAACCTATGCATATGTCGTTGGTACCTTCTTCCCAAACATACACCGAATCCATTTACACCTCTGCACCTATTTTAGTTGCACTAAATACCTCTGGTACAACTCACTATATATCCCCATCACAATAGTGTTCCAATGAATCTCCCTGCTTCTAAGGTTGCCTCCTACCTCTATCCATTTCCACCCAGTAGCTGGAGTAATCATTTACAATATGAATCCACTCCACTGCCTAAAACACGCAGTGTTTTCTGAATGCCCTTAGACTAAAATCCTGAATTAAGCTTTCACGGGTCTGGTTTATTTGCCTCTCTAACCTACTCAGCCCTCCTGCCCACTATACCCTAGCCACACTGGTCTTCTTTCGGTAGCCAGAAACTGTCAAGCTTGTGATCTGAGGCCTTCAGGACAAAGGAGAAATGCAGGGGTGGTGCATGGTACTGGGGAGTCTCTAGTAGGGAGGCCTGACCTTGTCTTGAGAGGCAGGGAGGATTTCCCTGAAGGAGTGACATTTGTCCTGGGATATAAAGGCTAATCTGGACTATTAACTATGTGAAGAGTGGCAGAAGAGAGCTCCATATAGAAGAGGATGTGCAAAGGCCCTGGGACTGATGAGATGGTGGTATGTTTGAGGAGAGAGACAAATATCACAAGTGGATATAAGTTGACCTGGGCAGAGGCTGGATCCTTCAGTGTCTATAGGTCACATCAAGAGTGGTTTGCCTGGGGCCCAGCCTACTCATAAGGCTGGCTATTACTAAAATCTCACTCTTAGCAATTCATTCTTTCAGACTTAGGGCTTGGTCTCAGTTAAAAATGTAAAAACACAGAGGAGAAGAAATTCCACTGATATCTTGGTGGAAATGATGTCTCTGTGAGCAGGTTGTATTAGGGGACGAGTGGATGTTTTTTCTTCTGGGAGTCCTGAACGAAAGAACAAAGAATACTGGCGGGATACTTCTCACTTCAGTCCATAAAGGTCCTTACAGTATGCCTCAGTGGGAGCAGGAGAGGGAACTATCTCCCAGCTGCTCCTATTGGCCAAAGCCTTCCTCCTCTCCAGAGGGCCTGACAGGACCTGTGTGGTCTGAAGAACCAGCTGGAGTGCAGGCCAGTGGGACATGAATGTCTGCCGAGCTGCTCTGGTGTCTGGGTTTTTCCATTTCCATAAATTACAGGGACAGGAAGCAGGTACCTCTTAGAACTCCTGGGCATTTGAAAATGAGAATAACATTAGATTTGGGTCAAGTCTGCCAGACCGCTGAGCATTTCTAGGCATATTACGGTTCTAAGTTTCCACTTCCTCTTGCTCCCTGTGATTCTTTAGTGAGTAAATAATTCACTTTCATTTCTCTTCTGTGGCGACTTCTGTCCTTCACTTGCTCTCCTGTTTTCCCTTCAGTCTCCCTCTTGCCCTTTCCTCTTATTTTGCAAGTGGATTAGATAAGCCAATGCTCATCATATGTCTCTGTATCCTCAGCTTGACCACCAGCCTTCAATCTCCAGATCTCATTTCTGGCCACACATAGAAGACTTGATTCCTGCATGCTTCCCCATCACCTGCAGGAATAGCTGAGAGCTTGTCCCTTTAAGATAGACCTGATGAAGTGTAGACCCCTCTTCCTCTCCTATTTTCCCCTATATGAACCTATTTTCCAAACCCTGCCTTGTTTATAGGTCTTAAAGCCTCAGAGACAATGACAAAATTCCTGTCTGTGCCCTAAAAGCCAGTGGCAGAGAAAGGCAGTACCAGGTGTCCTTGGCCCAGACCCTTCATTTCAGCGTGATGGACTGATAGGAGTTCGGAGGTCAACGGCTCACCTGAATAGGCAGGATGTATTTTCTAGTGATTGATCTCCTCCTCCATAAATTATGGATATGCATCTCTGCTGAGGCCCGTGACTTACTGAGAAGCCCTTTAAGCAGTAAATCCCCTCTCTCTCCATTCTCTGGGCAGCAATGACATTGCTCAAGTCACAGAGAAACACAGGGCTGCCCTTTGCAAGGCACTTTCTTAAAAAGCAAACTTTCACTTGTTAAAGCCTCAGCAGGGAGACTTTTGGGAGAAGATCAGCAACTTTAGTCTGGGCAGCCTCACTTCCCTCAGTTCTCTTAGCAAGGAGGCCTGGCTGGGAGCAGGGCACAGATCTGTATGAATCAAAATGCATAGCTTTGGGTTTGTTGTTGTTGTTGTTATTATTTGGGGGCAAAAGAAAATCTATTTGTGGGCTGATACAGGAGAGTAGGCATCAGAGGGAAAGGAATGCCTCCCGCCTCACCCCACCCCACCCAGAGAAGGGACCGTGGAAGAGAAGGGCCAGGAAGGTCCCCCCTGTCCCATCACCAGAGCAATCTGCCTATTTCCCCACAGAGATCCATAGGATCAGCCTCATTCATTTCTCTTATCAAGTCAACCTCTCCGCCGGGCCAGTCCAGATTTCATACCAAAGATGTGAAGACACCCAATAATTTGATTTAAAATCTCCCATGAGTGGATGACCAGATCTCACACTGGTGCACACTCCCTCTACCGCTCTCCACGCCATACCCCTCGAAGCCCATCACTTCCTCTCTCACTATTCCAATCTTCACCCTCCACAGAGGCCACCTTCCCTTTTCTCTACCACTGGCCTTCTCTATGTTCCATCCCTGACTCACACCTCATTTCCTTTATTCAGCTGCATAAATTTTGAAAGTGGACCCTATTTTTCCACTTCTTCCCATTCTTATCTATTCTCTATTAGTGTTCTTATACAAGTAAATGAGATTTCTCTACAGAGGAGATACGAAGATACCACTCAATGAAGTCAGGAAGTTCATGAGGAAATAGTCCTAGGTTTAAAGAATTAATTCACCACCAGGGGCTCTAGGAGTATGACTCTTTTCCAGGACAAAAGATCAGCTAGAACCTTGAAGGAGATGTTCCCAGAAATTATTGTCCAAAGCAAGTGAATCCAATTAACTCAAGGGGTTAGACTGTAGTGGATGCTATGGTGCACCCCAGCCCTGTCCACTCCCACATTTAGGCCTGAGAGAGTCGTTCTCCCAGTTGCTGACGTTGTTGGCAGCCGACAGCTCTCAGATGAGCTGCTCTCTGAGAACTGCCCTTAGCTAAAGAGAGCTACCTCACCCAAGTTCACACTCCCTCCCTGTGGGAATCAGCTGAGGACACTGTCGTGACAGTATCATGGTTCAATCCCTCCTTCTTCATAATTCTACTTGTTTTTCCCTATAGGTTATGTCTTGATAACATCCTCCAATAAATCTCCTGGATGCAAATCTGCATCTCAGAGCCTATCGCCTGAGGAACCTAACCCATGACCTATAATATCTATGAAAGCATCCCTGAGTTTTCACAACATTGCTTGGTCACTCTTATCTCCTCTGTTACTCCTTGACAAGACCTGCTTACTGCCCTCACAGCATTCTCTTATATCCTCAAAGGGCAATGTTCTTTCAGGGTTCTTTTCTGCAATTCAATGTTAAGCTCACCTCTTACTTCTTGCTCATTACCTTAATTATGTGACTGCTCAGTGGTTGCAAAAATAAATTACACACATCGATTACACGTTGGCTATGCATCTGTGAAGAATGGTCACCAGTATCCCCGAGTGCCCTTGTTGGGAAATGTGATAGATCATACACTGGTCACTAGGAAATGTTACTCTGCTCTAGTTTCCTCATTATGTCGGCAGTGAGCTTATTTTCACTGGACATGTTAAAGCAGAGACAAAGAAGGAAGGGGAAAGAGAACAAATATTTATTAGCTACCTGCTGTGTGTTCACTAGCCTAGGACTTCTATACATGTTGTCTCATTTTATCCCCCCAAACAACCTTATTTACAAAGTGCCATTAAGCCCATTTACAAGTGAAGATTTTGAGGCTCAAGGAGGTTAAGAAATTCCCGCAACTTCCTTGGTGGCACAGTGGTTAAGAATCCACCTGCCAATGCAGGAGACACGGGTTTGATCCCTGGTCCGGGAAGACACCACATGCCACAGAGCAACTAAGCCTGTGAGCTACAACTCTGTGCACTCCAGAGCCCGCGAGCCACAACTACTGAGCCCTTGCACCACAGCTACTGAAGCCCAAACGCCTGGAGCCCGTGCTCCACAATAAGAGAAGCCACCGCAATGAGAAGCCTGCGCACCTCAACAAAGAGTAGCCCCCGCTCACCACAACTAGAGAAAGCTCACGTGCAGCAATGGAGACCCAACACAGCCAAAAAAGTAAGTAAATAAATAGGGCTTCCCTGGTGGAGCAGTGGTTAAGAATCCACCTGCCAATGCAGGGGACACGGGTTCGAGCCCTGGTCTGGGAAGATCCCACATGCCGTGGAGCAACTAAGCCCGTGCGCCACAACTACTGAGCCTGCACTCTAGAGCCTGTAAGCCACAACTACTGAGCCCACGCACCTAGAGCCCGTGCTGTACCAGAGAGTCCACCGCAATGTGAAGCCTGCACACCAGAACGACGAGTAGACCCCGCTCACCGGAACTAGAGAAAGCCTACACGCAGCAACGGAGACCCAATGCAGCCAAAAATAAATAAATAAAATAATAAACTAAAAAAAGAAATTCCCAAGTAACATACTAAGAAAATGGAGGATTTAAAATTCCAACTAGAATTTACTTGACTCTAAATCCCACGTTTTTTCTCTTAAAACATACTTTTATCCAGAAGTATAAGGTGAATCGTTTGTGTGCGTTTCTTTTACAAGAAAGTGACACCTCAGCGGATGATTTATGCATGAGGGTGGCTGCATGGCTGTGTGGACAAATGATAAAGAGTGATGATTCTGGCGTCAAATTGCCTGGACTAGTTGTGTATCGCTGGGTGAATTTCTTAATTCCTTTATGTCTCACTTTCCCCAACTGTAAAAAAGAAATAATGTCAATAGTAATACCTAAGTCATAGGGTTACTTTAAGCAATCTGAGATAGAGAATCAGGACAGGGGGCCTGGTACATCATTAGTAGTCAGTAAATGTAAGCTGTTTTAAAAGTTATTAGTAAGTGAAGATTGGACTTAATGAGTGGTTCAAAATTTGGAGTGTGCACTTACATCACTTGGCACTAAAAAAAATTATCCAGGCCCCAACTACAGAGAGTCTGAGAGAGTACATCTTAGATCCAGCCCTAGCATTTGTATTTTAAAAGAAGGAGTCTTCCCAGATGGGTCTACTACAAATCAGTGGGTAAGGACAATTCAATCAGCAGAACAATACGTTTCCTTATATTTCTGAGATTCTGCAATTCTAAAGGTGAGTATGGGCTCTTTAGAGAAAACATGTAGATCATTCATTCTCAATAGATGTGATATTGCTCTCATGGGGGCAAAAACTGATTCTTGCCAGAGTGGGATGGTGGAAAAAACCTTACTCTTTTACTATATATATATATATATATATATATATATATAAATATATATATATATACACACACACACACACACACACACACAATACATAAACAGATACATAGTATACCTATGATATTAAAATTTTATTGGAGGAGGGTGATTAGGAAAAATTGTCTAAAAGGGCTCTTTTGAGGGATAATAATGAAAAAAAGTTTGAGAAACACTGTTGTAAAGCAGTGGGTTTGATTTTAAGGTTAAAGCAAAGATACAGATTTCCCACCTGCCTTGGAGTCTGACTAATTCATACAGATGCCACTATTGAGTTGTGAGTAAGAAAAACAGAGTTAACTGGTAGTTCAGAGATCAAGAAAAAGAACCTTAAGAAATTTGAAGACATCTGTGGGCTAAGGTTTAAAGCAGACCTTTCATATTTAAGAGTTGTTTGGTTTTTCTTTGTCTTGTTTGTTTTTTAAGCCTGATAATTCTTTTACTCTTTTGGTAACCTGACTGCTCTCTGTGTGACCTAGAAAGTAGTAGTGGACATAGGAGACAAACAGAAATACTATTTGAGAAATACTCAAAAGCAGAGAAAATAGTATTTCCTCTGAGGCCTTGCATTAGAGTTTGCAGAAGTAAGCTGCAGAGCGGTTGGGCATAAATGATGTAGGAAATGCTCATTAATCACGACTTGACTGCCTATTTCTCAAGCAGCTTAGTGACAATATAGTTGGAATTTTCTTTTTCCACCAAAATCTCTCACATTAAGCATCCTGAATGAGACTTTACGGGCATCTCTCCTGTAGATTTACTGCTTTTCCTGCAAGAACATCTTCCTCCTTAAATGCTGGGCAGAGGGAACTTAGGCTGTGAACAGGTGTGCCTGCTTGTCAAGGATCATAGCAGAGACAAAGACTCAAATGCCAGATGTGCTGTTCTCTGGAAACCATTTCTGTCAGACTATGCTTCGTGTCAGCATATGAACTTTGAATTTTCATATTGCACATATTTATTTTAGAAAGAATCGTTCCATTCCTCTCACCCCACTTCTAAAATAAATACATACACAAATAGATACATCACCTTTAATGAAGTAAAAAGTAAATAATAAATGGAAAAATACTTGCAACTTCCGTAAGAGGAAATAGTTACTATTATTATTAATAAAAATTACAAATGTTCAAAAATATGTACTCATGTCACAAATAAAGAAATGCCAAGACCCATAAAATTGTTCTAAATGTCACTCCTCACTAATAATTTAAGATTTAAAAATTAAAATGTATTCATCTACTTATTTCCTCAAAAAATTAAAATAGAATTACTATGCAATCTAGCAATTCCACTTCTCGGAGTATACCCAAAAGAACTGAAAGCAGGGACTTAAACAGATATATGTATACCCATGTTCATAGCAGTGTTATTTACCACAGCCAAAATGTAAAAGCAACCAAGTGTCCCTGGTTGGATGAACGGATAAACAAAATGTGGTAAATGCTTACAACAGATTGCACACATTAAACATGTGTAGTTCTTTGTATATGAACAATACTAAATAAATACATAGGGGACTCATATAAACCAAAAGCCAAAAACCCAAATAATCCAATTAAAAATGAGCAAAGGAATTGAATAGACACTTTCCCAAAGAAGACATACAAATGACCAATAGTTTTATGAAAAAGTGCTTAACATCACTAATCATTAGGGAAATTCAAATCAAAACCCAATGAGATATTGCCTCACACCTGTCAGAATGGTTATCACCAAAAAGACATGAAATAACAAATGCGGGAGAGGATGTGGAAAAAAAGGAACCCTTATACACTGATGGTGGGAATGTAAATTGGTGCAACCAGTATGGAAAACAGTATGGTGGTGTTTCAAAAAAGTTAAAAAAAAACTACCACATCATCCAGCAGTTCTACTTTTGAAAATATATCCAAAGGAATCGTAATCACATCTTGAAGAGATATCTGCACCTCCTTGTTCAGTGCAGCATTACTCAGAATAGCCAAGACACAGAGGCAAACTACATGTCCATCAGTGAATGGCTGAATGGCTAAATGAATAAAGAAAATATGGTATATATGTACAATGGAATGTGCTTCAGCCTTAAAAATGAAGGAAATCTTGCCATTTGGGACAAGATGGTTGAATCTGGACAGGGGTACATTATGCTAAGTGAAATAAGCTATACACAGAAGGAAAAATGCTACGTGATACCATCATGAAGATTCTAATATAGTCAAACTCATAGAAGCAGAGAACAGAATGGACTGCCAGGGGCTGGAAGATGGGGTAGGTGGGGAAGTATTAGTTAAAGGGTACAAAGTTTCAGGTATACAAGATGAATAAGTCCTAGAGAGTGATGGTAGAGCATAGACGCTATAGTTAACAATACTGTATTGTATACTTAACAATTTTCTAAGACTATGGTTCTCATGTTAAACATTCTTTTTACACACTAAAAATAATAAAGAGAACAGGAGAAAAAAAGAGAAATAAGTCTCCAACTTCACCTATTAAATCATGAAACGTTAAAAAAAGCACACTAACCTTTTGAGTTTTCTTTTAAATACAGAAAAATTTTAAATCTTTTTCAGCTCGTTTGTTATGTTTTCTATCTAGCAGTGCCCAAAGGTATGGCTAACCTAAAATATAATAGTAATAAACGGAAAAGCAAAGTATATGAGGCAAACAATAAAACTTACCTTGAAAGACATTTCAGAACAGAATTTTTCAGTAAACAGTAGGGTCATCTGCTCTAAGAGAAGAAGCAACGCTAGTACACAAAGGGACAAATGCAGTTTAATAGACACCATCTAGCAATACCTGGTGTGAGAAGACTTACTTCTCTGGTTAAAGAATTATGGGATGAGATAAAAAGTAAATGTGATTCTTTCATAACAACATTCCATAGCCACATTTTATTAGTAACTAGCATTTGTGAAAACCTGAACCTACCTCTACAGTAAATGGAAACATAACCAGATAATTCATACCTCCCCTGGAGCGCTACACTCCATGCTGTGCGTGTTAATTCCAGCAGATCTGGAATCAGGCTGAGCTGTTTTGCATGACACTGACCACTGATCAAGGCATGAAGCGTACTGATTAATAGTGTTGCTTTGTCAAAGGAAACTACAAACAAGACGACAAAACAACCCTCAGAATGGGAGAAAATATTTGTAAATGAATCAACAGACAAAGGATTGATCTCCAAACTATATAAACAGCTCGTGCAGCTCAATATTAAAAAAACAAACAACCCAATCCAAAAATGGGCAGAAGACCTAAACAGACATTTCTCCAAAGAAGACATACAGGGCCAAGAAGCACATGAAAAGCTGCTCAACTTCACTAATTATTAGAGAAATGCAAATCAAAACTACAATGAGGTATCACCTCACACCAGTTAGAAGGGGCATCATCAGAATATCTACAAACAACAAATGCTGGAGAGGATGTGGAGAAAAGGGAACCCTCTTGCACTGTTGGTGGGAATGTAAATTGATACAGCCACTATGGAGAACAGTATGGAGGCTCCTTAAAAAACTAAAAATAGAATTACCCTATGACCCAGCAATCCCACTACTGGGCATATACCCATAATTCAAAAAGACACATGCACCCCAATGTTCATTGCAGCACTATTTACAATAGCCAGGTCATGAAAGCAATCTAAATGCCCATCAACAAAAGGAATGGATAAAGAAGATGTGGTACATATATACAATGGAATATTACTCAGCCATAAAAAGGAACGAAATTGAGTCATTTGTAGAGACGTGGATGGATCTAGAGACTGTTGCACAGAGTGAAGTAAGTCAGAAAGAGAAAAACAAGTATCATATATTAATGCATATATGTGGAACCCAGAAAAATGGTACAGACGAACCGGTTTACAGGGCAGAAATTGAGACACAGATGTAGAGAACAAACGTACGGACACCAAGGGGGGAAAGCGGCGGCGGGACCGGTGGTGGCGGTGTGATGAACTGCGAGATTGGGATTGACATGTAAACACTAATATGTATAAAATGGATGACTAATAAGAACCTGCTGTATAAAAAAATAAATAAAATAAAATTCAAAAATTCAAAAAAAAGAAAAAAAGAATAGTGTTGCTTTGTAATCCTGGGTCTGAGGAGTTTCAGGGCTGGGTGCCAGCACTCTTTGCGCATAACAGTGAGACTGACAACTTGCATCTGGTCTCAGTGAGACTCCTGGAGGGCTCTGCTGTTGAGGCTGGTCACTTAACAGAAGGATGCCTACATGACCAGGAAAATATAAAAATGTCCAGCTGAGACAGCATTTTGGACCCCCTGGTTCCAAGGTGTTCTCTGCACACATCAGTGGTACCTGATCTTTTTGAGAACGTATATTCTGCCAGGGCCTTACAGTAGGGGCAAAGGCAGCTTTCACCTGGGCGCTCCAGATCCCTTGCTGTGAGATAGCCTTTGGCTGTGATGCACATCCTTATTTAATGCCCTTGCTATACTGAGTATGCATTATCTGTAATGAACTGTGGATTTGTAAGCATCGTCATTTGGGGTCCTGTGAGTCTTCTTTAGCAATCCAACCTTGTTTAACTACCACCATCATGCAAAATCACACACAGTAACTCACTGAAGTTTCTTAATGTAAATTTAAATGCCTGAAAAATCTTATACAGTTTCTTCAAATATATAAATCAGAGGTTTAGAAAAATTTATTAGTTATACTTTGGTTCAGAATTCTGTATTACTTACTAGCTATTCCAATAAATAATATGAAGAACCAGATTAAAATTATACTCTATCAAAAAAATGGAAGGAAATTCTGACACATGCTATAACATGGATGAACCTTAAAGACGTTATGCTAAGTGAAATAAGCCAGTCACAAAAAGACAAAGAAGGCTTGATACTATTTCTATGGGGTAACTAATGTAGTCAAATTCACGGAGACAGAAAGTAGAATGGTGGTTGCTAGGGACTGAGGGGAAGGGGAATGGGGAGTTAGTGTCTCATAGGTATGAAGTTTCAGTTAGGAAGATGAAAAAAGTTCTGGACGTTGATGGTGGTTAGGTTGCAATACAATATGAATGTCCTTAAGACCGCTGAACTGTACACTTAAAAATAGTTGAAATGGTAAATTTTATGTTATGTGTATTTTACCACAATTTAAAAAATGTTTTCACTGATATTGGCAAAGTGGCTTTTTTTCCGCCAATGATTACACACTGTGAGTTTGCTAACGTAGTTAAAAATTTTTTTTAATTGAAGTATAGTTGATTTACAATGTGTCAATGTACTTTTGATAGGACAATAAGTTGGTACAATCTTTTGAGAAAGCAATTTGTTGGTATGTTTCAATGATCCTAAAAATGTATATATATCTCTTTGACCCAATTTTCTCTCCTAGGAGATTATCATGGTTATACTCAAAGACTGTTCTATTAAGAAATGCATTGAAGCATTGTTTGTATTTTTTTTTTTTTAAGCAAACAGTCTGAAGTTTCCAAAATTCATTAAGTAAATAATGATGCATTTCTACTCTGGGACACTAAGTAAGCATTAACATTATTTATGTGAATATTTAAAGGTATAGAAAAAAGTCGCTAGGACATAAATTAGTAAAAAAGTCTACATACAATTATGAAACTATAATAAACTCCGTTTGTTTTGTTAAAAAGCAGCTGGTTAGCTAGCTAGAAAAAATATTACTATCTACTATTATCTATTGTTACATATGCACATATAGAAAGATTTATAAGAGAATATATTATCCTTTTGTGGCAGGATTATGGTTCATTTTTATTTTCATCTGACAGCTTTTTCCCCCATGTAGTTTCTAAACATTCTGCCCTAAATATCTATTCCCTTGCTAATCATAATCAAGTAATAAGAGTTGTTAAACATACAAAGTATTTTTCCAGGCCATTTTTCCTAGCCTGTGTTTCCTAATCTCTTTCTTTTGTCCAGGTGAAACCAAAGCAGAGTCAAGGTTTAGTCTGGGATAAACAGAGGCATTGGAAAAAGTTTTCGAGGATACTCTGGACCAACCAGTGACTGTTCTTGGCAGAACAGAAATGTGGCTCTTGTAAGGTACCCGGCTGGGAAGCAAGATGGTGGAGGGAAACACTACTGCCTGGGGCACTGGAAAACTTCTCTCCCTCTAATTTTATCAGTGACTCAAGAGGGACCCTGGGAAAGTCACTTCACAATTTGGGACCTCATGGCTCTCATTATAAAACAAATTTGGGTCTTTTAGGCCTTCAAGTTTAATTGCTTTGCAATTTAATGTTGTGTATTGTTCGAGGTTGATTTGTGTCCAGACTGGGAAAGGATTAAGCCCTGCCTTTTGCAAGCAGTTTGGAGTGTTGTTGCTTCTTTTTTTTTAAAAACATATTTATCTAAAATATTATTATTGTTATATATCATTACATAGATAAAGAACCAAAAATATATATGTGGTCAGACAGAGGAGCAAGTTTGGCCAGCTTTCAGGAAGAGAAACATTAGAGACTGTCATCACGGAAAACATAACAGAGGAGTGTTTCATGTAAGGAAGGGTCAAAACGTCAAATGCCACTAAAATGTCAAATAAGGTAAGGATAAAGATCTATCCATTGATTTTGATGACAACGTAATGAGGCGAGTCAGACTCTTCTATTAATCTATTTAAATTATTTAAAAATAATCCTCACACTTTGTTTAAAAGTATGACAGTCAGCCATCTCCTGAGAATTAGGGAACACTTTTTTCCCTTCTGAGTAGGAAGACTTTTCATGATTTCAGAACCAAAGATTCCTGAGATGTGGCTTCAAGTAAGTACAACATATTTATCAATTAACTCTACAATGGAGAAACCTAGCCAGCACCAGACCAAGTGACAAAAGTTCACATCTCTCGTTACCAGGCTCATGGATATGATGTCCCTGATATGTGACTCCTGATACGATGCACTGAGACGAGCACAGCATCATTTCGGTGTGATTCCTGCTTAAGATGCAAAAATCACGACGGAACAGTAGAAAAAACTGAAGGACCTTCTACAAAGTAATTAGCTTCAACTCAAAAAATATTGAGGTCATGTAAGGCAAGGAAAGACTGAGGAACTCTTACACACTGAGACACCAAAGGATACGACATGACATTTAAATGCGATGCATGCATGATCCTAGTTTATACACCAAGCCTCTGAATTATATTATCGTAATTATTTATAAATCTTGACTAGGAACACATAATTATTTTCTGATATAAAGAGAAAATAAACTCTCAGCAGCAAATACCCACATTGCTTTTCATATTGAAATTTTGCCCACCCTTCCCTAAAAGATGCATCCTACAGATTCTACCAACGTTATGCTGGTTTATATTGGTTTACCTCCTATAAACACGTAGTTTGGGAAGAGTGGGCTGTTTTAAAAGGCTTTGATTATGTAATCATGGGAATTAAGATTTTGGGAGTCCTTTTCCCCCTTTATTTGTATACTGGGGACAGAAACTGATTTTAAAAATGATTAAAGTCCACCGGAAGAAATATAATAGTAGGGTTATTATTAACAGCGATAATAGCGACTATTGACTTGCTTAATATAAACTAGGCACTGTACAAAGTACTTTGCATACATGATCTTATACAGTTTTCAAAATTCCATTAGTTAGTTATTAGGCCCTAGATTTATATATGAAGATTATAAACTCAGAGTGGTTGAATGATTCTTAAAATCACAAAACTATTAAGGTGACAGAGCTGAGATTGAACTCCAGCCCTTTTGTGACAGATGCATCAGGGAAAGGCCATGGAACTGACACCACGCTCTGTTCCCTGAGCATCAACATCATTGAAGGCCCCTCTGTAGCTCCTAATATATTAGCACTTGCCATAAAAATCCAAATTCTGATGGTAGCGCAAAGAATGGCCAAGCAAACCATCATCTTTTCCTTCTATTAAACTTGTTTGGCTGTACTCACCCTTGCCTTTTCCATTGTCTCTCTGCTTATGTAGTTTACGGAACTATTTCAGACTATATTTCACTGCTAAGAAAGATCTGAGTGACTCCACTGGTGCTGGATAGTAAGAAGTACAGTGAGAACAAAAGGTAAGATTCTGAGCACATTTCTGCCCTGATGTTTCTAGACGGTAAAACCACAACATGACATTTATGAATCTCATCTCACACTGAATTTTACTCTCATATAGAGGAGAGAGGAAGAGGTGATCTAAAAGTCAAGAACAGGACTCTAAATAAGATGCCAGTGTCAGCAATTTGGGCAGAGATGTAATTGGCACTGCTGCCTCCTAATTCATGGCCAAGCAGCCAGACACTGATAACCCTCAAGGAGGTCACCAAACTGAGAAAGAAAGCTAAGGCTGATGAATGGTCTAGTAGAATAATGGCAAATAATCTTCTTGGCTTTTTGCTGAGTGAGCCAATGGAGACGTATTTTGTCATCACAGTAGTTTGCAGCTGTAATGTGGGTATCTTCACAGTTTTCTGTACCCCTAGAAATATCCTTGTACTTTTTGGACACCTTTGCAGTGGGGCGTGTCAAGGGAGAAGAGGGGATCTAGATGTCATTCCCAAGGATGACTTATGCTTAAAAGTTTAATTTCCAATGCTAGGCTTCTCTAACATAAATCATACTGTTCTGGGGAGAGAACTAGTTATATACTCTTTTCAAATATGTTTTCCCAACTAATGATCTTACGTGGCTTAAAGTTATACTGACAGAAAAACAACTGCAGTTGCTTTTAAACTAATGATGCAACTCATGGATAATTTCCTCTAAATACCTCAGAGATGTGAATGAATGAATCATATATCATTGCAGGAAGCAATTTCCCTCAATGGATTCTACCTGATGGAACCTCAATGCATATCAGATTGGGTAAAAACTTTCAAATGAAATAAGATTCTGAAACTGGCTCTGGAGCAAAACCCAAACCCTGAGGGGAAACAGCTGTGAATATATTTAGAACTTTCCACTTTCCAGGAGCTCTTGTGTTACAACATCTATTTTCTGTGCACAGCAACATATTTTGTGAAGGAATCTAATGACATAGGTGGCTTCAACCATTCTTTCCAAGTTGAAAGAATGTGGGTTGGCTTTCTTACTGGGTCACCATCCTGCAATGTCTTAACTATATTCCCCCAGAGGTTTCTTTCTTTCTGATCTATGTATGTCACAGACATAAGCATGTTCATCAGGAAACTAAGACACCTTGACAAACCCAACGGCAGCTCCTGGGAAGTTGTAATCAGAAGTAAAGTGATGCCTCCCAGGCCTAGAAGGGTTTAAAAATAATGTAATACCTTTTGCTTTTTGCTTCTAGTTCTATCATGCTAATACTCTTGGGTGTGTGTGTGTGTGTGTGTGTGTGAGAGAGAGAGAGAGAGAAAGAGAGACAGAGAGAGACAGAGAGAGAGAGAGACAGAGAGAGAGAGAGACAGAGAGAGAGGAGGACTTTTTCTGCCAACCTGGGGCAGATCTTCAGAGGAAATCCTATTCATTTTTGTTTGCCCAAGTGTTCCTTGTGCTTTTCTTGTTTCTAGGTCTCTTCTAGGAGAGGAATAACCAGAAAACCTTTTGTATCTTGCTACTCAAGGAATACAAATGATTTACGCAAAATCAAGCACCTAATCTACATGGATTGGGCTCTAGTACAAGTCTTCTAATGCCCCCTAATGTAGTGGCTACGGAATTGTACGTGGCCTCATGCTGCTGTCATCATCACAGTTACTCTGTCCCTCCAAAGAGACCATAGGCACCTTATGGACACAGAGGTGCTTCAGGGTCACCCCGTCCCCTACACAGGATTGAGTACACTAATAGTTTTTGTTTGATGCCCTGCAGAATGGTTTTGTTCAATACAGGCTTATGACAGATGAAAGGGGTTACAGATGACATAGTAACTTTTAATTCTCTGATTCAGGTTTTGGAGAGATTTGGAACATATAATAGACTCAGCCTGTAATATGGAACCATAGCTTGTGGTGAGAAATCATAAAATCTGGGCTCTGGTCTCTTCTCTGACACTTAACTGGTTAGACGCTCTTTGATGACCTCATCGACTGAAAGGGGGACAACGCCTGTTCAAATGTCCCAACTGGCTGTTGTAAGGATGTAAGAGATGAGGATGTAAACACTGTTCAGTGCCACACAAATGCCTAAGCATCACTGTTGACATGATGCTGTGTTTTCTGGGGCTCCAGAAAACCACAGGGATAATTACATGGTACAGGAAAG